>NC_143428.1:13685833-14005000 GCF_059467195.1 Physcomitrium patens
CATTATCTAGAAGGTGCTTCTAGTCCAGTCATTGTGTATACAGATCACAAGAACCTCGAGTATTTCATGTCAGCACGCGTGTTGAATCGTCGTCAAGCTCGTTGGAGTATGTCTTTGTCAAGATTCGACTTCATTATCACTTATCGGCCAGGAAAACAACAAGGTTTGTCCGATGCCCTGTCTAGACGTTCTTATTTTGCACCAAAAGAAGGAGATGCAGCTTTTGAGCAACAAAGAA
This sequence comes from Physcomitrium patens, assembly GCF_059467195.1. Taxonomy (NCBI): domain Eukaryota; kingdom Viridiplantae; phylum Streptophyta; class Bryopsida; order Funariales; family Funariaceae; genus Physcomitrium; species Physcomitrium patens. The sequence continues at coordinate 13,686,072 of NC_143428.1, forward strand.
CGGTCCTCTTGAAATCGGAGCAATTTCATCTCCGAGCAGTGAAATCAACATTGACTGTTGATTCAACTTTTCTCAAGCAAATCCAGTCCAGTATGTCCTCAGACCCTCTTGTTCATGATATCGAGAATAATTCTTCCAAGTCTCATGATTCTTCTAAGTTCGAGTTCAAGAATAATCTATTATATTTTGAAGGACGCCTATATGTTCCAGAAGGAAAAGCACGTTTGCGTGTTCTTCAAGCACGTCATGACTTTCCAGCAGCAGGGCACTTTGGATATAATAAGACTTTGAAACTCATATCAAGAGATTTTTGGTGGCCACAAATGTGGAAGTCAGTCAAAGACTTTGTACAATCATGTGATATTTGTTCAAGATCAAAAATTCCTCGACATCGACCTTACGGACTTCTTCAGCCATTACCTATACCAGAACAACCATGGTCTTCTGTTTCTATGGATTTCATCACAGATCTTCCAAACTCAAGATCTTATGATTCTATATTTGTGATAGTAGATCGTTTCACTAAGATGGCACATTTTATGCCATGTACAAAATCTATCACAGGTGAAGAAACAGCTAAGCTTTTCATTGATAATATCTATCGCTATCATGGATTACCTAAAGATATCATATCGGATAGGGGAACTCAATTTGTGTCGAGATTCTAGAGGACTCTTTTCAAGATTTTAAAAGTGGACATAAAGCTATCTTCAGCTTTCCATCCTCAAACTGATGGACAAACAGAGCGCGTAAACCAAGTCTTGGAACAGTATTTAAGGTGTACCATCAACTACCAACAAGATGATTGGACAAACCTTCTGCCATTGGCAGAGTTTGCTTATAATAATACGGTACATTCCTCCACGCAACAAACACCTTTCTTTGCCAATTATGGCTATCATCCACGACTTGATACTTTTGATTTTTCAAAAGTTGATAATCCTGCAGCAGAAGATATGGCTAATCGGTTGTCAGAGTTACATGCAATAATGAAGGCGCAGTTGAAGAAAGCTCAAGAACGACAAAAGATAAATGTAGATGTATATCGTAAAGAGCAACCACAACTCAACGTGGGTGATAAGGTATGGCTACTTCGTCGCAATATCAAGACCACTCGACCTTGTGACAAATTGGACTATCGTAGGCTTGGCCCCTTTTCTGTTTCTGAACAGATCAACCTAGTTGCATATCGGTTACATCTACCGGAGTCAATGAAGATCCATCCTGTATTCCACGTGTCTCTTCTTGAACCATATAAGACAGTGGATATACAAGGAAGAAGACAAATGCCACCGCCTCCTATAGAAGTAGATAATAATGAAGAATTTGAGGTGGAAGAGATATTAGACTCAAGGCGGCGCCGAAATAAGCTGGAATATCTTGTTCATTGGTGCGGATATGATATTAGTGAGCGCACATGGGAGCCATCCAGGAATCTAGCAAATGCATCAACTAAAGTCAAAGTTTTTCATCAACGACATCCATCAAAACCAAGATGAAAACCTCTCTTATAAAAGAGACAAGATTGAGGCAAGATAACATTCAATTTCCTATCCTTGTTTGTAACTTCTTTGCATTTTGTGACGCTAATTAGATGGAGAGCCAACAACCAGCGGATTCAACTCAAGAACCTTCGTTTGCTGACTTATCGGATGAGACATTGCGATTGTCACAACCTTCAAGACGACGCAATCGAAATGAAGACCCTCAAGAACGACATGTTCTTCCTCGAATAGATGGTGAGATACAACGCGTTTGGTATCACGACCTTGGAAGAGATTCTCGATGTTTGGTGATATTATTGGAGATAGGAACGACTCCTGATGGTGTTTCAAATGTATTATTTGAAGGAAGTTATGAAGGCCTCAACAGTGATCAAATAATAGGGTGGTCTTCTCGCCCTGGAATGGGACACTATCGATGGCTAAGAGGACCCATCAACTATCTTCGAAGAGAACAAAGATCAGAGTATGTAGCAAATACAATTCGCCGCATATTAGATTTTCTCAATATATAATCACCGCTCCTCGTGGAACTTGTCCCTAGAAGGGGGGGGGGTAATGTCACGGACATACATATAATTACCTATATGAATAGATAAAAGTATGTAAAAGTAGGTTAATTATGTAATATCTTCTAGAGAAGCTTCTTAGAAGCTTCATAGACGCTGCTTTGACTTTATAGGAGTCTATAGTTGACTTTTAGGTTAGAAACTTGGTCAACAAGTTAGCCATGTGCCACGCATGTTGGAAGCTTAAAGAACAAGCTAACTACGTGGTCCATCCATAGAAAACTTGCCTTGCAAGCAAAGGCATGTGGCCTAGAAAGTCAACATATATTGGAGGTCTTATAGAACATCGCCACGTGGCTTCTAGTTAGATAGTATATATAGAGGCAAGAGTGAAGCCCTCTTCACTCTTGTCAACTCCTTTCTTGCTTCTAGTCTAGTTTCAAGGGTCTCTAGTTTTCTTGTATTTTGGCAATAGCCATTCCAGTTTCTTTCTTAATATACATATTTCTATTTTGTCCTATTTCTTTTTGAGAAAAGTCTCACTTACTCTTTAGCTTTCATCGAGTTCTTGTCCCTGACACCTTGACGATTTTGTTGTCATCTATTTGGATGATATTTTGATATTCTCCAAAAATGAGGAAGAGCATGAAAAGCACGTTCGTTTGGTCTTGGAGAAACTATGTGAGCGAGGACTATATGCCAAGTTGGAGAAGTGTTTATTTCACCAAATAGAGATGGAGTTTCTGGGATTCATTGCGACTACGGAAGGCTTGAAGATGGACCCCAAGAAGGTGGAAGCAATCGTGTCTTGGGAGGTTCGAAAGACGGTTAGAGACATACAATGCTTTCTTGGTTTTGCTAACTTCTATCGGATCTTCATCAAAAATTGCTCTCAACTTGCTGCTCCTCTCACTCAGTTGACATGCAAGGATAAGCTGGAATGGGGACCTCTAGCGGAGAAGGTATTTTAAGACGTGAAGGCCGCATTTATTACGGCTCCAATTTTGGTACATCGAGACTTTACAAAGGCCTTTTATTTAGAAATTGATGCTTCGGATTTTGCTCTGGGAGCTGTACTTTCATAAATGGGAGAAGACAAGAAGCTCCATCCAGTTGCATTCTATTCTCGAAAGTTCTCTGCTGCTGAAATCAATTATGAGATCCACGATAAGGAACTTCTTGCTATAGTGGATTCTTTCCAAGAATGGCATCACTTTCTTAAAGGAGCTGCATACCCAGTGACCGTATACACAGATCACAAGAATTTGGAGTATTTCATGTCGGCTCGAGTTCTAAATCAACGTCAAGCTCGATGGAGTATGTTGCTATCTAGGTTCGATTTTGTTATTACTTATCGACCTGGAAAGCAGCAAGGACTATCTAATGCCTTATCGAGGAGATCGTATCTTGTACCAAAGACTGGAGAAGCAGCGTTTGATCAATAATGTACGACATTGTTGAAGCTAGAGTAATTTCAGCTTTACGCTACTATTGTGCCAATTGATGCTGACTTCCTGAATCAGATATGTGCCGTGACCATTGAAGATTCAGTAGCCATTGATATTAAGCAGCGTGCCAATGACGACAAGTTCAAGGTAGAAGGAGACCTTTTATACTTTGAGGAGTGGTTATATATCCCAAAAGGACAAGCACGACTCCGAGTTCTTCAATCTCGCCACGATTTTCTAGCTGCGGGATATTTTGGATTCAACAAGACCTTGGAGCTTATTTCTCGAGATTTTTGGTGGCCTCAAATGTGGAAGGATGTGAAAGATTTTGTCCTCTCCTGCGACATCTGTTCAAGATCCAAGAATCCTCGGCATCGCCCTTATAGACTCCTATAGCCATTGTCGATTCCACGTCGACTATGGTCTTCAATTTCCATGGACTTCATCACGGACCTGCCATCATCGAACTCATTTGATAGCATCTTTTTCGTAGTAGATCGGCTTACAAAGATGGCATACTTTGTCCCTTACAAGAAGACATCATCCAATGAAGTCACAGCAAGGCTCTTTCTCCATAATGTGTATCGATATCATGGACTACCAGATGATATCGTATCAGATCGAGGAACCCAGTTCGTATCAAAGTTTTGGACATCTCTCTTTGAGATACTGAAGGTGGATATCAAGCTTTCTTCAGCTTTTCATCCTCAAACTGACGGCCAAACAGAACAGGTGAACTAAGTCTTGGAACAATACTTACCATGCAACATCAATTATCAGCAAGATGATTGGACCTCATATCTGTCGCTAGCCGAGTTTGCATATAATAACATCCTCCATGCGTCGACTCAATACACACCATTCTTTTTCAACTATGGGTATCATCCGAAGCTTGATTTATTGAGTCCATCAATAAATAACAATCCAGTAGCTGAAGGATTTGCGAAACAACTATCAGAGCTTCAAAATACGTTGAAGCTTCAATTACAATCCGCTCAAGAATCCTACAAGGCGTTTGCAGATAGATTTTGGAATCAATCACCTACTTTCAAAATTAGAGATAAAGCATGGCTTCTTTGATGGAATATCAAGATCAAGCGACCATGTGATAAGTTGGACTATCAAAGATTGGGACCATTTATCATCTAGAAGCAAATCAATCTAGTGGCATACCGTCTGGAATTACTGGCTTCTATGAAGCTACATCTAGTCTTTCATGTTTCTCTGTTGGAGTCTTATCGAGAGTCGTCTTTTCTTGGAAGAGTGTAATGTCCGCCACCTAGTATTGAAATCGAGAACCACAAGGAATACGAGGTTGAAAAGGTGTTGGATTCACGGCAAAGGTGGGGCAAGTTGGAGTATCTTGTTTATTGGTGCAGCTACGACATTAATGAGCGAACGTGGGAGCCAGCTGAAAATCTTGCCAATGCGCCACAAAAGGTACAAGAGTTTCATCAATAACATCCTCATAAACCTAAGCCGGTTCGGCGATAGCTTCCTTTTAAAGCTTGCTCACCTAAGAATATAAGAAAGGGGCAGAGCACCACCAAAATTTGTAATTGATGTAGTTATTTTCTCCAACATAAAATAGAATTTTTTTCAGTAGCCATAGTTTGGTCTTCTGATATGGATAGCCAAGAGATAGATACTATGCCAGTCAGATTATGTCAACCGACTAGCTCACGAAGGCGACTCCAAGATAAAGAAACGCCTATACCACGACGATGACGGAGGATACCGAGTAACCGATCACTGGTGATTGTATTTGAGCCCGAGCCTGCTTATGATGGTCAGCCAGAAGGCGTGTTTACAGGACAATTTCACAATGAGGACACAGAAGTTCATGCTTGGTCAGAAGTTGAAGGAGTGGGCCACTACCGTTGGCTTCAAGGGCCGATGAACCACTTGCCTCGTGAACAATAGTTGGAGTTCATAGCAGACGTTATGCGATAGAACTTCATTTTCTTACGTTGGTACTGATTAATAAAAACATTACTTCTCAGAGACCTCAAAGCTAAAGGAGGGGGTGATGTTAGGGACATAGTCCTTAGAATCTTCTAGAAACAAGTTTTTAGAACCTTCTAGAAGCAAGTCTTTGAAACCTTCTAGAAACTTCTTAGTTGGTAGAAGATGTTAGGGACATAGTCTTTAGAACCTTATAGAGATAAGTTTTTAGAACCTTCTAGAATCAAGTCTCTGGAACCTTCTAGAAGCTTCCTAGTTGGTAGAAGTTACTTGAGAAGCTTCCTAAATAAGAATATATATTGGAATCGAGGCTGAAGAGTTCTTTAGTCTCAACATCACATCTCTTGGAGGTCTAACTCACCTCTCTGGTATTGTTCTTGTATTCATCTGATTAATCTAGTTCTTGCCAGTTCTTCTTGAACTTCTTGTTAGATCTCGAGCTTATATTTCTGTATCCGTGACATGTCCCCATAATTGGAATAAATTAGCCCTTCGCATCAGGCTCACCTAAATATTGAATTGGTCCTTTTTTCTTTTGTCGACTCATGGTAAGAACGACTTAGACATATTCCATCCAATTTATCGAAGAATCTTGAGGACCTCAATTTATTTCTTTAATTTTTTTCTTGGCTTTGGATCTGATGATCCCAATTATTGAAATTGATCGGAGCATTACATTGTTGATAAGTATGCCCCAACTGCTTGTAATTCCCACACATTGGCGCATAATTGTCAATGACTCTGGGATTGGGACATTCACTAGCATAATGACTAATCTATCTGCAATGGAAACAATGAAGTGGTCTTCTTGTACCCCCATCAGGCATATTGGGTGTCTCCACTAGTATATATCTATTAGGCTTGTTCCATGTAGTGTTAGAAAATGATTTTGGTTGTCCTATTGGTATGAAGGATACTTGGTTTGATGACGCCGGTGGAACATATTGCTGATGTCACGTATCGTGGTATAGCTTGCAATGGAGTCATTAACTGGCCCCTAAAATATTGGCACTGGAATTGGCCACTATTTCTAATATCCAAGATGACTAAATATTAGTAAAATCTTTTTCATTTATATTTTTACCATATAGTCGTGTTATAATACGACAATGCAAGGGTATTTTGGAATAGGCAGGATAGAATGGCTGTTAAGAATTGATCAAGGAATAACTCAAAAGATTAATAATTGGATTGATAAAGACTTTAAAGATGGTTTTAATAATATTTACTATGAAATCTCTATCAAAGTTGCAAGAAAGAAGAATAATATCTTGCTCTCTAGTTTGTGTGATTAATATTATGGACATATAAGAAATCAAATTTAGAGTGTAAAGAATGTATTAATATTTAAGGAAGAAGCATAATTAATAGACTACTTCATGATGATGTATGATGCATGGTATGGCCTTTCATCTTCTACTCTAAAATTTAAAGTTAATGAAATTATTAAATCTCAATGGATCCCATTTTGTGAGGAAATTTTGAGTAGTGAATGAATGCAATGGTTTTTGTATTTGCCATCGAAAGCTCACTTTGCATGCATTTATTGCTTTTGAATCTTCTAAAGCTCATGTCTTTTGTAAAGAAAATGTGGTAGCATTATACAACAACTTTAAAACATTATATAATTTATACTAGTACTTCTTTCATTACATTTGAATTTTTAATGACAAAAATATAAAAATAGGTAATTTACCATCTTTCAATTTTTTTTTATTTTCTTTCAAATTTTGCTTTGTTTTACTTTTCATGGTTTCTTTTATTTAGTTTTCTTTCAATTTTTATTTTATTTTATTATATATATATATATATATATATATATATATATATATATATATAAAATATTTTAAAATATTTTAAAATCTTCTATTAAAATATTTTTAAAATCTTTTAGAATCTTTTAGAATATGATAGAATATTCTAAAAAGATTTCTAAAACTTTTTCTTAGTTGTTTGTAATATCACCTCTTTTTCTAATTTCAAGTTTTACAAAGAACATTGGTTTTATATTTGCAATAAAATAATCAAAGCTCAAGCATCAATTTTAAGGTTTTCTTATTTGAGTTGATTGTAGCATAGACATTTCTTCCCTTGAGAAGATCCAACTTCATCTTGAGGATGATCTTGTAAAGATTGCAAGAGCTAGAATAGCCAATTTAACATCAGTAGTAAAAAAAAGCTCCAACTCTTGCTCTACTTTAAGATTCATAATCTAAAGATTCACTAAACACTTTCTAATTTGACATATTAGATTGTAAACTCTAAAGTTACTAAAAGTAATACTTTCTCTCTTCTTTATATACAACATCCTAATAGTAGCTTTATTAAAAAGTCATCTTAAAATAGGTTTAGGTTTTTGAAGATAGCATTGATGAAACTCTTATATCTTTTTTAGCACATTAATTAGTTTTTTGCTCATTTCCATATATGATTATTGATATCATAATTTTACTAATAAATAAAATATTTCAACTTATTTCTTCTTTGCTGAGAATCAAGGACCTTTTCTACTTTATATTCCACATGATTTTTTATTTGAATACAAAGCAATAATGGTTGTATTCTTTTTAGAATATTTGATTTTTTATATTCTTCTAAAAGAGAAATATAAAAGATTAGATGTACCTTCATGGATGTAGGTAGTTCCAACTAATAAGCTACTAAATTGATTTGTTTTTAAATATAAAATGGCTCCATTCTTTGATAGTCCAACTTATTACAAGGTTGATTGGTCTTGATATTTTGTCAAAAAAAATATATTTTATCTTCCACTTAAAAGCAAGGGATTTTTTTTTCTAAATTTTTTTAAAGGTACATTATAGAAATCTTGAGCTGCTTGTAAATAGAGCTTCAAAAATTGTCTAAAATTGTGATAATTTTTTATTTTTATTTTTATTTTTATTTTTTTTGCTCTTATATTTTCATCTTTTGATGTACTTAACAAATCAAGCTTTAAATGGTAACCATAATTGGTATAAAATGATATTTATTAAATCAAAGCATGAAAAATATTATTATAATCAAACTCTACTAAAGGTAAATGTGAGGTCCAATCATTTTATTGATAGTTGAATGTATATTACACGTTCTGCTTCAAAAATTGATTGACTCATTTTATTTATTCATCAATTTGAAGGTGGAAGATATAAAAAATTTTAATATCCATCTTTAATATCTTAAAAAGGGATTTTTAAAACTTTGATATAAATTGAGGTCCTCGATCAAAAATGATGTCATCAGATAGGTTATGATATCAATATATATTATTAAAAAAGAACCTTGTTATTTCTTCTTTAAAAATTATCTTTTTATATAGGAAAAAATATGCCATCTTTATAAGTCAATCTATAATAACATAAATGGCATCAAATATAGTTGATGGCAGCAAATTAGTCATAAAATCTATTGATAATAAAGACCACATTTGCTTTGGAATTGATAGTAGTTGTATCATGGATATATATCTATTATAATTATTATCTAAATAATATAAATAGATAGAAGTAGGTAAAAGTAAATAAAAATAGATTAATTTTATAATACCTTCTTAGAAAAGCTTCCTAAAAGCTTTTTAGATGCTATTTTGACTTTACATGTATTTATAATTGATTGGTAGGTTAAAAACTTAGTTAACAAGTTAACCACATGCCATATATGTTGATAGCTTGCGGAAGAAGCTAATGATGTGGTGCCCATATAGAAAACTTGCCTTGTAAGTTAAGATACATGTTATACAAAGTCAATATGTTTTTAGAGGTCCTAAAAATGTTGTCACATAAATCTTAAATAGATAGTATATATAGAGGTAAGAATAAAACTTTCTTCACTCTTGTCAATTCTTTTTTTTTTCTAATCTAGTTTCAAGAGTCTCTAGTTTCTTTGTCTTTTGGTAATAACCATTCCAATTTTTATTTAATATATATACTTCTCTACTTCTATTTCTTTAAGAGAGTTTCACTTATTTATTTACTTTCATCAAGTTTTTGTCATTGAAAAATTGACAAGAGTGTACTTACAATATTAAAGATTTATCTTCTCTTAATTAAGAGTGGATTACTCATTTCTCTTGATAAGACTTAAGTGTATTAGGAGTTGCGGATTATCCTTTTCTAAACTAATATTATTTTTAGTATTTTTTTTATTTTCAAGTCTTTTCTTCTATTTATTTTGAGTGATATCAGACATCTTCCTTTCTTTAAGTATTATTATGGCAAAACTTTTGAAAATAAAGAGTGCAATGATACAAATGTAAGAGCAATTGAGGGAATTAATGCTTGCAATGCATCAACTCAATTTACTGCCACAAGGAACAATAAGAATGGCAAGAAGCAAAGATATAAAAATGATTGGAGTTGCTTCAATATTTGTACCAAATCATGTCCCTTCTTCTATGGTGGAACACCTTTCTACTATTAAAAAATAAAAGGTTGTACTCCTTAAAAAGTTTGATGGCACAAGATCTAAGTTTCATGGATTTATCAATCAAGTACAACTTTTGATTGAACTTCAATCCCAGAGCTATTCAACTCCAAGATCACAAGTTAGATTCATTGATACACTCGTTTTAAGTTCAACATTATTATGGTTTTTATCTTTTCTTAAACAACAAAATCCAATATTAAATAATCTGAAGGTTTTTTTAATAAAATTTTGATCTATTTATAAAAAATATGATATAATTTATATTATAATCAATAAAATAAATATTTTAAAATGAGACAATCGATTGATAATATTATATGCTTCACAATTTTGACAACTTGCAACTGATATCAAGTAGGATGATGCATTTATTAGCCAATTTTTCTACAAATTAAAATATGAGATAAAAAATTGATGCTCAATTTACTTGATCTTTAAACATTGAATCAAGCAATTTATTTTATTGTGAGGTATAACAATTGACTTTTTGAATTTCAATCTAAAAGTTGTACAAGTACACCTCAATACTACTATAATTCAATGACAATGCCAATGTCTTCTCAACACATACATTCAAAAGTAGAGGATATATAAATTGATGTAGTATGTTTCAAACTTCTTATTAAGCAAGAAAAGACTTATTGTTGTTAGAAAGGATTATGCTTATATTGTAGAGAATCTAAGCATACTGCTCAATATTGTCCAAAGAAACAATACAACCACAAAATAAAGAGTACAATTGTTGAACAAGATAGTATATTAGAAAACAAGTTTGTTCAGCTAGATTAGAAATTATGTGATTAGAACCTTGTACAACACTTAGTAAAGGTCCTATTCTCTCCTTAAAATCCTCTTCTTGTTTTATAATAAATATTATTTTAGGATCTAAATATTACAAAGCCTTTGCCTTATTAGATTCAAGAGCCTTAGTGTATATCTTAGATAAAGAATTTATTAAAAGACATAGCATATCTTTAATGAAGAAAACTAAACTTGTTCACGTAGAAATCATAAATAGTTGTCAATTATCTTTAGGAAATGTTAGTTATAAAATCCTTCCTATAGAAGTAATAATTAATAATCATAGTAACTTTGTAATATTTAATATCATTAGATTTCATTCTAATTCAATTATTTTAGATTTATTATGGATAAAAAAATATAATCCAAAAATAAATTGGATTTCTTGTAGTCTTAATTTTTTTAAAGTATAATTAAGAGTATAATTGATTAAATAAAAATTCATAATTCTAATGTAATTTAATCTATATTTGTAGATGCAAGAACTTTCTTGTATGCTGAAAAAGAAGGATTATTTTGTGTCATTTACATTGTACCTATTTTTAATGGTGAAAAGACTTGAAGTGGCATTCTAACCTAATATCAAGATTTTCAAGATATATTTGAAAAGAAAGATGTAGATACTCTACCAAAATATCATCCCTATAATTACTCAATTGACCTTCAAGAAAGAGTTCAACCATAGTTTGGACCAATTTATAGTTTATCACAAAATGATTTGGCTGAATTCAAGTAGTATATTGAAGAAAATCTAGGCAAGAACTTCATACGCTATTCCAAATCTCTAATGGGAGCTCCAATTTTATTTGTAAAGAAAAAAATGGATCATTAAGGATGTATATTGATTATTAAGGACTCAATAAAATCACCATCAATAATAGGTATTTACTACTTTTAATATCTGGACTTCTTCATGAATTGAATCAAGCTAAGATCTATATAAAAATAGATCTACAATGAGCATGTAATCTAGTATGCATAAAAAAAGAAGATGAATGGAAGATTATATTTTGAACAAGGTGTGGACATTTTGAATACAACATCATGCCTTTTGGACTTACAAATGCACCAATAACTTTTCAACATCTAATGAATTATGATTTTTGAGAGTTTTTAGATGATTTTATTGTCTATTACCTAGATGACATCTTAATCTATTTTAAAAACACAGAAGAATATGAACTTCATGTTTGTTATGTATTACAAAAACTAAGAGATGTAAAATTCTATCCCAAGATAAAAAGCATGTATTCTATACTACTAGGATTGACTTCTTAGGATATATCATTTTAAATGATAGACTTATGATGGATCCTAAGAAAATTCAAACTATTATGGATTGAAAGATCCCAAAAATGGTAAAAGATGTCTAATGTTTTTTAGAATTTGCCAACTACTATTGTATCTTCATCAAGAACTTCTCTTAGGTTATAATTCTACTTACATATTTGACTTATAAAAACAAACTTTAATGGAATCAAGAAGCAAAAATAATATTTGAAGCTGTGAAGATAGCTTTTATTTTTGCACCAATCTTATATGGTGTCAACTTTTCTAAGCCATTTTTTATGAAAATAGACATATTTGATTTTATTTTGGATGCCATATTATAATAAATAGGAATAGATGATGAATTTCATCTAATAGTTTTTTATTCAAGAAAATTTTTAGTAGCAAAGATCAACTACAAATTTCATGATTAAGAACTTTTTACAATTATTGACTTATTTCAAGCATAGTGCCACTATTTAGAAGGCACTTTTAAACTAATCATTGTTTAAACTGACCATAAGAATCTTAAATATTTTATGTCAGTACTTATTTTGAATTATTGCCAAGCTTGTTAGAACATGTCTTTGTTAAGATTTGAATTTAAGATCACTTATTGATCCAAAAAAAAAGTAAAGTTTACCAAACATCTTTTCTAAATATTCTTAACTTATATTAAAAGAAAGAGATACATCTTTTGATCAATAAAGAATGATTCACTTAAAGCTATAAGACCTTCATCTTTAAGCAATAAAATCAATATTGATTAATGATTCAAACCTTATCAAGCAAATTCAATCGAGTATGTTCTTTGACCTTTTTGTTTACGATATTAAGAATCCTTCTTCTAAGTATCATGATGCTTATAAGTTCAAGTTCAAAAACAACCTACTCTATTTTAAAGGATGCCTATACATTCAAAAAAAAAAAAAAACATATTTATGTATTTTTCAAGTATGTCATGACTTTCCAACAAGCAAAAATTTTGGATACAACAAGATTTTAGAACTTATATGAAGAGATTTTTGGTAGATACAAATATGAAAAATAGTGAAAGATATTTTTCAGCTTTGTGATATTTGTTTAAGGTCAAAAACTCCTCATCATCAATCCTATGGATATTTCCAATCCTTATTCATTCCAAAACAACCATGATCTTTTGTTTCTATGGATTTTATTATGGATCTTCTAGTCTTAGATTCTTATGACTCTATATTTGTAATAATAGATCATTTTACTAAGATGGCATATTTTATACTATGTACAAAAATTGTCACATATAAAGAAATAGAAATAACATCTATTGCTATTATAGATTGCCTAAGAATATTATATCAAATAGAGGAATTTAGTTTATATTAAGATTTCAAGATTGCTTTTTAAGATTTTAAAAGTAGACATTAAACTACCTTCAACTTTCTATCCTCAAACTGATGGACAAACAAAGAATGTAAATTAAGTTTTGGAATAGTATTTGAGGTATACCATCAAATATCAACAAGATAATTGGATAATTTTTTTGCCATTGGTAGAGTTTACTTATAATAACATGATATATTTTTCTATGCAATAATTTTTTTTTTTTAATAATTATGGATATCATCCATGACTTGATACTTTTGACTTTTCAGAAGTTAATAATCCCATGGCAAAAGATTTAACAAATCATTTATTTGAACTATATACAACAATAAAGATGCAACTAAAAGAGGCTCAAGAACAACAAAAGAGCAATATAGATGCTCATTGCAACAAATAATCTTATTTTTACATTGGTAATAAAGTATGATTATTGTGCTATAATATTAAAATTATTTACCTTTGTGACAAGTTAGATTATTATAGATTTGGACCATTTCCTATTTGTGAATAAATCAATCCAGTCACTTATTGGTGCAGATACAATATTAGTGAATGTACATGGATGCCAACAAAAAATCTTACAAATGCAATAGAGAAGGTAAAAGCTTTTCATCAATGACATCTATCAAAATCAAGGTGAAGAATAGCAAATCTTTGCTATAAAAGAAACACAATTTAAAAAAGATTGTATTCTATCTTATATCCTTATTTGTAGTTTTTACATAAGTATGGCATTAAAGAGATGGAAAACCAACAACCAGTAGATTTAATTCAAGAGCCAATTTTTGTTGATTTACCAAACAAGACATTGAAATTATTACAGCCTTCAAGACGACATAATAGAGATAAAGATCTTTAAGAATGACATATTTTCTTTTGAATAGATGGTGAGATACAACATGTTTGGTGACATGACCTAAGAAGTGACTCTCAATATTTGGTGATTTTATTGGAGGTAGAAATATCTCTTCATGGTATTACAAATATTTTGTTTGAAGAAAGCTATGAAGGTTTTAATAATGATCAAATAATAGGGTAGTCTTTCCACCTTAGAATAGGACATTATCAATGGCTGAAACAACCTATCAACTATCTTTAAAGAAAACAAAGATTAGAGTACTTGACAAATATAATTTTTTATTTTTTAGACTTCTTCAATATATCATCACTGCTTCTCATGGAACTCATTCCTAAAAGGAGGAATAATATCATGGATATATATCTACTATAATTATTATTTAGATAATATAAATAAATAGAAGTAGGTAAAAATAAATAAAAGTAGATTAATTTTATAATATCTTCTAAAAAAGCTTTTTAAAATTTTTTTAGACTCTATTTTGACTTTACATGTATTTATAATTGATTGATAGTTTAGAAACTTGGTCAATAAGCTAATCACATGCCACATATGTTTGTAGCTTATAAAATAAGCTCACAATGTAGTATCCATATAAAAAACTTATCTTGCAAGTCAAGATATGTATCATACAAAATCAATACAATTTTAGAGGTCCTATAGAATATTGCCACATAAATCTTAAATAGATAGTACATTTAGAAGCAAAAGTGAAGCCTTCTTCACTCTTGTCAATTTCTTTCTTATTTCTAGTTTAGTTTTAAGAAATTCTAGTTTCTTTATCTTTTGGAAATAGCCATTCTAGTTATTTTTTAATATATATACTTCTTTATTTGCTTTCATCCAGTTCTTATCCTTGAAAGGCTATAGAAGTCCATAAAGATGTCAAGAATTTTTGGATCTTGAATATATATCACACAAGAAAACAAAGTCTATCTTAATCTTTCACATTTTAGGCTACCAAAAATCTTGAGAAGTAAGTTCTAATATTTTGTTAAATCTAAAATATTTTGTAGGTAAAAAATTATGAGATTGAAGAATATGAAGTTGCATTAGTCATTTTAGAATATATAAACAATCTTCACAATACAAAAAAACTTTGACAAACTTAAACTTATTTTTATTAAGGTATTCTTTGATATTACAAACTAATGAATCATTTGTTTAAAAAAACTTAAATTAATAGGTATAATTATAGAAATAATACAAAGATAAAATTATTTTGGCTTCAAAAAAGTAATATATTGTTAATTAAATGTTATTTTATTGTCATTTAGAGCAAAAAAAAACCAATCGCAAATTCACTCTTGGTTTTTTGGCATCTAAGAAACCCTAGCAGATGCTCTAAATCCTAATTTACAAGCACCCAAGCACTATTTTCTTAATATCTCAAGAATCCAATACTCAAATATCATCAAATTTATGTAAAAAGTTTACTAACATAAATTTACACATTTCCTAAAATTTTGAGCCAAAACCTTGTCAAATTGCTCAAATTACACCTCAAGACACAACCACTAGTAAATCGGGTCACTTACTACTCTTAGATTGCATGCACAGACTTCAAAATCCAATAACTCCTTCATTTCAACTTGGAATCCAACAAGCAGTATGCAAAAAGTGTAGCTGCAAAAGTGTTCTCTCCAATCGCAGTTGCTGATCTTCAATTGCTATTCGTACGCTTACATTATATCAAAAAGAGTGATAGTAGCTCCCAAATCAACACCTTAACTTTGAGCGCCTATATCTCCTTCATATATACTCCAAATCATATAAGATTTGTACCAAAATCATAGCCAAAAACCTAAACTTACTGACTCTAGCCTTCAAAGCTCGAATGGCTCCAAAAAACTAACCCTAATCTCTAATATGGCCTCGGGCAGCCTCCTCAAAGCCCATTGGTCATGATTTTTGACCAATAGAAATGGAGATTTTCATCATGCATCTCCATTCATCTATATGGATCTCCTAAACTCTCTTTTTACTATCAAAATCCCCCTCCAACTCTTTTTTTTACAAGATTTATTCAATATATGCCTTAAATACCAAATTAAAGAATCAAAATAAGACTTCAAGGGTCACCAATGTCTAATAAAGGTGACTCTAAATATTTAAAATTACTACTAAAAAAATCAATCTCAAAAGCTACTATCAAAAGAAAATAAAGTTATACAAATTCTAATAGTAATCCTTTTAAACAACCTCTTTTTAAAGTAGTAATTTAACCACATTCTACAACCAACTAAAATCCAGTAACATGGCTCTCACCATGTTGTTAAGTAAATTGTACATTAAATACATAATCATATTATTTTCACATGGTAGCCGAACCACAACATGATACCATCATATCAATAATATTAGATAAAAAAATTTTACCATTAGCTTATTGAAGCTACAATAATCAATATACATTTGCAATGATCTATCTTTTTTCTTTATAAAAAGTATTGATATACATGTTAGAAATTTGAAATACAAAATAAAATTCTTTAAAAGAATTTTGTTAATGTAATCTTTTAATGCCACAAGCTTATTCTATGATAGATGTAGAATGGACCAAATGGTGGTTGAGTTCTTTATTGAAGATCAATGGCACAATCATATAACCAATGTTTTAGCAATATGTGAGCATTTTTTTTTTTTTTTTTTTTTTTTTTTTAATACAGACATCTTAAAACTCCTTATACTACTCTAAAATAGCTACTAGTGACCTTGCTTCTTTACAAGTTATAGTTGCATAAATGTCAAAGGCATTTCTTTCTTAGTTGTCTTTATAAAAGTCCTTGCTCCAAAAAATAAGGATTTTATTATTGATGATTTCTTGATAGATTTTGTTCACAATCATTTTATAAGAAATTCAATCTTATGAAACCTCTAATTTATAAATGGATTATATCTTTTTAACCATGAAAGTTCTAAAATAATAAGATTGGATGAGATTTTAATAATGTTAAATATTATTTTATTACTATGATCCTCAAATGATATTTCTAGTAGTATGATTATACAAATAATATTATTTAAAGATAAATATTGATCTCCTATTACTTCTATATGTATAGATTTTGACTTTTTTATTATAAGAATTTTATGAAGTTTGAAAAATTCTTCATCTAAAAAACAAGAAAATGCTCTTACATCTAATAAGACATTTGTTTGAATTTTTTGTGGGCCAAAAAATAAATGTATAGTAAAACAACAAGTATGTTGGATATAAAGAGGACCTTGATGAATTTGAGGTGTTGGAATATCTAACCACATGATTCCTATTGTAGTTGTGCTTCTTTATTTTTTTGAACAATCTTAGTTATAGTCTTAATTATATGTTGTTTCTTTCGATAATTTTTAAATTTGTAATCTTCACTACAATACAAGCATACATCTTTTTCAAATTGATACTTCTTTTCTTTTATTATGAAAGGTTTAAACCATACCACATCAATTTGTATATCCTCAGCTTTGTAATATAGAAGTAATATATTTGTTGAAGTAGCAAAGTACAAATTTTAGTGTGTTGCTTAGTCAAAGTCCATAAATGTTGATCTTAATGATGTTGAAACAATTGATTATTTTAGATGATAGTTCATTGAGTATTTGAAGATGAGATAAAAATAATAATACATCTTTTATATCATCTCTTAGTTCCAAATAAAATTAGTTCATAAGAGCTTATTCATTCCAATTGATATTACAAGCCAATTATCTAAAATCAAATGCATAAATTGATATAGAGCATGACTCTTGATATAATGAATAAATTTGTATTGTTGATTAATGGGCCTTGTCATGTTCTCTAAATGCCTCTATAAATGCTTCTAAAAAAGCTTCAAAGTTACTCAAGTTTAGAGATTTCTTTTTAAATAAAAATAAATCAAGGTTTCATAGGCTGAATTATTCCAAATCTTGCATTACCATAAAATCTTGCACAAAATCCTTCAACTTCAATGATTCTACAAGATAAAGCTTTGAACATGTTCATAATAACATTTAACTTGGACTCAAGAGATTCAACCATACTAATATCTTTACCTCAAGTCATCCTAAAAGAAAGAAATGGAATTTTGAAATAATATCAATTTAAAGAGAATAAACTGTAAACTCTAAAGCACTTAGATGTCTTTAAGAAGAAGAATAATTTACTTTCTATTAAGAAGGATCAAGCTTTAGTATTGATAAGAGAATTAGTCTCAACAAATTATTATAGATATACTATAAAAAAATCCAAATAAGAAGTTGAACATAAGAATTTTTAAAAAAAAACTAGTAAGAACTTAATTAAAGTAAATGAATATAAGATCAACACCAAGAGAGGCTAACACTCCAAAAGATGTATTGTCAAGATTGAGAATTCTATTAGCCTTGACTTCAATATATACTAAGTATTAAAAAGCTTCTTAAAAAGTTTCTTTTTCTCTTAAAGATAAAGCAACCTAAAAAGTTTTTGAGATGTTTTTACATTGCTTGAAGATGAAGCAACCTGAAGAAGCTTTTTAAGAAGTTTTCGTGTTGCTTAAAGACAAAACAACCCTAAGAAGATTCTTCACCAATTTTTTTAATCCTCTTAGAACTTTCTAGAATTTAGGAGAATATTTTGAGAACTTTTTAGAATCTTTTAGAATATTCTAAAAATCTTAAAAAATTTCTTATTAAAATATTTTAAGAATCTTTGAAAATATTTTTTAAAAAATCTTAAAATTTTCTTATTAGATGTCCATAACAAGTAGGATATTTAAAAAAAAGTAGTAATAAGATAGTGATTGCAAAATCTAATACATATCATATATAATCTGTAGCATCTAACTAATGGTAGTAATTATCATGTTTATTGCAATGAATACCTTCAATAAGGCCATACCATCTTTTTACATTTTTCAAAGAAAGTGGATTTTAACAAATTATGTAAAGAAGTACAAATTCGAAGCAATCATATCTATACAATTACAACCTTGGATGATTTCATATTTGTTTTTAATATAGATTACTTATTTTATAAAAAAAATAAAAATTTTATACAAAAATGCCACTTATTAGTGTTTGATGGACATAACAACCACGTTATGCTCCAACTTACCATATTTGCTTGTAGTATTGGCTTGAATGTTATGAGCTTGCCATGCCACATCTTTTATTCATTTTAGCCTTTTGTTATAAACATACATATTTATTCTAATAGTTACCTAAATTATATGAATAAATAGAAGTAATTAAAAATAAAATAATTTTATAACATCTTTTAGACAAGCTATCTAAAAGCTTTGTAGACGTGGTTTTAACTTTATATATGTTTATACATGATTGATAGGTTAGAAACTTGGCCAATAAGTTAGTCAAGTGGCACATGTATTGGTAACTTGTAGTACAAGTTAACAATGTAATCCACATATAGGAAACTTACCTTGTAAATAAAGACATGTGTTTTGCAAATTAAAAACGTATTGGAGGTCCTATAGAATATTTCTACATAGCTCTTAGATAAATAGAGGCAAAAATAAAGCCTTCTTCACTCTTGTCAATTTTTTTCTTACTTTTAGTCTAGTTTCAAGGATCTCTATTTTTCTTATCTTTTGGTAATAATTATTTTAGTTTCTTTTAATATACATATATTTTTTACTTCTATTTTATTATCTTTATTTGTAAAAAATCTCACTTTTTTATTACCTTCATTAAATTCTTATTTTTGAAAAATTCACAAGAATATACTTAAAATATCAAAGCTTTATTTTTTTATTTTATTAAGAGTAGATTATTTTTTTTTCTTAATAAGACACAAGTATATTAGAAGTTGTGGATTATTTACTTTTAAATTGATATTATTCTTAGAATTTCTTTTATTCTTTAGTCTTCTCTTTTACTTATCTTGAGAGATATTAGACATCTTTTTTATTGTGTAATCATGGCAAAACTCATTAAAATGAAGAATGTAATGGCATAAATGCAAGAGCAATTAAAGAAGTTAGTGCTTACTATGCATCAGTTTAATTTACTATTACAAGAACCAATAAGGTAGTAAAGATACATAAAAGATTGGAGTTGCTTCAACATCTATATCAAATCATGCTACTTTTCTTATAGTGGAATATCATTCAAATATTAGAAAACCAAAAATTTCCTCAATTAAAAAGTTTGATGGCACAAAATCAAAATTTTAAAGATTTATCATTCAAGTATAACTAGTAATTGAACTTCAATCTCAAAGCTATTTAATTCTAAGATTATAAGTCATATTTATTGATACATTTTTTTTAGGTTTTATATTATCATGGTTTTTATCTTTTCTTAAATGACGTGATTCAATATTGGATAATTTAAAGGCTTTTTTAGTAGAATTTTGATCTATGAATAAAAAATATAGTAAAACTTTTATTACGACAAATGGGATCTATATTTTGCAATAAGGTAAGCAATTCATAATGTTATATACTTTATAATTTTGACAACTTATAATTGATATCAAGTGGAATGATGCTACACTTATTAGCCAAATTCTTTATAAATTATAATATAAAATAAAGAAATTAATGCTCAATTTATTTGACCTTCCAACAGTAAATGAAGCAATCAATTTTGCTAAAAAGTGTAAAAATCAATTTTTTGAATTTTATTCCGAGAGTCATACAAGTAATCTTTAATATTATTTCAATTCAACGGCAATATCAATGTCTTCTTAATATATACATTTTGAAGTAGAAGATATGTAAATTGATGTAATATATTTCAAATCTCTCATTCAACAAAAAAAGACTTGTCAATATATATATATAAAAAAAATATATATATCTATTATAAAAAATTTAAGGAAATTACTTAACATTGTTTAAAAAAATAATACAACTTTAAAATAAAAAATATGGTTATTAGAAAAGAAAAAAAATATATATGTTGAAAAAAAGTTTGTTTAGCTATAATAGAAACTATGCAATTAGAATCTTATACAATATTTAATGAAGGTCCTATTCTTTCTTCAAAATCATCTCTTTATTTTATAATAGATTTTATTTTAGAACCTAAACATCATAAAGCCTCTACTTTGTTAGATTTAAGAGCCTCAATTTGTTTCTTAAATGAAAAATTTGTTAAAAGACATAGCATATCTTTAATCAAGAAAATTAAACATATTCATATAAAAGTCATAGATAATCATTTGTTGTCTTCTAAGGATATTATTCTTAAAATCCTTCTTATAGAATTAGTAATTAATGGCCATAGTAGCTTTGTAATACTTAATATCATTAAATCTTCTTTTAATCTAGTTATTTTAGGTTTATCATGGCTAAAAAAATATAACCTTTAAATAAATTGGATTTCTTGTAGTCTTGATTTTTCTAAGAGCATGAAAAGAGTGTTGTTAATCAAGTAAAAATTTATGAGTTTAATGCAATATAACTTGTATTTGTAGATGCAAGAATTTTTTTGCATATTATAAAAATAGGATCACCTTGTATTATTTATGCCACACTTGTTCCTAATTGTGAAAAGACTTTGATTAGAATTTTGAGCCAATATCAAGATTTTAAAGATATTTTTGAGAAAAAAAAAATCCAAATATTTTTTTAAAACATCATTCCTATGATTGCTCAATTGACCTTCAAGAGGGAGCTTAAGTATTATTTGGACCAATCTATAGTTTATCACAAAATAAATTGGCTTAAATTAAAGAATATATTAAAAAAATTGGTCAAATTTTTCATACACTATTCAAATTCTTCAATATAAGCATCATTATTATTTTTGAAAAAAAAAAAAAAAAAAAAAAAAATGATCATTGCAATGTCATGATACAATATGACTATATGGTGAAAATATAATCAAAAATAAATTTCTTATTAATATCTAATTATCTTAGTTCAATAATAATTTAAGATATTTAAACATGGCTTTTATAAAAGCCTCTTAGTTTATTTTCTTGTCTTAATAGTTAGTAATTAAAGGTTGATTAGTAATTTTACTTTCTAGACTCTTTTATTGCCTTAGAAAGACCATAAATTAGTAAAATCAGATTAGAAGAGGTAAATAATTAGCATGGTTGATACTAAGATTAAGTTGAGAGTAGGGTTGGGCTAAAAAACCCCTAGGATAGGTTATATTGATATCCAAGGATCAACCATTTATAAGACAGGATCAAAATCAAACATCTTACTACTAAAATGATGACTTATGGCAAAATAGGGTTTCATTTGAAGATTAGAGATTAGGATTTGAAAGCTAGAATAGAGCTTATTATAAAGGCATAAGGCTTGTTTTTGTAGGATTTGTTTGGACTTTGCAATTATTTTCCAAAATCAAGATTTATATTGGTAACTTGGAATTTATGCAATATAATTAGGGCTAGCACTCCCAGCTAGTTTCTAAAATTGATATTACACCTATGGTTCAAAATTTGGTAGTACTTGGTTAATTGAGTGTGCTAAGTGTGTATGGAATTTTGTAATAATCCAATGGTTCAATTAAGAGATATCTGAGTTTTGATACAAAAAGGTATTGAAAGTTGGCAGTTTGGGGTTGAGTAGGATTTCTATGATATTTAAAGATTTAATAGTTGGATCAAGGTGAAATTTAGCATAGTATTAGAAGACTTAAAGATTAAGCTATACACCAATTTTGAATTGAAGTTAATAATTGAAGAAGGAGAGAACACTACTAGAACATTTGTAACTTTCAAGTTGGAAGCCAAGTAACAATAGTGTGGCTTTTGCACATTTTTTTACGATTTGTAAGTTGGATTGAGGTGAAATCTTTTTGAACACATAGAAGACTTATAGTAGCATTTGTATGCAAAATTTTGCTGCAAATGGATGGTTAGATTAAGAGCTACAGCTTACTAAAGCTTATTAATTAGAATTAATGTTTATAAAGAAAATTCAAAATTACCTAATTATGAAAGTAATTAAGGTAATTTGAGTTTATATATGGTTGAGATTACTAAGATGAGTATTTTTGAATATTTTGTATTGAATTTAAGCACTTTTGAATTAAAATTCAAATTATATTCTTCTTATAAAAGTGAAACATATTAGGATTCTTGGATATTTGTAAAATACAATTCTACCTTCTACAACCATATGTCCGGTGTATTCCCAAACAAGACCACACATAATATAACAATGGATGTATATTGATTATCAAGGATTCAATAAAATCACTATTAAAAATAATTATCTTCTATTTTTCATATCTAAACTTCTTAATCAATTGAATCAAATTAAGTTCTAGGTAAAAATATATCTATTAAGACTATACAATCTCATATACATAAAAAAATAAAAAATAAAAAATAAAAAGATAAATAGAAGACTACGTTCTGAACTAAGTATAGATATTTTGAATATAATATCATACCTTTAAGACTTACAAGTATAATAGAAAAATTTTAAGATCTAATGAATGATGTCTTTTGAGAGTTTTTGGATGATTTTATTGTCTCTTATCTAGAGAACATCTTAAATTATTCTAAGAACACAAAAGAAAATAAACTTTGTGTTTGTAGTATTTTGCAAAAACTAAGAAATACAAGGCTCTATGCCAAAATAAAAAAGTGTGTATTTTAGACTACTCAAGTTTATTTTTTAGAATATATTATTTCAAATGATAGACTTATGATAGTTCTTAAGAAAGTTTAAAGCATTATGAATTGGAAGATTCCAAAAATAGTAAAAGATGTCTAATATTTTTTGAGATTTGCCAATTACTATCAAATCTTCATGAAGAACTTCTCTCAGATTATATCTCCACTTACACGTTTGACTTATAAAGACAAACTTCAATGAAATTAAGAAGAAAAAGCAACATTTGAAGCTTTGAAGATATCTTTTATTTTTGCACCAATCTTATATTATGTTAACTTTTTTAAGTCATTTTTTTATGGAAATAGATACATTGGATTTTGTTTTGTATGTCATATTATTACAAATAGAAAAAAATAATAAACTTCATCCAATAGCTTTTTATTCAAGAAAAAATTTAGTAAGCAAGATCAACTACAAGATCTATGATACAAAACTTCTTATAATTGCAGATTTATTTTATGAATAGTGCTATTATCTAGAAGGTACTTCTAATCCAGTCATTGTAAATACCAATTACAAGAACCTTGAATACTTTATATTGATATGTATTTTGAATTTTCGCCAAATACGTTGAAACATGTCTTTGTCAAGATTCAAATTCAAGATCACTTATTGGCAAAGAAAACAAAAAGGTTTTTCAAATACTCTTTTTAGATAATCTAAACTTATATCAAAAGAAAGAAATGTAATTTTTGATCAAAAATAAAGAATTTTCTTGAAGCTAGAATAATTTTATTTTTTAAGCAATAAAATCAAAAT
The DNA here is from genome assembly GCF_059467195.1 of Physcomitrium patens. Taxonomy (NCBI): domain Eukaryota; kingdom Viridiplantae; phylum Streptophyta; class Bryopsida; order Funariales; family Funariaceae; genus Physcomitrium; species Physcomitrium patens. Next base: position 13,710,534 of record NC_143428.1, read on the forward strand.
TAATTATTGATTTAATTTTTTTTAAGTAAATTTAGTCAAGTATATCCTCTGATTTTCTTGTTTGTGATATTAAAAAAAATTCTTCAAAATCTCATAATATTTTCAAGTTTGAATTCAAGAATAATTTACTATATTTTGAAGGTCACTTATATGTTCCAAAAAATGAAATGAAATTACATGTTTTCTAAGCTTATCATGACTTCTCTATAAGATGAAATTTTTGATATAACATGATTTTAGAATTAATATCTAAAGATTTTTGGTGGCCTCAAATGTTGAAAGCAATCAAAGATTTTGTAAAATCATATGATGTTTGTTCAAAATCAAAAACTCTTTATCATAGATCTTATAGACTTCTTCAACTATTATTTTTTTTAGAAAAATTACGGTCTTATATTTCTATAGATTTTATCACAAACTTTTCAATCTCAAGTTTCTATGATTCTATATTTGTGATAGTAGAATATTTCACTAAGATGCCATATTTTGTATTATGTATAAAATCTATCAAAGGTGAAGAAATAGGTAAATTTTTCTTTAACAACATCTATTGCTATCATGGATTACTTAAAGTTATTATATCAAATAGTATGACTCAATTTATATTAAGATTTTAGAATTTTTTTTTAAGATTCTAAAGATGGACATAAAACTATTTTTGACTTTCCATCCTCAAATAAATAGATAAATATATTGTGTAAATCAAGTTTTGGAGTAGTATTTGAGATGTATCATAAATAAGATAATTGAATAGCTCTTTTTTTTATTGGTAGAGTTTGCTTATAATAATACAATACATTCTTCTATACAAAAATTTCTTTCTTTTTTAATTATAATTATCATCCATAACTTGATACTTTTGACTTTTTAAAAATTGATAATCTTACAGCAAAAAATTAAAAAAAATATTTATTTGAGCTACATACAATAATGAAAGCACAGCTTTAAGAAGCTCCAAAATAACAAAGAATCAATGTAGATGCTTATCACATGAAACAACCTCAATTCTACATTGGTAATTAAGTATGATTTCTTCATCATAATATTAAGACTATTTGCCTTGGTGACAAGTTAAATTACTATAAATTTAGATCATTTCTTATATATGAATAAGTCAATGTAATTGCTTATCAATTACATCTAGTAGAGTCTATAATGATCCATCATATATTTTAGGTTTCTCTTCTTAAGCCATATTAAACAATGAATATTTTGAAAAGAAGACAAATCCTATTGCTTCTTATAGAAGTGGATAATAATCAAGAATTCAAGATAGAAAAAGTTTTAGACTTAAGGCGGTACTGAAATAGGTTAAAATATCTTATTTATTGGTATAGATACAATATTAGTGAATGCACGTGGGAGCCAACAAAGAATCTTGAAAATATACTAAAAAAAGTTAAATCTTTTTATCAATAATATCTATCAAAATCAAGATAAAAAATCAAGTAATTTTTTGCTATAAAACAAAGGATGTTGAATGGAAATTGCATTCTATTTTTTATCCTTTATTGTAAATTCTTTGTATATTTCTAATACTAATAAAATAAAAAATCTACAATTGATAAATTCAATTTAAGAGCCATCATTTGTTGAATTATCAAATGATATATTGCAATAGTTACAACCTTTAAGATGACTTAATTGAGATAAAAATCTTTAAGAATGACATATTCTTCTTCAAATAGATGGCAAGATATAATATGTTTGATATCATGACTTTGAAAGAGATTCTTAATGTTTAGTGATTTTATTGGAGGTACAAACAATTCTTCATGGTGTAACAAATATTTTGTTTGAAGGAAATTATAAAGGCTTGAACAATAATCAAAAAATAATGTGGTATTTTTTTTTTAAAATAAGATATTATTGATGGTTAATAAGACCTATCAACTACCTTCAAAAGAAATAATGATTAGAGTATGTAATAAATATAATTTTTTACATCTTAGACTTCATCAACATATAATCATTGCTTCTTGTGGAATTCGTCTTTAAAAAAGAAGGTAATATCATGGATATAAATATTTATTTTAATAGTTATTTAAGTAATATGAATAAATATAATTAAATAAAAGTAGATTAATTTCAAAACATCTTTTAGAAAAGCTTTCTAAAAGCTTTATAGATGTGGTTTCATCTTAATATATATTTGTATATAATTAATAGGTTAAAAACTTGGCCAATAAGTTAGCCACATATTGCATATATTAATAGCTTGTAGTACAAGCTAATAATGTTGGACACATATAGGAAACTTATCTTGTAACTAAGAACTTTATTCATATATAGAGATAAGAATGAAGCCTTGTTTAGTCTTGTTAATTCTTTTCTTGCTTCTAATCTAGTTTCAAGGATCTCTAATTTTCTTATCTTTTGAGATATTTTGAGTCTATAATACTTCTTGAGATTGTCTTGTATTTCTTGGTTTAATCAATAACAACATGACTCAATAGTGGATTTTTGTAAAATCTATTGTACTTACTTTATGTCAATATGAAGAAGCAATAGATTTAATGAAACTCTAATACAAGGCTTTATAAGAAAAAAAAAAGATAACATTAAAAAATAAAAAAATAAAAAAATAAAAACTTTAAATAAAAATAAGTAGAGCAAGAAGAAACTAATGCACAATGTAAGGTGGAGCAAGCAAAGTATATCCATTAACATAAGTTAGGAGCTATGGAAAAGATTGCTATTTAAATACATTGAAAATCTAAAAAAAATAATTGCAATGCTTAAAGGCTCCACGTACACAAAAAGCCAATATAACTTGAATTATGAAAGCAACAGAACTAGTTAGAGTTATAATGGAAAGGTGGAAGATTTGCATAAGGAGAATAATATAGAACGTATATAGGAGCCAAATGATGCCATTAAAAGACATAATTTCTAATTAAGTCTATGTCAAAGAACCAAGTGGTGATCAATTCCAAATTTTTAATATAACTTTGTCATTTGGATCCTACTTTGTGTAGAACAATGGTTATTTTTTTCTCTTCTCATTCCAACTTCTTCAAATTTCTACTATTTGACATCCATTTGCATTCCACAACACTATCTACATAATTTTCTTTATCATTCAAGGATATGCTGAGAAAGATATTTTTTACAAATAGTGTATACTAAAGTGGCATTTTATGGCAAAAGTAGAAAGTATGTGGATTCTTCTCATGTAAAAGCCTCTATAGCTATAGGACAATTTAGAATTTAAGATAGACATGCCATAGGTAGAATGCCTTGTCTCTATATATTACAAAAATCTTACTATTTAATTAATTAGCTCTGCCATTGTAGATCATCAGATTGTAGCTAATGCTCAAATATAATTAATCTTACCTCAAATAGTTTTTTATTGTTATATAAAAGAGCACTTAATATATATGATACTTTTAAAAATAATTCTTACAACTCGTGAGTGGTTTTAGGTATTATTAATATTTTTTCATTAAATACATTATAATACATTGCATAAAAATAAATTATAAATTGTTCAAAATATTTTTAAATTTTTTACATTATATTAATAAATAATATAATGATCTAACAATAAATCAATATTATTTATTTTTTAGTAAGTAGAAAATGGAGCATCATAATGAATGTGATGTTTGAAGGTCTATTAACGATGGAAGAATTTATTTTGGAGCATGTTTGCAAAGAAGTTTGCTCTTCAGCTCATGGATATTCTAAAAAGGAAATTTTGAACTTTGAAAGAAAATTTATTAACTACAATCTATCAATTGGGGTTGAAAAGTTTATTTTAAGAATAAATTTTATGTCAAGAATAGCTTAAGTATCACAACTTTGTTTATATACAAAAGTGAATTAGAGATTTTAAAATTATTCTTATTTACGTTATCATCACATAGATTTTGTGAAAAATTGGTGGTCTCTATATGGAAAACTCTTTTACTTTAAAGAATTTCTTTGTATCTAGTAATGCTTTTTATTACTCATGTTTTAATATCCTTACAAAGTATGTTAATATTTTATTTTTTGAAACATATCAAAAATCTATACATCCATATAATTACCAAAAAATTTCACATTTTGGTTGTATTTCATTACTGAAATATGTTTCAAAAGGCACAACAAGTAGTAAAACATAACAACCCTAAATTTATTATTCTGAATGAACTAATATGAGTGTAAACCTTGGATTTCTTCTTTGACTCTACTAGTACTGCCATCGTCGACTTCATCAACTGCTTAGAGTTTTTTTTATATTTTGTAGCTTTAATATATGTTACAACACCACTTCTCCATTGCACTCACTATTCCACACATTCTTTGCTCATAATTGTCCATATATAAACCTCTTTTCAATCTAAGGTTCATATTGCAAAGAAAGTTCACTTCAAATACTCATGTCTACAAATGTACAAAACCAACCTTCAAAGCTTTGTTAATGAAGCAAGCCATCTTTCATTGTGTATGCTAATACCTGTCCATTCAATCCACCTTGTATTAAAAATTTGCTTCACACATGCATAGTATTGTTCTTTTGCTGATCAAGTTCTACATGGTCATATTGTTTGTGTATAATGTTCTTAGTCCAAAATTCATTGCAACTTAATTTCAACTATAATACAACATGGTGTAAGATGTAAAAAATATAGAATAAAAATACTTTAAGTTGGAAGTCGGATATCAATCTAAAGAACTGTGATACCACAAATCCATAAAATTCCTCTTAGAATTCTTAATACACTGCAACACTAGTATTAGTACATTGTTGACACTCTTCTTCAAAAATAAAATAATTCAACGAGTAAAATAATTATACTATAAACTTCAATGCATGGTTATCAAATTTGGATGGAGAATTGTCCACCCAAATGATTGGAGACAACAAATAAGCAAGCATGTAATGTTTGTTGTATATTTGGTTTTACTATGAAAAGAAATTGCAATGGGATACTTAAATTCAATCCCAACAAGTTGCACAAACATTTGAGGAGGAGCAACCACTATTTGAAGGAGATTGGTAGTGCTTATTGGATCCATGTTCGGATCCAATGCTTGATGAGCAAAGACATAGCCATGAACCCCACGCTTGAGCAATACAATCCAGTCAACAGAAACTAGCATTTGTATGTCTGCTTTATCCGAATCAATTTTTTATGCACTCATGTCATTATATGCCATTGCCTTCATTTGCCACTAATCACTTTAATAACTTGCTTACCTAAGACTACCATATTTGACACTGCATACAAAATCAATATTACAAAACAAAAATGAAACAACAAAAAAATAATCTACACACACATGCCAACAAGTAACTTATAATAAACGCTCTATGGTTGTGTAGAATGCTCATATATTGCAGCACATATGTAAGCAAAGACACAAATTTTATTTATTGAATGCATGTATCTTTGTTTTTATAAAAAACAAAGCCACAAGCATTTGGCAAATACATTTTAGAACCAAAGAGAATTAATTGTGCAAATATTGTGTGAGGTGATTACATAAATTGTATGCACATCAAGTAAACAGGTAGTAATCGTGGCAACAACATAAACTTTGATGGATAAACAGTTTTGTTAATTTTGTATGCTTATTTTATATGTTTGACAAAAACAACAAATGCATATAGCTAATCACTTTAGAAATCCCACCACAGTAATACATGCACGAGTGCAAACACATACATGCATCAATTAATATATTTTGTGTAATTTTTATACTTTATAAATTTTATATTTTTATATTTTATAAATTTTATATTTTTATATTATATATAATTCAACATCCATATCAAATATGTTTTAAGTAATTTTTTATATTTAAAAATTTTATTTTTATATTATTTAGAATTCATATCAATGATCCACATTGACATGTAGATTGGTAAGGGCCCAATAAAAATTGGGTTCTGAGTGGTAGAGGGACTGAGTTCTATGAATGGTAGTATGGCCAGTTGCACACATGATTTTGGTTTGACTTCTTGCCGTTCCAAGTAGGCTGACAAGTGAAGTGTGGCCAGTTGCACACACTATTTTGGCTCAACTTCTTCCCATTCTAAATAGGCTGACAAGCAAAGTGTGGCCAATTATACACATGATTTTGGTCCAACTTCTTGTAGTTCCAGGTAGGTTGACAAGCAAAGTGTGGCCACTTGCACACATGATTTTGGCCTGACTTCTTGCCATTTGAAGCAGGCTGACAAGCGGAATGTGGCTAGTTGCACATAGTTTTTGTCCATCTTTCCTGTGGTTTTTGATTACACCTTGGCATTAGCTTCTATTCAACGTGCATGTGGATCAGTGCCTGCATTGTGCATAGAATTTCACCCATGTGGTTGCAAAAATGGCCACCTCATGACCCCAAGTTTAGGTTTCTCAACATAATTTTGCTCATGTCTATGACTTGGTTGAAGGGTAAAATGCAAAAACTTCTTTGAATTTTTTTATCAAATCAACTACTGCAGCAATTCAAATTTTTTCTTCTGGATCAAATCAAAAACTTATTTCTCCACCCAAAACAATTTTTTTCCAAAAAACAAATCCCCCCAAGATAGCTGAAAAACTTTAAGTTAATGGTTGAAGGTATTCAGACGTTACAATAGTCTTTTGAAGTAGGCATTTAAGTATGAAAGCTACTTTAGTTAACAAAATCCAAAATTCTTTAAACTGCTAAGGAAGATCCTGAAGACAAGTAACCCTTTGGCAGAGCAAAGAGGATGCTACATACCATATTCTCAAAATATAGCAAGCAAGCAAGCATCCTCATACTGCGGTTTGGGACTTCAACTAGCCCACATTGACGACAACAGCATTCACTAAAATAGAAACCTCAACGAGCTCTTTGGGGTTTCACTTGGACAATGAAGACCCAGCGTATCTACAGGCATTGTTGGTCCTTCCACAACAAATTGAAAGACAGAAAAGCAGCATTGCAAACAGTGCAGAACGTTTGGTGCTCAAAACCATAACGTCCAAACTTTAGCCATCAGAGGTTTAGGCTAGACTATTGGGCTCTAGGCTGGACCAGACAAAGAGCGTCACCTTTGATTTAAGGTGTTTACAAAAGCAAATAGATTTTTGAGTAGTTGCTCCATAGTATTCAAATAAGCTTACGTATGCAGCCAGGGGATCTGTTGTCCCAAGTTACTCTTGGAAACATGAGCTGCCGAGATGCGTGATTAATGATTAAAAAAAGCGAACCTTTCTACAGAAATGGCGAGCCGATAAACCAAGGGCTCCAAAGGAAGCTAACTCGCACCCCCTTGACGGATTGGTATACACATTTCTAACATTAGAACTAAGAGGTTTCAATCAGCAAAGACTCATATTTCACAAGACTGTAGTTGGTTTCATCGTTATCAAGAAGAAAGATGCTCGGCATGCGATGCAGCAAGAAGGGCTGCTCCAATGCCTGATCCATCTTTGGAAAGCTGTATGGAGACATTCTTTGATGCTTCTCCAAGAAGTTCAAACACAGCATCTTGCATGTATTCTCGGAACTTGGTGTAGTGTTCATACAAACCACCGTCTATAGCAACAACGGTTTTCACGTCTGATGTATATTGCATAGGGTCGTCGTCATGGTAACCATTCATGTCACTCTGTTCAAACAGGTTACGCTTGATAACCCCATTCGCCGCACTTCCATCCCTTCCAATTTTCTTCAATATTCCTACAATTCCCGCACCTGCCAGTCTAGCACCTCTCTTACACACCACATCGCAAACCTCCACTACAATCTTTCGAATTCCCAATGTGGTGTTTTGAATCTGCAGCAAGAGGCAAATACATTCAATCGCCATGATCCTAATCAAACCATCAGAATTCGAGCGAAAAGTCTACAAACAAAATCTGATTTAGAACAAGGTGAAAAGAAAGAATTTCGTGCCTGGTAAACACTGTTTAGAATTTCTCCAACCACTCTTAGATCGTTATTATTATCCTGATGCATTTTTGACATATCCGGTGTCCTGCAAAATAACCATGTCCATGTCAAAGACTTACAAAACAAATACTAGCGCGTGATCACCCAACAATCAACTTACCGCTAGTACAAGTTCTTACATTTAATTGAAAAGAACCACATGCCACCTGACCATCACAACTGTAGGTTTTTCTTCAACATTCATTCAAATCTAGCAACCAACTAAGGAACAAGTTGCACAAGTATCTTTCATGTGCTTATAAAATTATAAAATAAGAACCTAGAATGAAACGCAATGTTTGCATCGAAAGCACCGCACAAGCATAACACAAGAGCAGCTATAGCCAACCCATATAATTAAGTTGCAAAAACATAGATAAATTGTTATAGCATCTACATCACTAACTCTAAAAAACAATGTACACAAAAATCAAATTCCTAAACAACTATTTAGGACAGAAAATTTGTATTGACGAAGATAACATACTTAAGTGAGAAAGCTTCCAAAAGCCTGTGTGGAACACGGGGACCAAATATGCCTGCTTGTTGTGCCATTCTAACAAGCACGCGCCTCACACAATCGCCCAAATACATTCCAGAGATCATCTTTTCAAAACCCTGCAATCAAAACCCATCACATTCAACTTTGTTCGAGAGAGATAATAAAGCTGCAGCTTAGGAATCATCGTTGAAGGGATTTACGTATTCTCCTGGGTTCAAACTCTCGTTATCCAAGGATTCATCCACATAAGTCCTAGGCAAATGTGATGACCAGAAATTCCCCCACTCCATGTTTATCACCTGTCAAAATTCATCCTATAGATTAGATGACGCATTGCAACAATAGCACTAGTTTAGTTCGTCAAAAATATCATCTCATGGGAATCATATGAAACAACGTTTGGCAAAACCATGTCCAGAACTTTTTGGCACGACCTTAAAGACATGACGAAGACGGGTCCAGACACAATAGTCAAAATGGGAACTATGAAAAGTAAGATCGAAAAGAGCGCTAGGAACCGCGACTTCTTAGCGTAATACTAAGATCTACCCTAAAGTTGATGAGGTCTATTCTACCTGCCTTATTTCAGCAGATTTATAAAATCGTTTCAAAGCCAAAATCTACAAATAGTTCCTGAAAACTATTACAACATGAGAAACTGCAGAGTAAAAACCAACTCCTTCTAAAATCTAATTTCCGTACTTACCATCTGTCCAGACTTCGGAATCTCGCCACCCCACTTCGATACAGCTTCAGCTCGCTCCACGTAACAGGCATTGGTCCCGGTACCCAAAATAACACCTATCATCACGTCATTATTCCAGTAGCGACCGCCGGCTAGCGTTCCTACAGTATCATTGATCTGCACAACATGCTCCACACGTTACCAAGTAGAATAGTCAATATCTTTCAAAAGATCAAGGTCTTCATTCAGATATTGTACAGGCTGAGATGAAGTCCTGAGCCACTTAAAGAAACTCAAATACTTCTCACAATTTAAATAAGTTTCAATACATTCTATATTCTCCAAGGGACAACATTATGAATGTGCTTACATAATTGTGAAAAATATATGATATAATTTTCCCACACTGTCATTTTAAGTGCAAAAATTCACAATGGTGGAATCGGCTCTCTTGCAAGTTCCAAAGAAAGACGTTACCAAAGCAGATATCCTCATCTTGTGCCCTAAGGATTCAATGCTCCTCTGAAGTGCTGCAACCACATCCTGGCCAATCTGCACATTGGAGATATCACCGACTCAGTTCACAATGAATTGCAGCTTAGGCCTTTGTTCATAGCTAAAAGCAGTACATATTCGAATAAAAATTGAACTATCGCCTTTAAGGTATAGAAACTCCACTCTAAAAGGCAAGATCAAGACTCTAATCAAGATAAACCAATAGGATACACAATCTCAACATAACCACGACATATCCACTCCCATAATATAAAAAGGAAAAAATTGGTTTAAAAACCGTACAGCATCGTTCACTTTGAACCCCTTGGTCCACTGCAAAAGTTTACCACTATTTACTGCCGTTTGGTCCACAGGAAATGAGAAGGTAAACCCTATTTCCCGCTGCTGACCTGCATGTAGCCTGAAGTCCTGACCTTCTCTTGCCACAAAGCTCACCAATTCCTTGGCAATAAAATCAAATAATTGTTTACTTGTTCCAAGCATCACATGAGGAGGGATGGGCACTTCCTCATACTCTTGGTTGATTACCCTCCCCTCTAACCCACCCAGCTGAACACGGAGAACTCGGAAGTTGGTGCCACCTAAATCCACAGCATAATAAAGTCCTCGCTCATTCCTGATCAGTCCCAACTTGACCCATTATTGTTAGAACACTGAACACTGAACCCCAATGTCATACACGTAGAATAACGTTGGAACATCAGGTAAGCAACACCAGATTGCAGTGTAAAGTGATGAAATATATTGTTGCAAAAGAGTGATGATTGTTGTTTGAAAAATGAATTGTGTTGCTAGACTAAGAGCAATAAGATACAAAATCAAGCACATCCCAATTCAAATAACAGATGTGATAATTCTCTCCAAAATAAATCTCCCTGAAGTTAAATCCTTCAGTAAAAAAGCAACAGCTGTGCTCTACCTGAGATAATTGGCCTCAAAAGAGCGCACGTCAAAGGAATTCAAGTTAGTTCCCCAGCTTCGCCACAAATTCGTTTCAAAAAAGGTCAAAGATTGACTGGCGAAAACTCTCAGGATATAACAACTCTTCATCAAACACAATTGAGTTTCTTCTTTTTCTGTGTGTTTGAGTAAATTATGTATGTTCATTACAAAAGTAATAAATTGCAACTTGACATCTGGATTCTTTACATAGCTTAATGGAAGGTGGTAGAGCAAGTCATGTTCAAAAGACGTGTTACTGAGGTCCTCTGACAAAGGCTTTTAACTATTAAATTATAAAATTTTTAAATTAATTGAATAAGAATGAATTAAGATTGGCTTGAACAAAAAAGCAAAACAAACACAAATATACCAGATAGTACAGAACTATAGATCAAACCACTCTATCGTCAATCCCGCTAAACAAGTGATCTTGCTAACTTGATGCCGTGAGAGGAAATTGGGCCATTAATGCTAGTAAACAAGTGTAGGAAAAAAAAAAAAAAAACAAAACAAAACAAAACAAAAAACAAAACAAAACAAAACAAAAAAACGTTTTCACGCAGAACCATTTTGACCAAACATACCACGGAGAAAAGACATGCAAAAGGTTATCGCAGTCACCACATTCGTCAACTACACACTAAAACGGGTCCACCAGGCACAACTTGATCTCATCTGCGACCCAATACCACACTGGCTTGCAATATACCCACTCTAAGAACCTGAATTTATTAAATTATCCTACAACAGAGGAAGTAGAGATCACACAACAGCGCCTTCAAAACCAGGATAGCATGCATGGTGCAAGGAAATCCAGCGCACGAACGACACGAAAAGGAAGAAACATCGTCCAATTTGAGTTCAACTCAAACGGAAGAGGAGTGAAAATTCAAAGTCTAAAAAAGAATTGATAAACAAATAAATGAAGCCAAAGAGTCTGCCTAACAGAAGAAATTTAAAGCAAGTTACCCGTCTGGCAAGCGATCAATGTAGGTAGGAAGCATTTTGAGAGTGCTACCGCCTTCCGAAACAAGACCAGCGTGCATCTCAGCCGCCATAGCATCCACCACCATGCGCAACCGCAGCAGAGACGTGTCGCATGCCTCCTGAAACTCCACCAGAATTTTCCGCGCAGCACACTTCTGAGAATGAAACTTCACGCGCCGCGCCACAATCACAGCTGCTACAGCGCACGTCGCAGCTGCACAGGCAATGCACACTCCCACTCTGGCTTTCGATTGCGCCATCTTTCCCCGCTTCTCTCTCTCTCTCTCTCTCTCTCTCTCAAACTCACTCAAAACCTCTCCTCTTCTCTGCTCTCTCTCTCTACCCCCTTCACCACTCACTCCTCACACGAGGAACAAACCAAAAAATAAAATCATCTCCCCCTCAGATCGCTCACTTCCTCACCACTTCTCCCTGCAAATCACAGACTCAATTCTCCTCCTCGACAGCGCCTCAGATTTTACCACAAGCGCTATGTCCCGAAGAGTGGACGTTTCTGGCATTGGCATTGTCACCGTAGTAGTAGTAGTAGTAGTAGTAGTAGTACCAATTCCTTCTTCTTCTCCAGCTCTCTCTCAATATTCGTGGAGCTTCGAGCGCTTCCTGCGAAGTATGCAGAAGAAGAAGCCAGCTGCGCCACTTCGCCACAAAGGCAGCAGAGCAGAGCCCATGACAAAAAACATAACAAACATACACACAAACAAATAAACAGGCTTCTCCTCCCCCCCCCCTCCCCTTCATCCATCCATAAATACATCCATCTCTTTACGTCATCCATCCTTATCGGGCCTCTTTGTCCATCCGTCGTGGGAAATATCGTCACCCCGCGCTCTGCCCACTACCCGAGTCGGGTCTGGAAGCGTGTGCACCTGACGGGCACGTGGATCCGCCTCGTTATTTAATCGCGACGGGCAGTTTGCGGGGTTTGGGCAAAATTTGTCTGGATTATATGAAAAGGACGTTTGAGAGAGAGAGCGGGGGATGGGCTATCATCCATGCGCTTATCCACGTGGAAAGCGCTTTGTAGCATTGGATGATATTTTCAATTAAAATCTCTCCCCTCCTCCCATTCATTTAATACTTATTGTTATCTCTATTAATAGTAATGTTACTAATAGTTTATATCTATGCTTGGTTGCCCATGACTTGGGGGATAATGTGTATGGGAGAGAGACTTGTTGTTGAGCATTTGATAAGCATGAGAAGAAGACAAAGGAGAATAAGAAGAATGACTAGGGTGATGGTGGCCCAATAATAATCTCCACAGGACTGACCCCTCCTTCCCCAGACTTGTCAGCTCCCCCTCCCCCCCCCCCAAACAATTCCCAATGTGGAATCCCATATTTTTTGTCTTCAGATATCCTCCATCACATTTTCCTCCATTGCATCGTAGCCAGTGGGAACCCCCCCACCATGTCAGGGGTATCAACCCAGGTTGTTCTCCTGGATTTCATACGGGTATGGACAGAGCAAGTTATCAACCTTGGTGGCAAATTGTTCCCCCCCCCCCCTGCTGCTGGTCTTTATTCCTATTGCTTCTAACAGAACATACATGTATAAATGTGTATGTATATACATTATTAGATAGACTTTTACTCAGCAAAAGTAAAATATGTACTCTATAGTGATTAGTAACTATATGCTTGTACTAAGAAATTAATATGGTAAAAAAGACACAAAAGGAAATACAATCCAATACAATCCAAATGCCATGAATATTATCAACTGTAGCAAAACAAGAACATTTTTAAATTGAAAAAAATGTTTTTGGTTTCAGTTGGAGTATGGGATTATGATGCATAAACTTTTAATGCTCATAAAAATTACAATAAAGATGGACTGTGAGTTTTTTTTTAAATAATCATAAGAAACTATGGATATATATATATATAAATATATATATGGAATGTAATTTGATTTCTATTTTTAACGAAAAAGACCAAATCATTGTTATATATACACACTTATGATATATAGAATTTAACTAAATGCAAAAATATTTCTTACGTTATTAAATTTATATTAGAATCTGCACAAGTTATTTTTATATTATTAAAGAAATTAAATCCTGAAATACGCATTGACAACAGTGGTAGAAATACAGCGTTGAAGTAATTAAAGGGAGTGAAACTTATAAAAATAGAAAATAAGGTTTATAGTAATTTGGAGCTTATATAGAAAATTTTAAATTTTAATAATGCACCTCTACAATTGTGGTTTTCGTTTTTAAAATTCTTCACATGTATTTAATAGCTAATGAACTAGCCGTATGAGCAATCACATGGATTTGCAGAGGAATCATTTATTTAGTTTTGTGTTTAAATGAACTTATGTAAAATAAATCTTAACTATATTTTTTTACATGAACAATAAATTAAATTTAGTAAATATTTCTTTAGTTTTATTTTTTATTTAAAAATAACAATATTCCATAACAGTTTTAATTTCTTCCTTCCTTTCTCACTTCAATGTTTTACATATTTAGTTATTTAGATAGAAACACACTTATCTGATCAGTAATATAAAATTAATACATAATAAAAATAATTGCACAAATGTTTTGAATTTCATGTATGATAATTTGTTTTAATATTGATGTTTAATACTCAAGGATGAGTTTCAATTGCTGATGCATTTGGTAAAGAAATATTTGGAACTCACTATGTAAAATTTCTAAATTATGAGTTATCAAAAAAATGACCAAATGGATGCCCTTTCAAATAGTGTATTGTGTATATTGTGTGGAACCCAACATTCTATATACTTATATAGGTATAATGCTTGGTGAAATAAAATTCAAAGTAGTGTGCATGTTTTTGTTAGAGAAAGTAAAATAAGACGGGAATTTTACTAGATAGAAAATGTTGAATACTAGTCAATGTTTTAGAGATATATATATTTTTTCATATAAAATGTAATAACTAATTAAAACATATGCTCTGAAAGACGTTATTTTGTTTTAGAGTATAAAAACCAAATACAATATATATGTGTATATATATGCACTTGAGATTGTACCTTTTTAGTTTCAAATCAGAATAAAAATATTTCTGTATCAAACTCTATTGAGCAGTTATTCATAGTGTTTTAATTATCATGTATGTATTTATTTATTTATTTATTTTGTTTTTAAACAGCGGAAATAAATTGTGGCATATGAGAACAACTTAAAAAAAGAAAAAAAAAAGAAAAAAAAAAAAAGAAAAAAAAAGAAGAAGTAAATGTCTTGAGTAAATGTCAAGAGTATTATTAAAAAGCAACATCAAAACTTGGCATGGTAATGAAAAAATATAAACAACTTAATAATTTTTTTTTTAAATATCTATTTTTGAAACAATGATATACTCCACATATAGCCGTAATATAAATGTAAATACATTTTATATTTACATATTTATGTTTTTGAAAAATGTCACATTTAATTCATTATATACGTATATTATGATTGAATATAAAAATGAAATATAAAATTTCAATAAAAATGATTGATTTAATTAATTTGAAAAATGAAAAATGAAACAGATTTTGAATTAATGATGCCTACGTTTTAATGATTCAAACCCTTCAGTCTAAATTAAGGTTTTATTTTTATTTAATTAATTATTTAAGAAATATATTAAAATAGAACCTCGCAGATTACTGAAGAAAACCACTATTTATCATTAAATATCATCAAACGATATAATCACAGAATATTTACAATTAGTACATTTTTTTTCTTTTTGATTACTTATACTTAAACGAACACTCCGAACTTGATACCAAATAATGAAAATCATGTCATAGAATACATTTGAAAAAAATTACCACTAAATGCTTTGGCATGAACACAAATTTAGGTTTTATTGCTTTAAGGTCGACGACGACGAAGAAAAAACCAACGAACGACGTCAGCGACGACGAAGATACCGCCGACAACGACGTCAAAGACGACGAAGATACTACCGATAACGACGTCAGAGGCGACGAAGATACCACCGACAACGACGTCAAAGACGACGAAGATACTACCGATAACGACGTCAGCGACAACGAAGATACCACCGATAACTACAACGACGACGACGGCGAAGAAGAAGCTCCTGGAGAGTGAGTGATTGCAGACAGATAGATGTGGATATGTGTCTGTCCAGACGTGCTTACAATGTCCAGACACTAGCAATGTAACACCATTGCTAAGGATTGTGATGTTAAGCCATCTCAATCCTGTGCCAGACAATCAACTGGAAGTTAAAGAGCAATATATATATTTTCTCCAGCGGTGGTGCATCAGGCGACACCCTACATGGCGCTGACGTTCACGCCGTTCGAAGATGCAATTTGCTCAGAAGAAGGCCATGTTATTTTGATATTGTTATTATCATGTCACAACGTGCAAGAGATATCTTATCACTGGCAGCCAAACTCTAGCAATCAAAGACCTGATCAAGATCTATTTTCACAAGAATGCTGACGGCGAATATCAATTTCTAGTGCTTCACAAAGTTCTCACCAAGTTTATACACAGTGTGAATATTTGAGGCTTTCATTAGGGATGATGTTCTTACAATTCGAGAGCCTAATAACCTGGATGCTATGGTGCTAACTGAATTCGATCACGTTAAGAAAGAAGTCGACCTTACATCTACAGAGTTAGAAAACTTGAGGCATATGGCATAAACATGTCGGGTGATACAAAGAGAGTATTTTACATGAGCTGGGCACTGGGTGCTGCGACGTTGAAGACTTTGTTGGGGATATTTCTGCTTCTGTTGATGCCCCAGTGCCTATCTCATGAAGGTCTGGCGGATTCAATCTGTGCATTTCAATTAAAGCTATTAGTAACGCATTCATTGGAGCCTCAGATTGGTATGTAGAGCTCTGCAAGAAGGATTCATGAACCAATTGACATAGGTGAAGAACACGTAGAAGTTCACAGCGACGGAGCAAGTGATTGGCATCACCGACGAAGGGTCCTAGTATGCCAATAATAGATATATATATATATATATATATATTTTATAACCAACATTGGCTAAATCTCATTATTTTTCTGTGAGTAGTATTCAACAATTAGTTATTAAGTTTATTACTAGAGAGCTTTTTCTCTTGGTTGAACTCTAGACATTGTGAGTATGAAATAATTTTTTTGTTAATTTAAGCATCTTGAAGTTTGCTTTCTAAGGAAATAAGAATTGTTGAATTAGAATTGAAATAAATTGAAGTAAAGGGTAGTTAATTTCCATGGACAATCTAAATTATCCCACTTTGGAGGAATAATTTTTAATTATTTACATAAGAAATTGTTACTACGTGATTCAACATCAAATCTAAACTATTTCTTAACTTATTTAATCTTCAAATTTTGAATTAGGTTATTGAATTTTCTATCAAATGCAACAACTAACTTTTAAAAAATTTGAATAAAAAAGCCATATATTAGTACCTCAATACCTCTATAATTTTATTGCAAATACTTCTATCAATCAAGATTAAGAGTTATACATAGAAGATGTACATATTAATGCTATATATTTTTAGTTTCTTACAACACAAGAAAAAACTCAACACCAACAAGAAGGATTATGTTGTAATGTGGAGAACCAAAATATAATATTGATTATTATCTTAAAAAGAAACAAAATCACAAGATAAAGAGTATCTAATTGAAAAAAAGACAATGTAGCAAAAAAGAAGTTTGTCCAAAAGTATTGAAGACCATGAAGTTGGATTATTTTACTATATCACCTTTTGAAGGCCTTTTATCATCTTCTATACTCTTTTTCTTTTTAATTTTTTAATTTTTTTTTTAAATTTAAATTTTTATGTACGATTTTTTTAGAATATAAAATCCCTATTGTTTCTATCTTTGTCTATTAGATTCTACTAACTTTTCTTGTTTTCTTGATAAATATTTTTCTAAGTGTCCTAAGATGTTGCCATGCCATTTAGATTCACAAATGCTCTAGCTACTTTTTGACACTTCATTAATAATATATTTTATGAATTTTTAGATAATATTTTTTGTATTATTTAGACAATATTCTTATCAATTCCAAGAATATAGAGGAATATAAACATGTTTGTTTTGTACTACAATAACTTGGAGATGCAAGACTGTATGTTAAAGGTGCTATTATAAATTTATTCCAAAAATGACAAGGTAATCTAAAAGATTCTTCTAATCTAATAATAGTTTATACTAATGTCAAGAACCTTGAATATTTTATGTAAGTAAGTGTCTTGAATTATTACTAAGGTTGTTGAAGAATGTCTTGGTTAAAATTTGATAATAATGATGCTAATAATACATATAATTTTGTCTTATATTACATAATATGTTGTTCATAGAATAAAAAGACTTAATTGTGTTCTGAAACTTTAAAGTTTTCTCATTTCAAAAAGTTTTGGAATTCTAATTCTATTTTCTTTTTGGATCAAATGATATATAAATATATATCTATATATATATGCACTTACACATATCTAAGGTTGAATTGGATACCATTAAATTATTTTGTATTCATAAAATTTAACATTTTATTTATTTATTTTCTAGTAAAGTCATCTACAATGTTCCATTGTCAAAAATCTTATCATTGGGTAATGTGTCACACTAGCTGAAATATATGCCGTCAGGCACAAAAAAGAAGCTATATGGATATTAAATTGCAGGCCATTGGGCACAAAAAAAATAACAATATAGATATTAAATTGAAGATATTAAATTGCAGGTTGTTGGGCACAAAAAAGTAACTACGTAGATATTAAATTTAAGTTATAATATTGCAGGGCATTGGGCACAAAAAACTATGTAGGTATCAAATTGAAGATAGATGTTAAATTGCAAGGCTTTTTGTTGGTGGTTTTATCACCAATATTCTTGATTTTGGCCCATGAGATGACTTCTTTTGGACTTTCATCTAATATAGAATATTAATTTACTCATCAGCAAACAATCCACCATCGTACAGACATTTGTTTCTTTAGGGTTGCGTAATCACTCATCGTGGTGGTTTTGGCAGATATTTAAAGTGGTATTGATCGACGCGTGCACAATTCCGCAACTAACCAACGACGAGAACATCATGCAAAACAAAAAGACACGAAAAAAAACTCTTCAAAAGATTCTGTGAGCTTCTCCAAAGACACCCAAAAATGCTTGCGAGAGAAGGAGAGTGTTTGAATCCACCACCACGAGGCGGAACATCCAAGACGGGACACGCGCATCCACCCACCCAGAAACCCCAAACTCCTCTGGATGTTGTAAAGGAAAATCACCCGACCTTTCTCATAAACTTATGCCGCGACAATATGTACACATCAGGAGCTTCGATTTCCGCACGTCGAAGCTCCTCCAAGTCCAGCGAAGTCTAGCTCTCTCTACCAAGGTAATGTACAAAAGGGGGAAAATTTGCTCTTATCCTCCATCGAGTGGTGGCAGCCTACCAAGCTTCGAGGAGTTTTTGAGCATCGCAAAGCTGGTGTTGTTACAAGCTGTCGTCGAAGACTACGCTGTTGTTGGTACTGTTGGTGTTGGTGTTGTTGGTGTTTAGTAGTAATAGACGTATTGTTGCAAGCGGGAGCCCTCTTGCTGGTTTGGCAACGGTGGGTACTGGTATGGAGGACCATACCATTGGCTTGGGCGATACTCTCCTGCCTGGGGAGGGACGAATCGCTGGCCCGGCCAGAAGATGTAAGGCTGCGAGGTGTAGTACGTGGTGTTGGTGGTGGAATTCCCCGCATGTTGTTCCTTCTGCTTCTTCGCTTCCTCGGCCTTCTTCTTGTCATCCTCTTTTTTCTTGTTGTCTTCATTCTTGGGTTTCTCGCTGGCGTCCAGCTCCACAAACTTGGCCTTCCTGTAGATTTTCTTAGCCTTTCGCAGGACCTCGTGCTCGTCCAGAATGTTGGGAGGAGGCAGAGCCACCACCACAACCTTGCTGTTCATTCTATCGACCTTCACGTCGAAGACGCCGTGCACTTCACGGATCTCCTCCAGCACTTTCTCCTCACATTTCATGCAGCACATTTTCACCTTCAATTGGTATTTCTGCACAGGTCATCATGTAGAGGTAAGTGAGACGGTCGAAAGGCTTTGGGGTGAAAACTGTTTTAGTAATTGCAACCAGAATAGCAAATAGATGTGCGATGATTTATACGACGATTGGCAATCGACTGAGCAGAGATTGGTCTGCTTACGGGCAACTTGTTGATATCGACTGCTGCCTGCCATTCGTGGTGAGCCTTCATCCAGTCTGGAACGTCCTTTTGCTCTTTGGCATAAATCTGCGTAAGTCGCAAAAATATCGATCATAATTAGCACACAGCTGCTGTTCAACCTCTGCATCCATCTAATCGCTCTCAAAGCTTCCACTTCACGCCTCATTGCTATCAAACGGGCTCTCACAGAAGTTTGGGAACCGAGAGCCCTTTCCTTGAAACGAGAAGCTATAAAATGCTACACCTTAAAGTAAAGCAAGCCAGCGATGAAGCCATTGGAAACAAGAGCTCTGTTTCAACGACGTCATGTTTCTGTGCTACCCTGTGGAGCGTGAATCAAAGTCTTTCAAGCATTAGCAGGCACTTTGTCACCCTTTCCTAGTTGGAAAAAAACTCTACATGTCCTGCTGTCTGTGAATGGGCAGAAAGCGATGAGTTCGAGCAAGAAAAAGAATCACCACGTTGAGGAGTACGTACTGCTTGGTGTTGAGGATCCATCGCGACGCTGTTGCAGCTAGAGCACAGAATAGCACTCCTGCGATCGGTGCAGTGCGGGCAATCCTCCCGAATCTCAGAAAATGCTCAAAGACACGCTAATACTTCAACAAGTCAGGTCTCAGTACTTGAACACGACTCTAATTCTTGGAGCTCGCTCTTTGACAATCTCCAATTCCAGAGAGAGAATTGTAGTAAACTAAACACAACTGCTTGCGAAGGGGCCGCTGTTGAGGTTGAGAGGAGACTGAGGAACGATTGAGGCTTCCCGCGGGGAACTACTTTCTTATACGCCCGGAGCCAACGCCTGAGCCCCTGTTCTACGCGGTTTGGAATTCCTCCCTACAGTACTCTCTACTCTGATTTAAAGACCTCGGACTTTTTGTAATTAACCTCATTGCTTTTACGGGAACTTCACTTCTACCGCACATGTGCGTGCAAGTTACAGCTGTAAATGTCACATTCGCTTCTCCGATTTCTGAGAATTGGGTCATCACCACACAACCTGTGCCACAAGCACTATTGTACAGCATTTGCAGTGAATCTCGATGTGCCTGAGAACGTAACTACTGACAGGAATCACGTCGAGTTTACCGGACTCCCTGCATTTCTTGCCGACGGCGTTGTTACTTAGCAGATTAGAGGCCTTACTGCCGTGCACATGGTCGTGCAGGAACACGCACACATATTTCGCATTGGAAATTTCGTCGAGTCAGCGTAGACCAGAAACCAGGAGGCTCCGGGTTCGAAGCATTGCTGAGATAAGAACCACTTATTAATAACAGATACTCAGAAAGCGGGCTGGGGGGGGGGGGTAGTTTCTGGAACCTTGGGACTCTGGGGACTTGCGCTGTGCTGGCGGTAATTGAGACCGCACCCACTATTACCTCAGGTTTGGAATCCGAATCTGGATCCGTGTCCACTCCAGCTTTCAGTACCGCGTGCAGACTGAAGTAATTCTGAACCAAATGCTGATGCTCTGTCTCTTTTCAGTACAATTGTAATAACCGCATTCCTGCTCAATAACTGCAGCAATCTCTGACGGGGTGGTCATGCAGAGCCTCTTAACTTCTGAGGCGGCGTTCTGAACACAAGAGCTATCCTTCGTGTGATATCGACGAGGGGTCCAACAGGATTCACCTCGTTAATAACGAAAGTGTACAAGGTCGTTTGTGCCGCAACGGCAGCTGCACCACCCACCATCCGAATACCAATTTTTGCAATGCTAGCCACACCGAAAACCCTGGCCAACATTTTTGAGTATTCGGACGGTATATACACAACGTAGCTGTGAAATCCGCCTCGACAGTCTAAAAAGCCCAGCAAACCAAGTTTTTACGGTTTAGGTTAGAGCTCCTCCCCAGTTGCACAAGCTCGAAGTTTTATCCTACAGTCAACACAACACTGCATGCAAATGACCCAAGCTGGAAAACCTATCAACAGGACCCACAATGTCAACGAAGGCGTGGTAGACGCTAAATTTTACTAAGTACGCGATGCTTATGTAATAAATGCTATGCGGGCAACGGGGGATTGGTTTTTGACGAGTGGTTGGACCGCATTAGAATCCAGCGCGGGTGAACATCCGAAATTGAATGCTAGGCTTTTTAATCAGGGTGCTAAATTGGGGCTTTGAAGATCCCCTCCTCCAACAGCAACGATCCGAGATAACGACACGAGCTCCGTGGCATAGCCCGCTCAGCGTCATCTGGGCGTCGTGCAATTGCGTGTGCGTGAAGAATCATCGGAGGGGAGCCATTCCCGAGGCCATTCATTCAACCCGACCGACTGCTCCTCCTCCTCCTCTCCTCCAGGTCGCGGTCCACACTCGGTGATGGGACCCACTGTCGGTCACTGCGTCGGGATCCATGTTGTCTGTAAACAATTGATAAAGAGCGTCGAAGCAACCCTACAGAGAGTCAGCGTCACGGAAAAGCTTCGACGATGTGCTTTCCCCATTAATTCCCCGTAAAGTACTGGACAGTAGATGCCTACTTGAAATTTTTAGAATGAGTTTCCAATTTTGGGATTGGAGATTTTGCCCCCATGGCGTCTAAGTTGGAGGCTATGCATTGGTGAAGTGACTGGTTTTTAATGTGTGTTGCTTGTTGATGGTTCACTCACTGTGGCACAATCTTATCTCCATGAGTTTTGTCCATTGACTTTGGTCATTTCAGCTTTGCTTTGGGAGAAACCAAGACGTCCGAACGATAGCTGAGCTGACGCGGAAAGGCTCCTCCTCCTCGAGCACGCCCCCTTCATATGTTTAGTTGATTCATGTTTAGCGCACTCGCTGATCTCCAGCTTATGCCTTTGAATGATTGGGTTCCTGGTGGTTGAGCTTCAGGTTCCCCGTTGAAGACATCGACCAACATGTGCCAGTGCTCTTTCACTTCTGTCGAGGTTCTAACTAGAGGTCTTTCTGCAATTGTATGATATGGGGTGATGTCATCAATACTCCAAATATGAAATCATGTCCATGAAAGAAGAAGAGAGATATGGAGGGGAAAGCAATGAGGCTTCGAGAAGGTCCTCCACGCCTATGTGCAGATCACGCATTGCCTCCAACAGCAATTTATGTGTTCAACCACAATAGAGGAAAAAGCTTTGCTATCTTTATACTCTTAGCCATTACTCAAATGGAACAGAGAGCTTTTAGTGGCAGAGCTCTTATATTTAGGATTTTGGTTCTATATTTAGTAACTTGCAGCAAAGTAAGTTAAGGACTGCACAATTAACAAAGAAGGGGTCAATCCAATACATACAACACAATACCACAAGGAATGGAAGATGCAATTAACTCATGTGCCACTCGCTCCAACAAAGTAAGAAGAAGGATGCCAAGCAAAATGGACACACTACAAAGATAAGATTGAATCTTAGTTCATGGCTAACACAAAAAATTTAGGTATGTATGTAGATATATACTCTATTACATTGTCATTAAGTGAATATGAAAATGCCAATTACATCGTCATTAAGTGAATATGAAAAAAAAATATATATATATATATATATATATATAGATATATATTAATATTTACTTATATAATAAAGTAGAAGTAAATAAAAGTAGATTTATTTTATAATATATTTTAATGAAGCTTCTTAAAAGCTTCATAGATGCTTGTCACGGACATACATATAATTACCTATATGAATAGATAAAAGTATGTAAAAGTAGATAAAAGTAGGTTAATTGTGTAATATCTTCTAGAGAAGCTTCTTAGAAGCTTCATAGACGCTGCTTTGACTTTATAGGAGTCTATAGTTGACTTTTAGGTTAGAAACTTGGTCAACAAGTTAGCCATGTGCCACACATGTTGGAAGCTTAAAGAACAAGCTAACTACGTGGTCCATCCATAGAAAACTTGCCTTGCAAGCAAAGGCATGTGGCCTAGAAAGTCAACATATATTGGAGGTCTTATAGAACATCGCCACGTGGCTTCTAGTTAGATAGTATATATAGAGGCAAGAGTGAAGCCCTCTTCACTCTTGTCAACTCCTTTCTTGCTTCTAGTCTAGTTTCAAGGGTCTCTAGTTTTCTTGTATTTTGGCAATAGCCATTCCAGTTTCTTTCTTAATATACATATTTCTATTTTGTCCTATTTCTTTTTGAGAAAAGTCTCACTTACTCTTTAGCTTTCATCGAGTTCTTGTCCTTGACAGATTGACAAGAGTACACTTACAATATCAGAGCTTTGTCTTTTCTTGATTAAGAGTGGATTACCCCTTTTTCTTGATAAGACATAAGCACATTAGAAGTTGCGGATTACCCTCTTTTAAACTGATATTGTTCTTAGTATTTTCTTTGTTATCAATTCCTCTCTTCTATTTGTTTTGAGCGTTATTAGACATCTTCTCTTTTCTAAGTGCTACTATGGCAGAGCTTGTTGAAATGAAGAGTGCAATGGCACAGATGCAAGAGCAATTGAGGGAGTTAATGCTTGCGATGCATCAACTCAATTTACCACCACAAGGAGCAACAAGAATGGTAGGAAGTGAAGATATAGAGATGATTGGGGCTGCTTCAACATCTACACCAAACCATGTCCCTTCTCCCAGAATGGAACACCCTTCGAGTGTTAGAGAACCGAGAGTTGCCTTGCCCGAGAAGTTTGATGGTACCAGATCCAAGTTTCGAGGATTCATCAATCAGGTCCAACTAGTAATTGAACTTCAACCCCAGAGCTATCCAACTCCAGGGTCACAAGTTAGATTCATTGGTACACTTCTTTCAGGTTCAGCATTGTCATGGTTTTCATCTTTTCTTGAACGACGAGATCCAATATTGGATAATCTGGAGGCTTTTTTGGCGGAGTTTCGATCCATGTTTGGAGAACATGATGCAATTCGTGTTGCAACCAACAAGATCCGTATTTTGCGACAAGGCAATCGATCAGTAACATTATATGCTTCGCAATTTCGACAACTTGCAACTGATATCAAGTGGGATGATGCCGCACTTGTGAGTCAATTTCTCTACGGATTACAATATGAGGTAAAGAAATTGATGCTTAATTTACCTGATCCTCAAACATTGAGTCAAGCAATTGACTTTGCTGTGAAGTGCGACAATCGACTTTTTGAATTTCGATCCGAGAGTCGTACAAGTGGGCCTCAACGTTACTACAATTCAATGGCAACACCGACGTCTCCTCAACACATACCTTCGGAAGTAGAGGATATGCAAATTGATGCGGTACGTTTCAAACCTCTTACTGAGCAAGAAAAGTCTCGTCGTCGACAAGAAGGATTGTGCTTATATTGTGGAGAACCTAAGCACACTGCTCAACATTGTCCAAAGAAGCGACGTAACTACAAAATGAGGAGTACGACTGTGAAAGAAGACAGTATGTCGGAAAACGAGTACGTCCAGCTACAATAGGGACCGTGCGGCTGGAATCTTGTACAACTTCTAATGAAGGTCCTATCCTCTCCTCAGAACCATCTCCTTGTTTTATAATAGATGTGCGTTTAGGACCTAATAATTACAAAGCCTCTGCCTTGATAGATTCAGGAGCCTCAGCTTGTTTTTTAGATGAAGAATTTGCTAGATGTCATAGAATATCATTAATACAAAAAACTAAACCTGTACACGTCGAAGTTATAGATGGTCGTCCGTTGTCTTCTGGAGATGTAACTCACGAAACACTTCCTGTAGATGTAGTAATAAATGGTCATAATAGTTGCGTAATTTTTAATATAATTAGATCTCCCTCTAATCCAGTAATTTTAGGCTTATCATGGTTAGAAAAGTATAATCCTCGAATAGATTGGATTTCTCGTAAACTTGATTTTCCTCGGAGCATTAGTAACAGTTCTATTAATCAAGTAAAAAACCATGAGTCTAGTATAGTAAAACCCGCACTTATAGGTGCAAAAGCATTTATACACGCAGCAAAAGAAGGATCAACTTTTGCTATTTATGCTGCACCTATTTCTGAAAGCGTAAAGACTTCAAGTGGCATTCCAAGTCAATATCAGGATTATCAAGACGTTTTTGAGAAAAAGAATGCAGATATTCTTCCTGAGCATCGCCCATACGATTGTTCAATCGATCTCAAGGAAGGAACTCAGCCACCATTTGGACCAATTTACAGTTTATCGCAAGATGAGTTGGCTGAACTCAAAACATATATTGACGAGAATTTAGCGAAGAATTTCATACGTCATTCAAAATCTCCAGCAGGAGCTCCAATTTTATTCGTAAAGAAAAAAGATGGATCTTTACGAATGTGTGTTGACTATCGAGGACTCAACAAGATCACAATCAAGAACAGGTATCCATTACCTTTGATATCAGGACTCCTTGACCAGTTAAATCAAGCTAAGATCTATACAAAAATAGAT
Organism: Physcomitrium patens; assembly: GCF_059467195.1. NCBI lineage: Eukaryota > Viridiplantae > Streptophyta > Bryopsida > Funariales > Funariaceae > Physcomitrium > Physcomitrium patens. The sequence continues at coordinate 13,736,630 of NC_143428.1, forward strand.
CTAAGAGGAGCATATAATCTAGTACGGATCAAAGAAGGAGATGAATGGAAGACTGCGTTTCGAACCAGGTACGGACACTTTGAATACAATGTCATGCCTTTTGGACTCACGAATGCACCAGCTGCTTTTCAACATCTCATGAATGATGTATTTCGTGAATTCTTAGATAATTTTGTCGTCTGCTATCTAGACGATATCCTGATCTATTCCAAGAACGTTGAAGAACATGAAATACATGTTCGTCGAGTATTACAAAAACTTAGAGATGCAGGATTGTACGCCAAGATGGAAAAGTGTGTATTTCATACTACTCAAGTTGACTTTTTAGGATACATCATTTCAAATGATGGTCTCATGATGGATTCTAAGAAAGTCCAAACAATCATGGATTGGAAGATTCCAAAGACTGTAAGAGATGTCCAATGTTTCTTGGGATTTGCCAATTACTATCGAATCTTCATCAAAGACTTCTCACGAGTTGCAGCTCCACTTACACGCTTGACTAGTAAAGATAAATTTCAATGGAATCAAGAAGCGGAAGCAGCATTTGAAGCCTTGAAGACATCGTTTGTCTCTGCACCAGTCTTATATCGTGTTGACTTTTCCAAGGTATTTTTTATGGAAACAGACGCATCGGATTTTGCCTTGGGTGCAGTTTTATCACAAATGGGAACAGATGACAAACTTCATCCGATAGCTTTTCATTCAAGAAAATTCTCAGCAGCCGAGATCAATTATGAGATCCACGATAAAGAACTTCTTGCGATCGTGGATTCCTTTCAAGAATGGCGTCATTATCTAGAAGGCGCTTCTAGTCCAGTCACTGTGTATACAGATCACAAGAACCTCGAGTATTTCATGTCAGCACGCGTGTTGAATCGTCGTCAAGCTCGTTGGAGTATGTCTTTGTCAAGATTCGACTTCATTATCACTTATCGGCCAGGAAAACAACAAGGTTTGTCCGATGCCCTGTCTAGACGTTCTTATTTTGCACCAAAAGAAGGAGATGCAGCTTTTGAGCAACAAAGAACGGTCCTCTTGAAACCGGAGCAATTTCATCTCCGAGCAGTGAAATCAACATTGACTGTTGATTCAACTTTTCTCAAGCAAATCCAGTCCAGTATGTCCTCAGACCCTCTTGTTCATGATATCGAGAATAATTCTTCCAAGTCTCATGATTCTTCTAAGTTCGAGTTCAAGAATAATCTATTATATTTTGAAGGACGCCTATATGTTCCAGAAGGAAAAGCACGTTTGCGTGTTCTTCAAGCACGTCATGACTTTCCAGCAGCAGGGCACTTTGGATATAATAAGACTCTGGAACTCATATCAAGAGATTTTTGGTGGCCACAAATGTGGAAGTCAGTCAAAGACTTTGTACAATCATGTGATATTTGTTCAAGATCAAAAATTCCTCGACATCGACCTTACGGACTTCTTCAGCCATTACCTATACCAGAACAACCATGGTCTTCTGTTTCTATGGATTTCATCACAGATCTTCCAAACTCAAGATCTTATGATTCTATATTTGTGATAGTAGATCGTTTCACCAAGATGGCACATTTTATGCCATGTACAAAATCTATCACAGGTGAAGAAACAGCTAAGCTTTTCATTGATAATATCTATCGCTATCATGGATTACCTAAAGATATCATATCGGATAGGGGAACTCAATTTGTGTCGAGATTCTGGAGGACTCTTTTCAAGATTTTAAAAGTGGACATAAAGCTATCTTCAGCTTTCCATCCTCAAACTGATGGACAAACAGAGCGCGTAAACCAAGTCTTGGAACAGTATTTAAGGTGTACCATCAACTACCAACAAGATGATTGGACAAACCTTCTGCCATTGGCAGAGTTTGCTTATAATAATACGGTACATTCCTCCACGCAACAAACACCTTTCTTTGCCAATTATGGCTATCATCCACGACTTGATACTTTTGATTTTTCAAAAGTTGATAATCCTGCAGCAGAAGATATGGCAAATCGGTTGTCAGAGTTACATGCAATAATGAAGGCGCAGTTGAAGAAAGCTCAAGAACGACAAAAGATAAATGCAGATATATATCGTAAAGAGCAACCACAACTCAACGTGGGTGATAAGGTATGGCTACTTCGTCGCAATATCAAGACCACTCGACCTTGTGACAAATTGGACTATCGTAGGCTTGGCCCCTTTTCTGTTTCTGAACAGATCAACCCAGTTGCATATCGGTTACATCTACCGGAGTCAATGAAGATCCATCCTGTATTCCACGTGTCTCTTCTTGAACCATATAAGACAGTGGATATACAAGGAAGAAGACAAATGCCACCGCCTCCTATAGAAGTAGATAATAATGAAGAATTTGAGGTGGAAGAGATATTAGACTCAAGGCGGTGCCGAAATAAGCTAGAATATCTTGTTCATTGGCGCGGATATGATATTAGTGAGCGCACATGGGAGCCATCCAGGAATCTAGCAAATGCATCAGCTAAAGTCAAAGTTTTTCATCAACGACATCCATCAAAACCAAGATGAAAACCTCTCTTATAAAAGAGACAAGATTGAGGCAAGATAACATTCAAATTCCTATCCTTGTTTGTAACTTCTTTGCATTTGTGACGCTAATTAGATGGAGAGCCAACAACCAGCGGATTCAACTCAAGAACCTTCGTTTGCTGACTTACCGGATGAGACATTACGATTGTCACAACCTTCAAGACGACGCAACCGAGATGAAGATCCTCAAGAACGACATGTTCTTCCTCGAATAGATGGTGAGATACAACGCGTTTGGTATCACGACCTTGGAAGAGATTCTCGATGTTTGGTGATATTATTGGAGATAGGAACGACTCCTGATGGTGTTTCAAATGTATTATTTGAAGGAAGTTATGAAGGCCTCAACAGTGATCAAATAACAGGGTGGTCTTCTCGCCCTGGAATGGGACACTATCGATGGCTAAGAGGACCCATCAACTATCTTCGAAGAGAACAAAGATCAGAGTATGTAGCAAATACAATTCGCCGCATATTAGATTTTCTCAATATATAATCACCGCTCCTCGTGGAACTCGTCCCTAGAAGGGGGGGTAATGTCACGGACATACATATAATTACCTATATGAATAGATAAAAGTATGTAAAAGTAGATAAAAGTAGGTTAATTGTGTAATATCTTCTAGAGAAGCTTCTTAGAAGCTTCATAGACGCTGCTTTGACTTTATAGGAGTCTATAGTTGACTTTTAGGTTAGAAACTTGGTCAACAAGTTAGCCATGTGCCACACATGTTGGAAGCTTAAAGAACAAGCTAACTACGTGGTCCATCCATAGAAAACTTGCCTTGCAAGCAAAGGCATGTGGCCTAGAAAGTCAACATATATTGGAGGTCTTATAGAACATCGCCACGTGGCTTCTAGTTAGATAGTATATATAGAGGCAAGAGTGAAGCCCTCTTCACTCTTGTCAACTCCTTTCTTGCTTCTAGTCTAGTTTCAAGGGTCTCTAGTTTTCTTGTATTTTGGCAATAGCCATTCCAGTTTCTTTCTTAATATACATATTTCTATTTTGTCCTATTTCTTTTTGAGAAAAGTCTCACTTACTCTTTAGCTTTCATCGAGTTCTTGTCCTTGACAATGCTACTTTGACTTTACATGTATTTGTAGTTGATTGGTAGGTTAGAAATTTGGTCAACAAGTTAACCACATATTAGTAGCTTGTGGAATAAGCTAACTATGTAATACACATATAAAAAACTTGCCTTACAAGTTAAAATACATGTTTTACAAAGTCAACATGTTTTGGAGGTCCTATAAGACATTGCCACATAGCTCCTAGTTAAGAGTATATATGGAGGCAAGGATAAAGCCTTCTTCACTCTTGTCAACATCTTTCTAGTTCATAGTCTTGTTTTCAAGACTTTTTAGTATTCTTGTCTTTGGAAATAGTCATTCTAGTTTAATATTATATCATTTTTGAGTGATTATCTAGTCTTTTTCAAGTGATATTAGGGTGTCTTGATCTTTTAGTTCTTTAAGATTCATATCCTTGACAGTTTAACAAGAATGCTAACTCATTGTTCTTATCTTGTTTTAGAAGTGAGTGGATTATTCTACTTCTATTGTACTTTGGAAGTTGCGGATTACCCACCTTTAAACAAATTGTTTAGTTTTTTAATACTAATATTTTTTTTTTAAAGAGAGCAAATTATCCCTCTTTGTGGAAATTTTTATTTGATATTAGAAGTTGTGGATTACTTTCCTTAAATTTGACTTGTGGATTTATAAAGTTGTTTGAAATGGAAGGAAAAATCATAGATACTATGCATTTCAGAAGAGAATAGATTTGTAACTATTATTGATTTTTACAAACTTGTCAACTTTCTTAGGGTAGAAATTTCACACATCACAAGCACCAATTACAAAAATACTAACCCTATGCCTATGGAAGAAGTTCAAAGTCTATGTCAAAAAATTGTGCAGTTGAAGGAAACAAATAGATCAACTTTATAACCAAATCTATAAATTTTTTTTTCTACAAGTACTATAGAGACAAGAATTAGTATGCCGAGATGTTTGATAGAACATGATCAAAATTTCAAATTTTTTTGCAATAAGTGAAGTTTTATCTAAAGTTGCATCTCTTCCAATATCCTAATGGATTTACTCAAGTTGGATTCATAAGCATAGTTCTATTTGGAAGTGTTTTTTCTTGGTTTATACCTTTCATGGAAAAAGATTCACAACTACTTTATGATTTGAATTTATTCCTAGAAGAGTTTACAGCTATATTCAGAGAAAGTGATCAAGAAAGAGTAGTAGAGACCAAGCTTTTATCTTTACAATAAGAATCATGATCAGTTACTATATATACTGCTAAATTCCAAAACCTTACTTATAACATAGACTAGAATGACAAAGTCCTTATTAATCAATTTTGATATAGATTGAAGAATAATGTAAAAGATTTGTTATTGATAATGCCAAAAGTAGAATCTTTAGAACAATTTATTGCTTAAGCTATTGCATATAACAATCAATTATTTGAAAGATATCAAAAATAAAGACTCGACTAGAGAGGAATAAGTCAAGTAATGATAACAACTTTTAAGTTTTCAGAAACTTATTCATCAAGGCCAAAACTAATGCAAATTAATATAATACAATTTAAAACTTTCACAAAAAAAAAAAAATAATAATAATGTCATCAAGAAGGCTTGTGCTTATATTATGGAAAAACTAAATATACTACTCAAAATTATCTAAAAAAATAATGCAACCACAAAATAAAGAGCATGGTTGCCAAAAAAGATAATATATCAAAAAATAAGTTTTTTCAGCCACAATAAGAACGATTTAGCTAGAATCTTATATTGAGGCTAATTCTTAATAAAGGTCATATTTTCTCTTTAGATCCTTCATCTTATTTTATAATAGAATTTTATTTAGGACCAAAAAACTACAAAATCTTAGCCTTAGTATATTCGAGAGCCTTAGCCTCTTTTATAAACAAATACTTTGTCAAAAAATAAGACATATTATTAGTCAAAAAAATTAAATCTATATACATAGAAGTTATAAATAATCATTTATTATCTTTTAAAAATATTATCCATAAGACTGTTATTTTAGATGTAAAAATTAAAGATCATAATAGTATAATAATATTTAATATAATAAGATTTCTATCTAATTTGATTATTTTAGGATTATCTTGATTAAAAAAATATAATCTCTAAATACATTGGATTTTTTGTAATCTTAAATTTTCATGTAATTTGATCCAAAATTTTGTTAATTAAGTAAAAATACATAAGACTAATACATCCAAATTCTTATTGGTAGGTATGAAAGCTCTATTATTGCGATAAAAAAAGGATCATCTTTTGCTATATATGCCACAGCCATTTCTAATGGTAAAAAGATATCAAATCATATTCCTAGATTTTATATAGTATCAAGATTTTAAAGATGTTTTTAAAAAAATTATAGAAATTCTTTCAAAGCATCAATCTTATGATTGTTCAATTGATTTGCAAGAAAGAGCTCAACTATTATTTAGACTAATCTACAATTTATTAAAAAATTGTATATTAAGAAGAATTTAGATAAGAACTTCATACACCATTTGAAATCTCTAGTAGAAGCTCCTATCTTATTTGTAAAGAAAAAAGATGAATCTCTACAAATGCACATAGACTATTAGAAATTTAATAAGATAACCATTAAAAATAGGTATTTCTTTCTTTTAATTTCAAGAATTTTAATCAAGTCAATCAAACAAAGATCTATACAAAAATAGATCTACAAAGAGCATACAACTTAGTGCATATCAAAGAAAGAGATAAATAGAAGACTACTTTTTAAATTAGGTATGGATATTTTAAATATAATATCATGATTTTTGGACTCACAAATGCACCAGCTCCATTTTAACATCTCATGAATAATATTTTTTGTGAGTTTTTTGATGATTTTTTTATATATTATTTGAACATATTAATTTATTCTAAAAATAGAAAAGAGCATTAACTTTAGATTTATTGTATATTAAAAAAAATTAGAGATATAGGATTTTAAGTTAAGATGGAAAAGTGTATATTCCACACCATTCAACTTGACTTCTTAGGATACATCATTTCTAATAAAGGGGTTGTGATAGATCTAAACAAAGTCCAAACTATTATAAATTAGAAGGTTTCAAAAATAGGCAAAGATGTATAGTGTATTTTGGAATTTGCCAATTATTATAAGATCTTTATTAGGAACTTTTTTCAAGTTATATGTTTGACTTGTAAAGACAAATTCAAAAGGAATAAAGAAGATAAAATATTTTTTGATCCTTTGATAAAGAAATTTACTTTTACATCAATCTTGTATCACATTGACTTTCTTAAGACATTTTTCATAGAAACAAATGCATCAAACTTTGTTATAAGTGTTGTTTTGTCACAAATGAGAAAAGATAATAAATTCTATCCAATAGCTTTTCATTCTAGGAAATTGGCACGAACAAAGATTAATTATGAGATCCACGATAAAGACCTTCTTATAATTATAGATTCATTTGAAGAATGACATCATTATCTAGAAAGCACTTCTAGTCTAGTTACTATATATATAAATCACAAGAACCTTGAGTACTTCATGTTGACACGTATTTAGAATCATCACTAAACTTGTTGGAGCATGTCTTTATCAAGATTTGATTTCAAAATTACTTATCAATCCAAAAAACAATAAGGTTTGTTGAACGTCTTTTCTAAAAATTCTTAACTTGTATCAAAAGAAGAAAATACATCTTTTAATCAACAAAGAATGATTTTCTTGAAGCTAAAGTATTTTCACCTTCAAGCAATAAAATCAATATGAACTATTGATTCAACCTCTCTCAAATAAATCATGTCCTCTGATCTTCTTATTCATGATATTAAGAATACATTTTCTATTATATACAAAATCTATCACAAGTAAAAAAATGGCAAAGTTTTTTTTATAATATCTTTTATTATTATAGATTATTAAAGGATATTATATTGAATAAAAGGATTCAATTTTTATCAAGATTCTAATTTTTTTTTTCAAGATTTTAAAAATAGATATAAAAATTTTATTGATTTTTCATCTTTAAACTAATATGTAAATAAAATAGATAAAATCAAGCTTTAAAATAATATTTGAGGTATACTATTGATTATCATCAAGATAATTAGACAACTTTTTTGTCATTGACAAAGTTTGCATATAATAATTTGGTACATTTTCTTATTCAATAAATACTTTTTTTTTATCAATTATGGTTATCATCCACAACTTGATACTTTTGACCTTTTAAAAGTTGATAATCATATGATAGAAGTTTTTATAATTTTTTTTTCATAGCTACATAGAATAATAGAAGTGCAATTGAAAGAAGTTCAAGAATGACAAAAGATTAATGCAAATATTACTGCAAGTTATAACCATAATTTATCATAGGTAATAAAATATAGCTTCTTCATCACAATATTAAGACTACTTGTTGTTATAATGAGTTGGACTATTTTAAGCTTGGACCTTTTCTTATTTGTGAATAAGCCAATCTTATTACTTATTAATTATATCTACTAAAATCTATGAAGATCTATACTATATTCTATGAACCACTTTTTGAGCTATAGAAGATAGTAAATATCTTGGAAAGAAGACAAATGCTATATCTTCTAATAGAAATAGATAATAATTAAAAGTTTGAGGTGGAAGAAGTCTAAAACTTAAGGCAATATCAAAATAGATTAGAACATCTTTTTCATTGGCATAGATATGATATTAGTGAACGCACTTGATAGATAATAAAAAATCTTATAAATGTAAGAGCAAAGGTTGAGGTTTTTTTTATCGATGACATCCATCAAAATCAAGTTAAAGAAAAATAAATCTTGTTATGAAAGAAACAAAATCCAAAGAAGATAGCATTCTACTTTCTACTCTTATTTATAACTTTTATATATTAGTAATACTAAAGAGATTAAGAACCAATAATCAACAAATTTAACTCAAGAGCTTTTACTTGTTGACTTATTAGATGAGGCATTGTAATTGGTTTAACCTTCAAGTAATATAATCAAAATGAAGATCCTCAAAAAAGACATGTTTTTTTTCAAATAGATAGCAAGATACAACATATTTGGTATCACAACCTTGGAAGAGACTCCTAATGTTTGATGATTTTATTAGAGATGGAAATGACTTCTAACGATGTTTCAAATATTTTATTTGAAAGAAATTATAAAGATCTTACCATTAATTAAATAATAGGGTGGTTTTTTTGCCTTGGTATAGAATACTATTGATGGCTAAGAGGACATATCAACCATCTTTAAAGAAAAAAAAGGTCAAAATATGTAACAAACACAATTTTCCGCATCTTAATTTTCTTCAATATATGATAATTACTCCTTATAGAACTTGTCTTTAGAAAGAGTAGTAATGTCATTATTGATATTATATATCTACAATACATTATTGATATTGTATATCTATAATATATTATTGATATTATATATCTACAATATATCTTAAACATGAATATCTATTCTTACTTAATTAGAGACAAGTTGAAATAAAAATCTTGACAAGAAATCAATCACGATTCTACTTTTAAAATAAGAATATTAGTATTGATATCACATAGGATGACTCCTTTGAAAAAATTAATTTTTATTTGCCTTTATCAAAATTGCATTAATAAAATTTGACTATTTAAACATCCATGATAATATCTTATATAAGCTTAAGGAAATAAGCCTTGAAAACTGATAAGCAAAATAACTCAAGGAAAAAGCAACTATATCACAAAATTAACTTGAATAAATCATAAGAATATGGATTGAACTTAACAAAATAGCTCTCATAATAACAACAAGAATCAAAACCTTCACCAAAAACCAGTAAATTCATAGATATCAATAAATTTAATGAAATTTATAATAATTAAATGAATAAAAAACAATGGCAGCAACAAAAAAGTTTTCTAATAGAAGACAATGTCGTATTACCTGAAGCCCTATTTGAGAATGTACCAAGCACTTGACTATGGAAGATAGAAGGAGTATTGCAACAACAAGATTTTGACTCTAATAGAATCTTAAATAATTCATATTAAATCCTAAAAATATTAATCAAGCTTTAATCAATCTAAAGAAATTACAAAAGAAGCATGAAGAAATCTTAAAGAAATTCAAAAGAAGTATTAAAATAAAATCTAAAATATATCTTAAATAAAATTTAAGAAAATATTACTTTAATTCTAATTAAAATCCTAGTAGTTTTTATTTAAATCCTAAATCAAACCTTAACTAAATCTTAAACAAATTCTAAATCCTAACTAATTTTTAAATCCTAAATTAAGCCCTAATCAAATTAATATAATCTTAAGACAATTTAGAACCTCAATATCTATCAATTATATTAATGATCTTACTTAAGATTTTACACACCTTTCAAAAACTAAGTTGGCAAAAAATACAAAAAATTTGAAGAAGATTAAACTTACCAAATAGAAGATCAACCCTAAATTCTACTTGGGCTAGCCTCCTATTCCAATCTGAATGTTGAACTTCCAATTTCAATATCTCCTTTTTAAATCATTGAATTGCCTCTAAAATCTACTTAATCTGTAGAAAATCAAATCTAATCTCTACACATAAAAAGGGCTCACTTCAATCCAATTAATAAATTGCTAGAGATCTTAAAAATAGTCACTGACCTTCAAATTCTAATTTCTAAGACCTCAACCCACAAAACCCTTCACACACTTCAAACAAACAATTTGATTGACTTTAAAATCTTTACACATACTAACAACTAAAACACCAACATATTGACCAAAATTCACCTAGATACACACCACAAGACTCAAGAAACCTTCAATTTTATAAATATAATTTTATTTTTTAAATTCTAATCCAACTAAGAATATTATTAATTTTGAAGAATCCTTGAAAAAATAAATTATAACTTGATTGATATAAAACTAATGCTTAAAAATTTCATTATTAGTTTACTTTCAAATTCCATTCTTCAATCTATCAAAGAACCTCGGAGTTATTGTTCATATGTGGTTTGGTGCCTCATGGTCTGATTTTAATCTAAGTTGATAATTGGTCTTCTTTGAGTATTAATATTTGATAATTTGAGGTAATTTTTGCTTGAACCTATTGGTAATGCCCGTTCAAATATGTTTTTATTATATACTTATCTCATTTATTTTGATTTGATCCATTTATGCCCCTATAAAGTAAATAGAAGCTCTTTCTTTAAAAGACAACATTAAGACTAAATTTTTTATTACCTTCTTATCATATATCCTTGTTTTTTTATCATATCTTTCTACTTTCTAATTATTTATCTATCTTTTTATTATTCACCATATATTCATATCAATACATGACAACAAAATATTAAGTCATTTGAAATATGGTGATAATTTATACACTTGTGTATTTTTTGTCTCTAAATTACTAAAAAAATGATATAAAGAAATCACTAAAATATGCAAGGATACACAAGAACCCTAAGATTTAAATCCCAATATAATGTGCATCAAAATCCAAATGTAAATTTCATTCTTCAATCCAAACTATAAGATGGCCTTAATTAAGAGCTTTTTGTAATAAGTAGTGTATAGTGAAGGAAACAAATAGCAACAACAAAACAAGAAAAAACACAAAAAAAAAATAAAAAAATTAAATCAAGAAACTATAGAATCCAAAATTTATTCATAATTTATTCATTGAATTTGCATTTAATATATATATATATATATATATATATATATATATATATATGTATATATAAAAACTATTTTAATATTTTAATAGAGTTATCATTTTAATATTATAAGAAAACTATAAATTTGAATTACTATGAATAAATCATGAAGGTTTTAAAATAATAAATAAATAAATCAAGTGAAAATATTTTACCTCAAAGATGACTTTCTTATAAATTAAAAATCTGAGCCTCATCAAGGCTCACATGTAGTGCATATAAATATCTAAAAAAGTCCACAAGGCCTTAGTCTTATCTTTCTAACTATGTTCAAGGTGCTACAATACATATAAGACTTGTGCACCTCCTTTTGTATATGGACTATATTAGCTATTGGTCCTCCTATTTTCTACTAGTAAAACTAATATTTTTATATTTTTGACTTCACTATGGTATTTAAAAACATCTAATTAGACTGAAAACCTTGACTCGCCTTCAAATCTTACTCAATTCTTTTGTAATAGCTTCCAAAGTGATAAAATTTATTTTGAATAAAGTCTTGAAAATTGCTCTAAAAATTCCTAAAAACCTCTAAATAAATTCTAAAAACAATCTAATTTTTTTTATAATATTTCCATAATGTTAATATCAAGGATATGAATCTTGAAGAATAAAGCCTTCTTTACTAATACAAGAGTGTATTGAGGTCTTTTTTCTCAATACACTCTTATATTACTCAAAAAGACTATTCAAAGATGATATACTATTAAATTAGAATGGATATTGTCAAAAATAAAAAGACTAAAAAGACTTGAAATAAGATTAAGGACTAGAAGAACATTGATAAGAGTAAAGAAGGCTTTATTCTTACTTCCATATACACTCTTAACTAAGAGGTGCATGGCAATGTCTTATAGGACCTTTAAAATATGTTGACTTTTCAAGACAGGTTTTAATTTACAAGGCAAGTTTTCTATATGTGTGCTACATAATTAGTTTGTTCCATAAGCTATCAATACATAGTTAACTTGTTGATTAAGTTTCTAATCTACTAATCAACTACAAACACATGTAAAGTTTATATAAAAACGTCAACAATGACAAAGATATTATAAAAAAGAAATAAAATTTTAAAAAATTTTATAATAAATTTTTTAAAAAAATTATAATAAAATTTTAAAAAAATTGATAATATTTTTATAATGCTTATAGTAATTTAATATTATATTTTTTTAACTTAATGATTTTTTATAGTAATAAAATCAATGAAAATCAGCTATAAATCATATTTTTTATATTAATATTAAAAAGGTATGAGGTTCTTTTTATAATTTTTTAATTATTAATTAATATTTATAATTTTTTTATAAATAATATGTATAAATAAAAGGCCAATATAGATATTGATTTTAATAATTAATCTTTAATATTCAATAATAAATAAAAATTTATTATTTAGTATTTTTATTTATTATTGAATATTAAAGAAATAACACTATATATAACAACATAAATGTATAGGTTGAATAGGCATTTTTATACATTGTAAAAGATCATAGCTCTAACTTTGATTTGAACTTCAGTAATATCTCTCAAATTCTTTCAAAAGTTGTAACAAGTTTTGCAATATAGGGAACATTTGTGATACCAAGTGGAATTTATTGTATAATTGAAATAAGGTCAAAAAGTACTTTCTATTTCATTGGCACATTAATTAGGTAGATATGTCAAGCAATCAAGAAAGTCTTAGTATCTATCTTCCATAAATGGTTAAAAAAGCAAGGTATTCTAAATGACCTATTAAACTCTATACTACCTTCTTGCTTGTCTAATCCAATTATAACCAGATAAAATCAATAAATAAAAATCTCAAGATATCAATACTCTTTAAGATTATATTAATACAAAAGAATGTAGTATCAAATATTTGATGCATTGTCTTATAATATTTTCTCTATCTTTGCCTTTGTATGAAGATTCTCTTTACGTCACAAAATATGTATGCTCTCTACAATCTGACCAAAATGGATTTGGTTTAGAATTGCTTCATCACACACATCTTTAGTTTGTAATTCTTATGTTTTTAAAAATAAAAATTGAGAAGGCCAAAGCTACTAGTCCTATGAGTCAAGACTTAATCAAGAGCAAGATTTTGTGAATAAGAAGGAGTAATAGTATGTAATAATGAAAAAAATAAAGATATAGCTAATAATATAAATATATGTAGTAGGATTTTATTTAAAAACTATTCTTTAATTATTTCTTTTAATTATTTTCAATCTAAGCATGTACAATGGTTAAGATTTCAAAATATTCTAAAAAAAATTTAGCCATATTTAATATCTATACCTTGCAAATGGCCACTAAAATACACAAGTTTTAATTAAAAGTCTTATATAAGCTATCAATAGATTATAAATAGATTCTAATAGATAATTGATATTTCTTAAAATACCACATGAATAAGTCTAATGTCAATGGATGAATGATCACCAAATAAGAATACCAACTTTTATTTTTATTTTTATTAGTTTTATAGGTCAAAGATTTATTTTCTTCTTCAAACACCAATTAATTTGATCGGAACAATAACAAACGATTGAGGATGTACCCCATAGTATATTTAGATTAAGTATAGATATTTTTATCATCCAACCATTTATATAATCTATAAAAAAAGTACTTATTTTGACCATTAATCTATATATAGATATTCTTTATTAAAAAAAATTATATAATACTATTTTATCTATATTATAAGTAACTGCTATGTAGAATAGATATTAGTTTGTTTTTGTAAGATATTGATAAAATAGACTAATAGTCCATAGAATAGTCAGTTCAGGAGGACGGATGATTGATTTAGTTATTAAAAGTGGTTAATTATAGGATTATGGTTAGAATTTGGAAATCAAAAGCAGTTATATAAGAGTTGTAGAAGTTTGTTGGGTGCCAGATTGTGATAGTCATGAGCCGGGGTAAGCTTGGTACTACCTCTTTGTTTCCTTGTTTTCTTTGTTATTGAAGAGTAATGGATAGTTTCTTAATATTGAGAAGTGAGTCTGTGGAATAAATCAAAGATTGATTTATGAGTTATTGATTATGTAATTGGAGTACTGAGTGATTGGATTATATGAGGAGTTATTGGAAGATTATGATTGTTGTTTATTGAGAGCTGTGTGTGTTTTAGACAAAGGAAGTTGGTGATTACAGAAATTCTGTGAATTCAGATTGGTTGGAATGAAGTCTATTATTTCTGGTGTTAGATGGAAATTATGTGTTTTGAGCGGTCTTTTGAGAGTGCAGAAATGCATACTGTTGTTATCAGTTGATGGAGTATTGTTACTGAGAGAAAGCATTGTAGTATTTTTTAGTGTTTTAGTGGTTTGGAATACGGTTAATTATGTGATCTTAACAAGAAAAACTCATGCACTTAGTCTTTCCATATGTTCGAATTGTCCTATACATGTTTATTCTGAAAGGAATTGTAGAATAAGTAAAATGACAATCACATTTTGGCATCGCCGTCGGGGATAGACACTAGCATTGAGTATTAAGAATTAACTGCCGGTTTAGTTAGATGGGAGATAGGAAGCAAATTCAATAGTATATAATGAAAGAGTATGATTATTAAGAATGAGAACTTAATAGTAAAGAGAATACGGCAGTCGAAAGAAAGAATAGAGAGGTCGCAAGCAAGAAATTTGTTGTGTAATGAGCAAGAATGGAAGTTAAAAAAGAATCATCGATAAAGTTGGATTAAACCATGGTTGCATGTCTGTCGGCATATTCGAGTATATTCAGAAGCTGATCGACATCAAATATTTCAGTAGTATATACCGTTAGAGAAATTACCAAGAACACTCGTGGAAAATTTGGTCAATAGACCAGTGTTTCTCTTGAGGCTATAAACTACGAGTGGAGGAATCACAAAAGAATTGGGTATTCCATTGGATATGTTTCCAATAACAAAAGCTTTTAATTCCATCAAAATTAGTTCCATAGAGTGGCATAAATTACTGGTCAATAAGGGCCAATTTAGTATATTTCAAAATCCATCACTTTCACCTCCAATTCAACCATCTAACTTAGTAAGGAACAATAATAGTAAATTGAGGAAAATTCAAAATTCAGAACAATCAATTGAAGAAGGTGCCAGTTGTTTTGAAAAAAGATTAAGTAGAACAATATTCTCTTCAATGGTGACAGGTGGTCCAGCAGTTCGAATAGCAGTACAAATGGATGACATTACCTACTTTTAGGGATTTTTTGAGTGCGGATCCCGACCAACATTTGTATCAATTTTTGACAGCATATATAGCCAATAATGGAAGAATTGAAGATATTTGGTTATGATGGTTGCGAGCAACCTTAAAGGATATGGCATTTGAAAGGTACAACCATCAACCAGTGGATCAATTTTCCAATTGAGAAGCATTAAAGAATACATTTTTAATCCATTTTTACCCAATTGGTTTTGAGCATCAACTTCAAGAAAGATTAATGACTAGCAAAATGGATCCAATAGAGCCAGTAGAATCATACTATGGTCGTGTGGCAGATATACTCCACAAGTGGCTAAATCACCAAATGCCAAAGGCTTTTGTATTGTCCATATTAATCAATGGATTGCACCTACCCAAACTAAAAATGTTTGTAAAAGAAGCTCAATCAAATACAATAACTGCATCTCTTAATAGAGCCAAGATTTGAAAGGAATGCCATTATGATGAGTTTTTAACTGCGAATGCTATGATGATTCCAGTTCAAGGTAGCTATCAAAATTTGACTTGGAACGCATCAATGGGTAGTTATCCACGGATGTTAGAAACAGTGGCTAATTCCAATGCCAATATTCAGGGGCCAATTAATGTCACCCCATTACAAGCTATACCACCTAACGTGACAACAGTGTATGCTCTATATTTTCCATATCAACAAGTGGTAGAGTTACCAATAATACCACCCCAAAAGATTCCAATGAAGCCTTGTTATTGAACCTGATGAAGAAAATAGAGAAAATGGCCATTAATATGGCCGAGGATAAGGAAAAGAGGCTTAAGCCTACCAATACTTGGACCAATGTATGGTGCAATAATTGTAAGGGTCATGGTCATTTAATAACAAAATGCCCTTCACCTTCACAAATGATAGATCAATGTACAGTTTGCAAAGAAAAACACTTAACAGCTAATTATTGGAATTGGCAAAGGCAACAACAATTTAATAATTAGACCATAATCTCACCGACTCAATAGGACGTCAATTAAGTTCAATCGGGAAATACGTTTGGATGGAATGAAAATCGATCTAATTGACAAAATTGAGCATTCAATAACTTTAAAAGTTCCAATTTCAATTAAGGATCTGCATCAAACCTCCAAAACTACAAGAAGGAGCAGCAGAGGTATCAACAATATGCTCCATTAGTATTATCGAACTAAGTACCCTCCGTACCAATGGAAGAACCAAGATCATTTTCTAATCCTATATGAAACAAGCTTAGTAGATATATACCAGTGGAGACACCCAATATGCTTTATGGGGGTGCAAGAAGACCACTTCGTTGTTTTTTGTTATAGACAGATTGGTCATCATGCCTATGAATGTCCCAAATCCAGAGCCAATGACAATTATGCGCCAATGTGTAGGAATCGCAAGTAGTTGGAGCATACTTATCAGTAATGTAATGCTCCATTCAATTTCAATAATCGGAATCAATAGATTCAAAACCAAGGAAAAATGGAAGAGATAAATCAAGGTCCTCAAGATTCTTTGGTAAATCGGGTGAAATGTGTCTAAGCCGTTCTTACGAAGAGTCAGCAAAAAGAGAACAGACCAATTCAAGATTTAGGTGAGCCTAATACGAAGGACCAATTTGACTCAATTACGGAAACATCTAATCCAAGTCCTGTTACGGGCTTCTTACTTACTATGAGACCTGACTCGGTTGGGCTACCCAATGAGGTCCTGATTATCGAGGCTTTGGTTCCATTTCAAGCTATTTCGTTCTCTATGCTATTTTGGAGAAATGTCCTTTCTGTGAAAAGATCCTCTTTGGGGCGCGAATTCCAAGGAAGCTCCAACTATTGTTCCAATTCCAAATCCAGGAGGGAAGAATATCTTACCTCTCAGAGTTAAATTCAATCCAATGAAAAGAAAGAGGACATTGGGAATTACCTTAAATATGGAACCCTAAGACATTTTGAAAGATCTGGATGCTATTCGGCCTTCTATTTCTATGAAGCAAATTCTAGCGATCACACCAAAGTACCGTTCTACATTGAATTCATCGTTAATATGGCATAGGCAACACAATAAGGAAGTTTGTGAAGTCAATTTGAACCCTGATCCAGATACACCAACTATCGATGTTTCGATTGACGGTGTTATGATCTCAGGTGTTGAGGTGGATGGTGGTTCTAGCGTTAATTTAATGAACTCTGATACAATGGATGTTTTAGATTTGAGACATTTAGTACCCAAAACATTGGTGTCAAGGATGGCAAATCATAGCCAGGTTGAACCAATGGATATTTTATGGAGTGTTCAAACTATAATTATCCATATTACATATAAAAATAACTGTATTGTCTTTCGATTATAACGATCGACTTTATCGTATCCAATTTTATTAGGACAACTCGGACTTTATCAAGTGAAGGCTAAGAACGATTGGAGTCGGGGTACTTTGACAATTGGCAAGGGCAGAGATAAAATAGTATTACAAATGTATCTAGTACACTATCACGGTGTTGTGTTGTAACACGAGTATACTGTGAAAATATAAAGAAAGACGACTTTTATTAATGTTCAGTTACCTCGAATATTGGGAACAACAACCAATTCCAGTGCAAATACTGAGAGGCTAGGTTCAGTCACCCCGTTACAGTCAACCAGGGCATATTGAAATGCTCCGTTCGATTCTAATAACGGGAGTCAGCAGGAAGGAGAAGGACCAATTCAACGACGGGTGAGCCTGGTTCAAAGAGCCAATTAGATCCAATTTCAAGACATCCAATCCAGGTTATTATAGGCCTCTTACTCAATATGAGACCTGAATTAGTCGGGCAACCCAATGCGGTCCAATTTCGAGAACATCCAGATTACTACGGGCCTCTTATCCAATATGAGACTTGAATTGGTCGGGCGACTCAATGTGGTCCTGATTACGGGGCTCCGATTCCGTTTCAGGCTGTTCCGTCCTTTGTGCCATTCCGGGAACGTCCTTTTGATAAAAAGATCTCTTAAAGGTAAAAACGGAGGAGAAAACTCTGACGGCGGAGCCAATTCTAAATCCAAGATGGAAGATTGAAGAAATTCAGAGGCTAGGGTTTGAAAGAAGAGAGAATTACGGTTAAAGGGGAGGATAGGTTAAGAAATAAAAGGAGGAGAGAATAAGTTTTTGGAGAAGAAGGATCAGAGAGCTAGCTTCATGCTTTAGAAAGGGGAAAAAAGACAGAGAATTGGGTTTTTTTTCTTCATAGGGTTTTGGGAAGACTGAGGCAATCGTTGCTGAAGTCAATGTTGTAATGGTGAATCGGGATTTTAATGAAGTGGGTGTGATTACTCTTGACTGTTTTGTGAAATCGAGTTACGTCTGTGATGAAGAATTAAAAGGGTGTCTATAAGATTGAGTATGCAAAGTGAATGAAATTTATTGGATTAATCTAACAATACAGTCAGTGGATACAAGAACGTGACTATAAAGCGGTATCAAAGATTAGCAGTTTGGGTTGTACGGGATTCTCTGTAACGTCTAGAGACCTACCGGCTGGGGAAAAAAGGACTTCGGTGAGCAGTCGAAGGGCATCCGTATAGATTTATGGTATATTCTTCTAGTTGTTTATATTCCAATAGTCAAAAACCGATAGACTGCTTGAATATTGGCAAATCTCCATACTACCTTCTACAGCCCGACGCCCGACACGTTCTCGAGCAGGAAAGCACGTAATACGACACAAGTGTTGTAGCTGATGTGAAAGCTTGAGGTGGAAGGTATTGGATTTCATTTGATTTTATTTTTATTTTTATGGAAAACGAAAATAAAAATTTTGAAGGATCTTTGGGAGGAGTTTCTGGTGAAGGTTCTTCTAAAGGACAAGGTATGCACATGGATCCATCTATTGCTAGTATGTTTCAAGCCTTCTCATTATCAATGCAGCAACAACAAAGCAATAATCGAAAGGAAGCTTTGGCAACCAAAGCATTGCAAGCAGTGGTCAATAAAATTGATCAATTTGATGGGAGGAATATTTCAAGGTATTTAAGATGCTATGTTCATGAAATGGAATTGAATCGGGTTTCTGAGAAGAAAATGGTTGAATTATTTGGACTTGCCATGATGCCGGAGATAAGACACCATATTGCATCGATTACGGATTGTTATGGAAATTCATGGGAGGTTTTTTCACATGCATTGAAAGACAAATATTTCTTGGAAGATATTGATCGCGTTACTAAGAAGTTGTTTTTGGAATGGATTGAACGGCCTAATAAGAATTTGCAAGCAACAGAGCTAATAAAGGAATTTGAGAGGCAGTACTCTCAATTGTCGAAGGTAGAAAAATTGACATTGGAGCCGAACAAAGTTGATCTATTTCTTCAAGCTACAAATGGAGAATTGTAAGAGAAATTAGAACTCCTTCTTGAAGACAAAGAAGAAGATGAAGGATTGACAACAAAGTGGAAGAACGTTGAAGATGCGGTGGGGTTGCTTACAAAAAGAGAAAGGAGGAAGGATAGGAGCAATATTTCAAAAACAGTACAAGCACCCAAAGCTCCAGTATGTACAACACCACCGACAATGCCTACAGTTCAACCTTCGACATCCTTGTCAAAGAAAGCAGATATGGGTATGGAAAAAATTATACGAGGAATGCGAGATCTTCAAATCAAATTGGCAAGACTTGAAGAGAATACTTCTACAAACGATTCGAAGAATGTTTCAAAACAAGGATATATACAAAGATGTATTTGGTGTGATGACGCTTCACACACTAGAAAAGATTGCAATGAATTTAATAATACGATACAACAAGGAATTATTTGCTGGAAAGATGGGAAGATAGCATTGAAAGATAGGGAGGATCTTCTTCAAACCAATTTTGGCAAGGGAGAAATGAGAGCATTGGTTCAAGATTACTTAAAAGAGCATGAAACAGTAGCATGAGAAAGTGCAAGTTATGGTGCTAGAGTAGATGATGAAATTGGTGGAAGTACGAAAACTAGTGACTTTTGGGCTTCTGCCATTTTTACAATGCAAGAAGGGAAATTACCTCGAGAAGCGTTATTAAGGACTGCAGCTATAATACGAGGTGCAACAGGTTGAGAGGATCTTGTTGAGTCTCTTTCAGTTCATGCATATATTGCTAAGAGCCAACATGAAGCTTTGATGGAAGAAAAGAGAGGAGGAAATTTTGATGATACTAGAGAAGGAAATTCTTCTAAGAGGTAAACTCGAGGAGACAAGGCTCGGGAGGCAGCTTCACAAGAATTTCCTATAAAGGATACCTCAGCATCATTGGAAGAAAAAACAAGGGAGACAAAAGATAAAGGCAAATAAATTGCTTATAAGCTACTTTCTGACATTGAAGCGGCAACAAATTTAAAAGGGGTGATAGAAGAACATATATTAAATGCTAAGGTAGAATTCACATTGAAAGAAGTTTTGAAAATTGTAAAGAAGGAGTTTCATGATGTTATCATTGACAGCATTAAGCAAAAGAGGCAATTAATGGACGAAACTGGAATGAGTCATGCTATTGATGTAAGAATATGTAGAGATGAAGAAGAGGTTGATATTGGTTACAAGCAACCAACAAATGAAAAGAATGGGTATAATCAACGAGTACGTTTCGAAGATTATAGTGATAAGGAAATAGAAACTTTGAGCCATTATACTCAAAAGCATTGGACAAGAGTAACTACTGAGGTATTAGTGAAAGTAGGAGATATAGAAGAACCAATTGTTGCTTTAGTCGACCATGGTTCTGAAATAAATCTTATGTCTAAAGATCTTTATAAGAAGCAAAAATGGCCAATTGATATGGAACATGGATGGGCAATACGAGCAGCTAATAACACATGGGGCGAAGTATATGGAGTTTGTCTAGATGTCAAAATTTGAATTGGGGATGTTGTGACGGAGCAACATTTCTTTGTTCAAGATACAACGTCTTATCCGTTGATTTTAGGACAACCTTATATTACGGCAACACGGATGGAAACAAAAGTACTTGACGATGGTTCTGCTTATGCAAGGGTACGTAGCGAAGATGGGAGGAAAGCTGTATAATTTCTAATAGTACCTCCTAACCATGAACAGAATCGAGATAGGTTGAGAGAGAAACCATTGCCAAAGATTGTTGAAGGATTTAAGGATTTTGGGGAGGTACCACTATAAAGTGAGATTATGGAGGTACAAAAGAAGAGATACTCTAGCGAGATGAAGGTGCCTTTGATGCGAGTTTAATTGGTATTTTGGAGAATGGAAATATTATGTATAAGAAAGTTGATGATTTTAAAAGAAAAGAAAGAAAAAGATTATATGATATTGAAGGAGAATTATGCAAGTTAGGTACGCAGCAAGAAGATGAAAGTGATTTGGATAATGAAGGTGACGAAGACGAACTGGACATAGACGTAGAGAATATATTCTAAATCAAACAGCAATTAGATAAATTGGTGCATATCGGAGGATGCACAAGTTCAGAGAGGGTGGATGTCGTGTTGTAACATGAGTATATTGTGAAAATATAAAAAAAGACGACTTTTATTAATGTTCAGTTACCTCGAATATTGGGAGCAACAACCAATTCCAGTGCAAATACTGAGAGGCTAGGTTCAGTCACCCCGTTACAGTCAGCCAAGGCATATTGAAATGCTCCGTTCGATTCTAATAACGGGAGTCAGCCGGGTGAGCCTAATTCAAAGAGCCAATTGGATCCAATTTCAAGACATCCAATCCAGGTTATTATGGGCCTCTTACTCAATATGAGACCTGAATTAGTCGGGCAACCCAATGCGGTCCAATTTCGGGAACATCCAGATTACTACGGGCCTCTTATCCAATATGAGACTTGAATTGGTCGGGCGACTCAATGTGGTCCTGATTACGGGGCTCCGATTCCGTTTCAGGTTGTTCCGTCCTTTGTGCCATTCCGGGAACGTCCTTTCGGTAAAAAGATCTCTTAAAGGTAAAAACGGAGGAGAAAACTCTGACGGCGGTGTCGTGTTGTAACACGAGTATACAGTGAAAATAAAAAAAGAAAGGGGAATTTTATTAATATTCAGTTACCTCGAATATTGGGAGCATTGACCAACTCCAGCGCAAATACTGAGTGGTCAGGTTCAGTCACCCCGTTACAGTCAGCCGGGGCATACGGAAATGCTCCGTTCGATTCCAATAACGGGAGTCAGCGGGAAGAGAAGGACCAATTCACACGACCGGTTCGAAGAGCCAATTGGATCTCTTAAAGGTAAAAATGAAGGAGAAGGCCTTGATGACGTGAGCCAATTTTGGATCTAAGCTTTGACGGCGGGAGCCAATTCCGGATCTAAGATGGAAGATTGAAGAAATTCAGAGGATAAGGTTAGGAGACAGAATAGTTTTCTAGGGGGGGGGGGGTTTTTTTGGGGAATCGGGGAGCTAGCTTCAAGCTTTTTGTAAGGTTACTGGTTCGTTTTCATTGGAGGTTTTGAGAATCAAGGGGACTGAAGAGGAGCTTCATGCTTCGGGTCGGAGAAGAAAAGACGAAGAATTAGATTTTTCTTCTTCATAGAGTTTTGGGAAGAGTGAGGCAATCGTTGCTGAAGTCAGTGTTGTAATGGTGAATCGGGATTTTTAATGAAGTAGGTTTGAGTACTCCTGACTGTTTTGTAAAATCGAGTTACGTCTGTGATTGAAGGATTAAAAGGGTGTTTATAGGATTGAGTATGCGGAGTGAATGAAATTTATTGGATTAATCTAACAAGACAGTCAGTGGATACAAGATCGTAAATACAAAGCGGTATTGAAGATTAACAGTTTGGGTTGTTCGGGGTTCTCTGTAACGTCTAGAGACCTACCGGCTGGGGCAAAAAAGACTTCGACAAGTAGTCGAAGAGCATCCATATAGATTTGCGGTACATTGTTGCAGTCGTTTATATTCTAGCACTCAAAAACTGATAGACTGCTTGACTATCGGCGAATCTCCATACTACCTTCTACAGCCAGACGCCCGGCACGTTCTCGAGTAGGAAAGCATGTAATACGACAAAAGTGGTGAATCCGACGTAAAAGCTTGAGGTGGAAGGTATTGGATTTCGGTTGATTTTATCTTTATTTTTATGGAAAACGAAAATAAAAATTTTGAAGGATTTTTGGGAGGAGTTTCTGGTGGAGAGTCTTCTAAAGGACAAGGTATGCACATGGATCCATCTATTGATAGTATGTTTCAAGCCTTCTCATTGTCAATGCTGCAACAGCAAAGCAATGATCGAAAGGAAGCTTTGGCAACCAAAGCATTGCAAGCAGTGGTCAATAAAATTGATCAATTTGATGGGAGGAATATTTCAAGGTATTTAAGATGTTATGTTCGTGAAATGGAATTGAATCGGGATTCTGAGAAGAAAATGGTTGCACTATTTGGACTTGCCACGATACCAGAGATAAGAGACCACATTACATCGATTACGGATCGTTATGGGAATTCATGGGAGGATTTTTCATATGCATTGAAAGACGAATATTTCTTGGAAGATGTTGATCGCGTTACTAAGAAGCTGTTTCTGGGATGGATTGAACGGCCTAATAAGAATTTGCAAGTAACAGAGCTACTAAAGAAATTTGAGAGGCAGTACTCTCAATTGTCGAAGGTAGAAAAATTGACATTGGAGCCGAACAAAGTTGATCTATTTCTTCAAGCTACAAATGGAGAATTGTAAGGGAAATTAGAACTCCTTCTTGAAGACAAAGAAGAAGATGAAGAATTGACAACGAAGTGGAAGAACGTTGGAGATGCGGTGGGGTTGCTTACAAAAAAAAAAAGGAAGAAGGATAGGAGCAATATTTCGAAAACAATACAAGCACCCAAAGCTCCAGTATGTACAACACCACTGACAATGCCTACAGTTCAACCTTCGACATCCTTGTCAAAGAAAGCAGATATGGGTATGGAAAAAATTATACGAGGAATACGAGATCTTCAAATCAAATTGGCAAGACTTGAAGAGAATACTTCTATAAACAATTCGAAGAATGTTTCAAAACAAAGATATGTACAAAGATGCATTTGGTGTGATGATGCTTCACACACTAGAAAAGATTGCAATGAATTTAATAATATGATACGGCAGGGAATTATTTGTTGGAAAGATGGGAAGATAGCATTGAAAGATAGGGAGGATCTTCTTCAAACCAATTTTGGCAAGGGAGGAATGAGAGCATTGGTTCAAGATTACTTAAAAGAGCATGAAACAGTAGTACGAGAAAGTACAAGTTATGGTGCTAGAGTAGATGATGAAATTGGTGGAAGTACGGAAACTAGTGAGTTTTGGGCTTCTACCGTTTCTACAATGCAAGAAGGGAAATTACCTCGAGAAGCATTATTGAGAACTGCAGCTACAATACGAAGAAGAGCAGGTTGGGAGGATCTTGTTGAGTCTCTTTCAGTTCATGCATATATTGCTAAGAGCCAACATGAAGCCTTGATGGAAGAAAAAAGGCGAGGAAATTTTGATGATACTAGAGAAGGAAATTCTTTTAAGAGGCAAACTCGAGGAGACAAGGCTCGGGAGGAAGCTTCACAAGAATTGCCTGTAAAGGATACCTCAGCATCATTGGGAGAAAAAACAACGGAGACAAAAGATAAAGGCAAATCAATTGCTTATAAACTACTTTCTGACATTGAAGCGGCAACAAATTTGAAAGGGGTGTTGGATGAACGTATATTAAACGCTAAGGTGGAATTCACATTGAAAGAAGTCTTGAGAATTGCAAAGAAGGAGTTTCATGATGTTATCATTGACAGTATTAAGCGAAAGAGGCAATTAATGAGCGAAACTGGAATGAGTCATGCTATTGATGTAAGAATATGTAGAGATGAAGAAGAGATTGATATTGGTTACAAGCAACCAACAAATGAAAAGAATGGGTATAATCAACGAGTACGTTTCGAAGATTCTAGTGACAAGGAAATGGAAACTTTGAGCCATTATACTCGAAAGCATTGGGCAAGGGCGACTACTGAGGTATTGGTGAAGGTAGGAGATATAGAAGAATCAATAGTTACTTTGGTCGAACATGGTTCTGAAATAAAGACATCGAGATGGTCTTCATCCTACGTATCCTCTGGCTATTCATTTTAAATGGGTTGTTGATTTAGTTATCATGCCGGTTGGGTTATGGTAGATGAGATATTTGGTTTTAGCTCGTGAAGATTTATCAAATCAAGTAGAAGGAAGAGTATTGAGGACAAAATCTACAGAGGGGATTTGTAGGTTTTTGCTTGAAGATGTCATTTGCCGTTACGGGTGCGTAGGAAAAATCACTGCAGATCGTGGAGAATTAAATGCACAAGAAGCTCGTAAGTTCTTTGAAAGATGTGGAGTTAAACTATCACTGACTACTGCTTATAATCCGGAAAGAAATGCAAAAATCGAACGCGGTCACCCGTCGATTGTGAAAGCATTGGTTAAAGCTTGTAATGGGAAAGTTAAAGAGTGGCCACGGCTTTTGTCATTTGCATTATGGGCTGATCGAACAACACATAGCTCGGTGACAGGATATATGCCAGTAGAACTTATGACAGGTCAAAAATCAATTATGCCGATTAAAGAAAAGGTACTTTCTTGGAGTATGCTACCATGGGAAGATGGATTGACAAGAGAAGAACTTCTGGCTATTAGGATTCGACAATTGGAGCAAAGAACGGAAGATGTCCGGATAGCATTGGAAAGGTTAAAAAGAGCAAGGTTACAAAACAAGGCGTGATTCGATAAGCAACATCGATTGAGACCAAAAGCAATCGAGGAAGGTGACTGGGTACTTGTTTATGACAATAGTCTGGATAATCAACATAGTACTTTGTGAAAATTTTCAAAACGTTGGTTTGGACCATATGTGGTAACAACTGTTCATGATAATGCGACTTAGTCATTACGAGAGTTAGATGGTATAAAATTGAAAATACCAATTGCAGGGAAGCGAGTAAAAATATTTAAAC
This sequence comes from Physcomitrium patens, assembly GCF_059467195.1. Taxonomy (NCBI): domain Eukaryota; kingdom Viridiplantae; phylum Streptophyta; class Bryopsida; order Funariales; family Funariaceae; genus Physcomitrium; species Physcomitrium patens. Next base: position 13,763,077 of record NC_143428.1, read on the forward strand.
GAAGACACGCAGAGATGAATATGGAAGACCTTAATGAAGGTATAGAGATTCCGCAGCAAGAAGATGAAAGTGATTTGGATAATGAAGGTGACGAAGACGAACTGGACAAATACGTAGGGGATATATTCTGAATCAAACCACAATTGGGTAAATTGGTGCATACCGGAGGATGCACAGGTTCAGAGGGGGTGGATGTTGTGTTGTAACACGAGTATACAGTGAAAATAAAAAAAAAAAGGGGAATTTTATTAATATTCAGTTACCTCGAATATTGGGAGCATCGACCAATTCCAGTGCAAATACTGAGTGGTCAGGTTCAGTCACCCCGTTACAGTCAGCCGGGGTATACTGAAATGCTCCGTTTGATTCCAATAACGGGAGTCAGGAGGAAGAGAAGGACCAATTCACACGACTGGTTCGAAGAGCCAATTGGATCCATTTTCGAGAATCCAATCCGGGTCCTCTTACCCAATATGAGACTTGTATTGGTGGGGCAACCCAATGCAGTCTAGTTACGGAAAAATCTAGGTTATTACAGGCATCTTATCCAATATGGGACCTGAATTGGTCGGGCGACTCAATGTGGTCCCGATTACGGGGTTTCGATTTTGTTTCGGGCTGTCCTGTTCTCTGTGCCGTTTCAGGGAACGTTGTTTGCGGTAAATGGATCTCTTAAAGGTAAAAACGAAGGAGAAGGTCTTGATGACGTGAGCCAATTTCGGATCTAAGCTGTGACGGCGGGAGCCAATTCTGGATCTAAAATAGAAGATTGAAGAAATTCAGAGGATAAGGTTAGGAGACAGAATAGTTTTAGAGGGGGGGTGGAGATTTTTTTTCGGGGAATCAGGGAGCTAGCTTCAAGCTTTTTGCAAGGTTACTAGATCATTTTCATTGGAGGTTTTGAGGATCAAGGGGACTGAAGAGGAGCTTCATGGTTCGGGTCGGAGAAGAAAAGACGAAGAATTAGATTTTTCTTCTTCACAGAGTTTTGGGAAGAGTGAGGCAATCGTTGCTGAAGTCAGTGTTGTAATGGTGAATCGGGATTTTTAATGAAGTGGGTTTGAGTACTCTTGACTGTTTTGTGAAATCGAGTTACGTCTGTGATTGAAGGATTAAAAGAGTGTTTATAGGATTGAGTATGCGGAATGAATGAAATTTATTGGATTAATCTAATAAGACAGTCAGTGGATACTAGATCGTAAGTACAAAGCGGTATTGAAGATTAACAGTTTGGGTTGTTCGGGGTTCTCTGTAACGTCTAGAGACCTACCGGCTGGGGCAAAAAAGACTTCGACAAGCAGTCGAAGAGCATCCGTATAGATTTACGGTATATTGTTGCAGTCGTTTATATTCTAGCAGTCAAAAACTGATAGACTACTTGACTATTGGCGAATCTCCATACTACCTTCTACAGCCAGACGCCCGGCGCGTTCTCGAGCAGGAAAGCACGTAATACGACATCGGAGCCAATTCTGGATCCAAGACGGAAGATTGAAGAAATTCAGAGGCTAGGGTTTGAAAGAAGAGAGAATTAGGGTTAAAGGGGAGGATAGGTTAAGAAATGAAAGGGGGAGAGAATAAGTTTTTGGGGAAGAAGGATCAGAGAGCTAGCTTCATTCTTCGGGAAGGAGGAAAAAGGCAGAGAATTGGGTTTTTTTTCTTCATAGGGTTTTGGGAAGACTGAGGCAATCGTTGCTGAAGTCAATGTTGTATTGGTGAATCGGGATTTTAATGAAGTGGGTGTGATTACTCTTGACTGTTTTGTGAAATTGAGTTACGTCTGTGATGAAGAATTAAAAGGGTGTCTATAGGATTGAGTATGCAAAGTGAATGAAATTTATTGGATTAATCTAACGAGACAGCCAGTGGATACAAGATCGTGACTATAAAGCGATATCAAAGATTAGTAGTTTGGGTTGTTCGGGGTTCTCTGTAACGTCTAAAGACCTACCGACTGGGGCAAAAAAGACTTCGGTGAGCAGTCAAAGGGCATCCGTATAGATTTACAGTGTATTCTTGCAGTCGTTTATATTCCAATAGTCAAAAATTGATAGACTACTTGAATATTGGCAAATCTCCATACTACCTTCTACAGCCAGACGCCTGGCGCGTTCTCGAGCAGGAAAGCACGTAATACGACAACGGGGAGTCTTATTTGCCAACATCTGAATTGATGTCGAACGATGAGCTTAGCTCCGATGATGATGCAGTAGCACCGATTATGGAGGTATCCGTGGAAGCAGCTCAACATCCTAGAGTGGTGTATCAATGTGGCGATTTGAGGGAGTACTTCATATATCCATTGGATTCGGATATCTTTGCTAAAGTTAGTATTGATTAGATGACTAAGTATGATGTACACCATGTGAGTGCCCTAGACAAAAGATTTAGTACTTCTCACATGTCAGACTTACCGATTGATTTGAAATCCACGCGGGAGTTGAAACAGAACATCGCCGCTACACCTTTATGTCAAACTATCAATTTGGCGACCTCAGTAGAGCTTTGGACAATTAAGGTCTATAAAGGTATTAAAGAACATGAGTTGACCCGTTGGACAAATTTTTTTTTAAATCATAAATCAGCTTTTACTTGGACTTATGATGATCTAAAAGGTATCCCCGCTGAAGTCTATGAATATCATATCATTTTAGAGGAGAACGCTGAACCGATATGGCAAAGGTAAGATCACCTTAATCCTAAATATTCTCTCATGATGAATGTCATTATTGTTTTACTTATTCTAGAATTCCTTTCTAAATAAACATATATAGGAAAATTTTAACAGAAGAAAAGACTAAGTACATGAGTTTTACTTACTAGGGTCACACAATTAACTGTATTCCAAACCACTAAAATACTAAAAAATACTACAATGCTTCCTCCCAGTAACAATACTCCTTCATCAACTGATAACCATAATGTGCAACCCTGCCTTCTCAAAAGACCGCTCAAAATTCAATAAATTCTATCCAACACCATGGATAATAGACTTCATTCCAACCAATCTAAATTCATAGAATTCTTGTAATCACAGACTTCCTCTATCAAAATACAGACACACAACTCTGAATAAATAACAATCATAATCTTCCATCCATAATCAATCTTCCAATAACTTCTCATATAACTCAATCACTCAATACTCCAATTGCATAATCAATAACTCATAAATCAATCTCTGATTATTTCCACAGACTCACTTCTAAGTATTCAAAAACCATCCATTACACTTCAACAACAAAGAAAACAAAAAAAACAAAGAGGAAGCACCAAGCTTAACCCCAGCTTATGACTATCACAGTCTGGCATGCCAACAAACTTCTACAACTTCTATATAATTGCTACTGAATTCTAGATCTTAACCGTAATCCTATAATTAACCACTATTAATAACTAAATCAACCATCCATCCTCCTCAAGTGACTATTCTATGGACTATTAGTTTATTTTACTAATATCTTATAAAAATGAACTAATATCTATTCTACAGAGTCTCTTTCCTATTTGTGCAATGTCTTTGCAAACACACAATGGTTACTTATCTAAAAACTATTTAATAAAACTCTATAAAATTAGTAGTTTCTCTCGCCCACATAATTAATTATTTGCTATATTATCGAATGTAGGTTCTACCGATTCTAGTTCTAAATTCAAATTTTCCTCTTCCTCGAATCCGTCCATTGGCTCCTTCCTCAACTGGTTTGATAGATCTTCATTATACTCATCCAATTTATGAACTTGAGCCTCTTGTTTCAAGATCTGGGCATCCCGAAGTTTCAATTGATGCTGCTATGGATTCATCCATTCTGAAACATCTTCAATTGACACTTGTGACTTGCTTCTCACTGTTAACTCTTCCGTCAATTTTGCCACCTCAGCTTGTAAAACTTCAATTTTGGACCTCAACTTATCTATTTTACATCTGGACTGGTTACTCAATGCTTCTTTCTCTTTCATCAATAACTCTGCCTTATTTCTTTCTGCCTGCAACTGACATTTGAGTTTCTCTCATTCCAAATCCCATGTCTTGCGATTCTGGATCAATTCATCCCGTTGTCCTTCTACAATCCGTAAGATGTATTCTTTTTCTTTCGTCTAAGTCTCATATTGGTGAATCCATTTCCGCTCCAATATTAGCTTGGATTCTCCAATTTCATTTATTGTCCATTCTTGCTCTTCAATTCTTTGATTTTGCTCTAATATTACCTTCTTATTGTCCTCTGAATCTCGTTTGTTACTGCCTTCTACATCCAATGCTCACACCATACAATGTATTTATAAAATGTGCTTCAATAAAATATTCTTAAGAGATATTATTTCAAACAATCGACCTTGTGGAAATGCCAACTGATTAATATCCATCGAAATTGGGGTTTCATTCTCCTCCTCCACCAGATAACAAATTGGAACCCGTTCACATTCAATGATTGGAATGTTTTTTTGTGCTACTATATGACTTGACTCTCCAATTTTGTGTATTACATCTGCTGTATTGATATTCTGTGCCAACAAATTTTATTATCTCTGTAGAAGCATTAGCATTGGTACAGCACTTTTTTCTACTGGCAGTGTTTGACGCAATGTGTTTGTGATCACAGCATACATATAATTGGAACAAAGCAAATAAGTGAATTTCTCCAATTTCTACTTGGCTCCTATCTTCACATGAATACGAGTGGCTACGTATGCTACCTAGTTAAACACCATCTCTTCCAGCGTCCTTACTGCTATTGTGTTGTAACACGACTATATGGTGAAAATATAAATGAAAAAGATATTATTAATATTTAGTCATCCTAGATGTTAGAAATAGTGGCCAATTCTAGTGCCAATATTCAGGGTCAGTTAATGTCATCCCATCGGCATCATTGAACTAAATACCCTCTGTATCAACGGGACAACCAAGATCATTTTTCAACCCTACATAGAACAAGCCTAGTAGGTATGTATCGGTGGAGATATCCAATATGCATGATGGAGGTGCAGGATGATCACTTCGTCATTTCCATTGCAGACAGATTGGTCATTATGTTAGTGAATGTTCCAATCCCAATACCAGTGATGATTATACATCAATATGAAAGAATTGCAAGCAGTCGAGGCATACTTATCAGCAATATAATGCTCTGTCCAATTTCAATTAATAGGATCAGTAGATCCAAAGCCAAGGAAAAATGGAGGAGATAAATCAAGGTCCTCAAGATTCTCCAATAAATCAGAAAGATAGAATTGGAGTCGTTCTTACCAAGAGTTGAAAAAAGGGGAAAGGACCAATTCAATATACAGGTGAGTCTAATGTGAAGGGCCAATTTGACCCAATTACGGGGACATCCAATCCAAGTCCTAGTATGGGCCTCTTACCCAATATAAGACCTAAATTGGTTGGGCAACTCAATGAGGTCCCGAATACGGAGGCTTTGATTTTATTTCAAGCTGTTATGTTCTCTATGTCATTTCAAGGAAAACGTCCTTTCGATGGAAAGTTCCTCTAAGAGATAGGAATTTCGAAGAAGCGCTGTTGGCTATTCTAATTCGAAGTCTAGGGCGGGAGAATAAGGGACCACACGGAGTTAAAAGGGAGGAGAGGATAAGGAAAGAGGCATTCGGAGATCAAGATTTTTGGGATCAGAGAGCTAGCTTCAAGCTCCTTCAAAAGGTGTAGAATTGGATTTCATAGGATTTGGGAGAACTTTGGCAATCGTTGCTGAAAGTCAGTGTTTGTATTGGTAAATTGGATTTTTTTTTGTAATAAAGTAATAGCTCGTATCCTTGACTATTTTGTGAAATTAGAAAAACTTCTACAGTTTAAACTTAGAGGTGTCTAGAGGATTGAGTATGTCGAGTGCATGTAAAAGTTTGTGTTAATTTGATGAAACAGATAGAAGATATTTGATCATTAGTGTAAAGAGGTATCGAAAGTTAGCAGATTGAGGTTGTTTAGGATTTCTATAATATCAGGAGATCTACCAACTAGAATAAGGTGACTTTTGGCGTGGTAAGTCGAGGACTTTTAGGCAGCAGTCAAGATACATCAGTGTGGATTAACGGTGTTTTCTTGCAACCTGTAAGTTAGATTGGATTGAAACTTCTTGAACATTTAGAAGCCTTGCAAAGACACTAGTGGTAGAAATTTACAACAATCGGACGGTCAGATTGAGAATTACACCTTGCTGAAGCTCGCTGTCTAGAGTTAGGATTAAAAATAAAATAAAATAAAATAATAACATAAAATAAAATAAAAAATAAAAACTAAAAAATAACAAAAGACTTTGTATTTATAATATCTTGAAGTTATTAAAAATAGTGTTTCTAAGTACTTTGTATTGGGATTAAGCTTTTACATTGAAATCTGGAATAGTTTGTATTTAGATGTTTGAAACCCACTAGCCTACCATAATACTTGCAAACATTGTTTTATCTTCCACAACGAGATGTCCGATGCGTTCTCAAGCAAGATAGCACCTAATATGACACCATTGCATATAATAATCGTTTGGATATATATGTGGGGTGTCAGTATAATCCTAACTGCCTCACCACAAAACGGAACTATTCTACGAGTTCTGATGAAATTGCCTCAACAGTCTGCCAACCTTGGTTCCTCTCAAAGGCCGACATACCTCCCTTGAAATATCTTTCTGGACTGAAGTCGCTTGAGTCATCAGTTTCTACTGCAATTTCTCCACTGGGAAGACATAGCACCTTTTTTGGGATTGTTCCATCAATCTCGATAATTCATCCTTGTACCACATTTGATCCATCCTATGGGTCATAGTTCGTGATATATTCCTCCACTAATGACACGTTAATTGATGGTAAGTGATCTGACATGTGCAAAAATTGAAACAACTGCACATTTTGAAAGTCTTTTATTTATTTTAGCATCCAATACATATCCAACTTCATCGATTCTATATTGGTAAAGATTATCACAGAAGGTGATTTTGATGCGTGTCTAGTTCTCATGTTTTAGCCACTGTCCTCTTTCTTTGTAACTCGCTTTGCACTTTCAATTGCCATAATGCTCCCTCTCTCAAACTCTTAACTGGAACTACTATGCTCAAAAACGTAAGAAACATAAGAAATAGCAATCTTAGAATACAACCAAGAACGACAACACAGAATGACCTCTAACTGGTGCTCCACTCCTATTCTTTTACTATCGGTGACCATGACACCATGTTACCCATACTATCCGTTTCTCACCTCCGTTCCATCTGACATATTAATAACTACTAACTATCCTTTCAACCGCCTCTACACCCTAACACACTTATACCATAATATGTTTATCTTGTGTCCATGAAAGGTAATGGAAAGTAATCTTTCTTAGTGGCCGCATTAAGTTTCCAAAAATCTTGACAAATACGGATTTTTTCATTCTTTTTTGGCACCATGATGATTGAAAAAATCCACTCGCTATTCGGTACCAGGTAAATAAAACCAACTGCAAGAAGCTTTTTCAATTCTTCTTTAACCATGAGGGAATATTTAGCATTAATGTGATATTGCCTTTGTCGTATTGGTTTAGCGTTCTCCTGTAATATGATACGATACTCACAGATGTCAGCGGGTATACCCTTTACATCAGCATAAGTCCAAGCAAAAGTGGACTTATGATGCAAGAAAAATTCTATCTAACAGGTCAATTCCTGGTCCTTAATACCTTTGTACATCTTAATTGTCTCAGGCTCTGCTATGGTCGCCAAGTTGATAGTTTGACATAAAGGTGCAATGGCGATATTCTGTTTTAATCCCTACATTGGTTGAAAATCAGTCAGTAAGTCCGACATGTACAAAGTACTGAATCCTGTGTCCAGGGCACTCTCATGGTGCACATCATACTTGGTCATTTAATCAATACTAACATAATCAGAGCTTTCTAAATCTGTCAGAAATATGAAGTAATCCCTTGGACCTCCACATTGGTATACTATTCCAGGGTATTGGATTGCCTCTACGGACGCCTCCGTAATCGATGCGACTGCATCATCATCAGAGCTAAGCTCATTGTCCGATGTCAATTCAGATGCTGGTAATTGAGACTCCCCATGATAGCATACTGAGTACATTTGTAATACCATTTTGTTGCTGCCCTTGTCAATTGTCAAAGTATCCCGACCCCAATCGTTTTTGGCCTTTGCCTAATAAAGCCAGGGTTGTCCCAATAAAATTGGATAAGATAAAGTTGAATGTTGTAGCCAAAAGATGATATAATCAATTACATATGCAATATCAGTAATTATAGTTTGAACACTCTGTAAAATATCCATTGTTTAACTCGGCTATGATCTGCCATCCGTAATATCAATGTTGTGGGTACTAAATGTTCCAAATCTAAAGCATCCATTTTTATCAACGTTCATTAAATTGATGCTGGAACCACCATCTACCTAAACACCCGAGATCATAACACTGTCAATTGAAACATCGATGGTTGGTGCACCTGGATGAAGGTTCAAACTGACTTCACAAACTTCCTTATTATGTTGCTTATGACGTGTTAACAATAAATTCAATGTAGAATGGCACTCTGATATGACAACTAGAAGTTGCTTCATAGAAATAGAAGGCTGAATAGCATCCAGATCCTTCAATATGTCATAGGGTTTCATATTTAGAGTAATGCCCTCTTTCTTTTCATTGGTTGGAATTTAACTTCCTGAGGTAAGATATTCTTTCACCCTGGATTTGGAATTGGAACAGTAATTGGAGCTTCTTTAGAATTCGCACCTCCAAGAGGATCTTTCTATGAAAAAGATGTTTCTCCAAAATGGCATAGAAAACGGAACTGCTTGAAATGGATCCGAAGCCTCCGTAATCGATACCTCATTGGGTAGCCCAACTGAGTCAAGTCTCATAATGGATAAGAAGCCTGTAATAGGACCAAGATTGGATATCCCTATAATTGGGTCACATTTGCCCTTCGCTTCAAGATCACACAAATATTGAATTGGTCCTTTTCCTTTTTGCTGACTCTTGGTAAGTACGGCTTAGACACATTCCACCTGATTTATTGAAGAATCTTAAGGATCTTGATTTATCTCCTCTATTTTTTCTTGATTTTGGATCTGCTGATCCCGATTATTGAAATTGAATGGAGCATTATATTGGTGATAAATATGCCCTGACTGCTTGCAATTTCCACACACTAGCGGATAATCGTCATTGGCTCTGGGATTGGGACATTCACTGGCATAATGGCCAATCTACCTACGACGGAAATAACAAAGTGGTCTTCTTGCACCCCCATCAGGCATATTGGGTGTTTCCACTAGTATATACCTACTAAGCTTGTTCCATGTAGGGTTAGAAAATGATCCTAGTTGTTCCATTGGAACAGAAGAAACTTGGTTTGATGACGCTAGTGGAGCATATTGTTGATACCTTTGCTGCTCTTTCTTATAGTTTTGGAGGTTTGATGTAGACCCCTGATTAAAATTGGAACTTTGAAAGTTATTGAATGCTCAATTTTATTGATTAGATCGATTTCTATTCCATCCAAACGTATTTCTGGATTGAACTTGATTGACGTCCCAGAGAGTTGGTGGGATCATGGTCTGATTATTGAATCGTTATTACCTTTGCAAATTCCAACACTTAGTCTTTAAGTGATTTCTTCCTCAAAATGTACATTGATCCATCATTTGTGAGGGTGAAGGGCACTCTGTTACCAAATGACTATGGCCCTTACAATTACTACACCAAACATTGGTCCTAGTATTGGTAGGCTTTTGCCTCTTCTCCTTATCTCTTGCCATATTGACGACCATTTCTTCCATTTTCTTTATCAGATTCAATAATAAGGCTTCATTGAAATCTTTTGGTGCTGGTATTATTCATAACTCTCTCACTTATTGTTGATATGGAAAATATGGAGCATATGCTGTTGTCATGTTTGGTGGTATAGCTTGCAATGGGGTGACATTAATTGGCCCCTGAATATTGGCATTGGAATTGGCTGCTATTTCTAACATCCGTGGATAACTATCCATTGATGCGTTGTCGTATTACGTGCTTTCCTGCTCGAGAACGCGCCGAGCGTCTGGCTGTAGAAGGTAGTATGGAGATTCACCGATAGTCAAGTAGTCTATCAGTTTTTGACTGCTGGAATATAAACGACTGCAATAATGTACCGTAAATCTATACGGGTGCTCTTCGACTGCTTGTCGAAGTCCTTTTTGCCCTAGTCGGTAGGTCTCTAGACGTTACAGAGAACCCCGTACAACCCAAACTTTTAACCTTCAATACTGCTTTGTACTTACGATCTTGTATCCACTGACTGTCTTGTTAGATTAATCCAATAAATTTCATTCACTCCGCATACTCAATCCTATAGACACCCTTTTAATCCTTCAATCACAGACGTAACTCGATTTCACAAAACAGTCAAGAGTATTCAAACCCACTTCATTTAAAAATCCGGATTCACCATTACAACACTGACTTCAGCAGCGATTGCCTCACTCTTCCCAAAACTCTACGAAGAAGAAAAATCCAAATTCTATGTCTTTCCTTCCCCAACCCAAAGCATGAAGCTCCTCTCTCTAATTTCCTTGATCTTCAAAAACCTCCAATGAAAACCGAACTGGTAACCTTGCAAAAGCTTGAAACTAGCTCCCCCCTCGATTCCATTGAAAAAAAAACCCCCCCCCCCTCAAAACTATATCCTCCCTAACCTTATCCTCTGAATTTCTTCAATCTTCCATCTTAGATCCGGAATTGGCTCCCACCTCAAGCTTGGATCCGAAATTGGCTCTCGTCGTCAAATTTTCTCCTCCATTTTTACCTTTAAGAAATCCATTTACCGAAAACAACGTTCCCTGAGATGGCACAGAGAACAGGACAGCCTGAAATAGAATCGAACCCCGTAATCGGAACCACATTGAGTCGCCCGACCAATTCACGTCCTATATTGGAAAAGATGCCCGCAGTAACCTAGATGTTCCCGTAATTGGGTCAAATTGGTCCTCACGTCAGATTAGCTAAGACCCGTAGTAAGACTTGGATTTCCCGTAATTAGACTGCACTAGGTTGACCGGCCGATTCACGTCTCATATTGGATAAGAGGACCCGGATTGGATTATCGAAATTGGATCCAATTGGCTCCTCGAACCCGTCTTGTGAATTGGTCCTTCTCTTCCTGCTGACTCTCGTTATTGGAATCGAATGGAGCATTTCAGTATGCCCCGGCTGACTGTAACGGAGTGACTGAACCTGACCACTCAGTATTTGTACTGGAGTTGGTCGATGCTCCCAATATTCGAGGTAACTGAATATTAATAAAATTCCCCTTTCTTTATATTTTCACTGTATAATCGTGTTACAACACGACATCCACCCCCTCTGAACCTGTGCATCCTCCGGTATGCACCAATTTACCCAATTGCTGTTTGATTCAGAATATATCCCCTACGTCTTTGTCCAGTTCGTCGTCGTCACCTTCATTATCTATATCACTTTCATCTTCTTCTTGCTGCGGAATCTCTATACCTAGATTAAGGTCTTCTATATTCATCTCCGCGTGTCTTCGTTTAAATATTTTTACTCGCTTCCCTGTAATTGGTATTTTCAATTTTGTACCATCTAACTCCCGTAATGAGTAAGTCGCATTATCATGAACAGTTGTTACAACATATGGTCCAAACCAACATTTTGAAAATTTTCGCAAAGTACTATGTTGATTATCCAGACTATTGTCATAAACAAGTACCCAGTCACCTTCCTCGATTGCTTTTGGTCTCAATCGATGTTGCTTATCGAATCGCGCCTTGTTTTGTAACCTTGCTCTTTTTAACCTTTCCAATGCTATCTGGACATCTTCCGTTCTTTGCTCCAATTGTCGAATCCTAATAGCCAGAAGTTCTTCTCTTGTCAATCCATCTTCCCATGGTAGCATACTCCAAGTAAGTACCTTTTCTTCAATCGGCATAATTGGTTTTTGACTTGTCATAAGTTCTACTGGCATATATCCTGTCACCGAACTATGTGTTGTTCGATCAGCCCATAATGCAAATGACAAAAGCCGTGGCCACTCTTTAACCTTCCCATTACAAGCTTTAACCAATGCTTTCACAATCGGCAAGTGACCGCGTTCGCTTTTCGCATTCCCTTTCGGATTATAAGCAGTAGTCAGTGATAGTTTAACTCCACATTTTTCAAAGAACTTACGAGCTTCTTATGCATTTAATTCTCCACGATCTGTAGTGACTTTTCCTACGCACCCGTAACGGCAAATGACATCTTCAAGCAAAAATCTACAAATTCCCTCTGTAGATTTTGTCCTCAATGCTCTTCCTTCTACTTGATTTGATAAATCTTCACGAGCTAAAACCAAATATCTCATCTGCCATAACCCAACTGGCATAATAACCAAATCAACAACCCATTTAAAATGAATAGCCAGAGGATACGTAGGATGAAGACCATCTCGGTGTCGGATATTAGAATACGATTGACAGATTTCACATGACTCTACAAATGAGAGCACATCTCGATACATATTTTTCCACCAATATCGTTCCTTGAGTTTAGCAAAAGTAGCCCAGATTCCTCTATGCCCTGCCCATAAACTATCATGAAACTCCTTTAATAATTTTAGTTTTTCTTCCCTTTTTCCTATCACTCGTTGTCGCATCCCAATTCCTTTCTTCGGTCTCTTCCATAAGAATCCATCTCGAAGTAAAAATCCATATGCTTTTTTTCTTATTTGTTTGAATTTTTCTGTAGACCAATTCCCCTGCTTAGACAAGGTATTCAAATAATGACCAATATCCAATAATTCTCCTTCATAAGATTCTTCAAGAAATAGCTTATCTTCTCCGTTGAGATTTGATATTGAATAGAATTTCAATCCGACATCATCAATGTCTTCAACCATTTCGTCCTCCCTCTCGTATCTTGCTCGAGATAGCATGTCTACTACTAAATTGTCCTTTCCAGTGATATGCTTAAATTCTGGATTTAGTGACTTAATATAAGCAATCCATCTCAACATTGCAATATCTGGCATTGAACAGTTAATAATCATTCCAAGCAATGGCAAGCAATCTGTTTCAATTACTACTACTGCCCCAATCAAATAGTCCTTTTCAGCTTTCATAGCCGAAACGACTCCCCAAAGTTCTCTTTTGACTTGCGAACATGCACGCTGACGAATACTTAAAACTTTAGCCCCAAATCGAACTGCAAATCTACTCCCATTCGAATCATCTTGATCCACAGCCCATCCAACGGCAATTGGACTAGCGTCTACAGTAAGAATCACTAGTCTATTGCACTTAAAATCAACCTTCCTCAATATTGGAGGTGACATCAATAATTTCTTCAATCTTTGCATTGCCTGAATATGCCTTTCTTTCCATTCAAATCGGTAACCCTTGCGTAATTGTTCATATAATGGATCCGCTATGTGAGCAAAATGAGGGATCCAGATTCGATAAAATACACATGCACCCAAAAACCTGCGAACCTCTGTTAAAGAATCACAATCCTCTTTCATCCTTCCAATTGCATCAACTTTAGTCGAATCTGGTTTTCTTCCGTAAGATCTGCATAAATGTCCAACAATTACAACCTCTCGCACTCCAAATACGGACTTCATACCCGATAATGTAAGATGAACTTCTCCAAGCCGAGTTAAAATCTTTTCACAATCTTGTATATGATCAACAACATATCTGCGACACCCCCTCGTATCTAAAGTTTCATCCTTGTCTCCTTCTTTGCACCCTTTTATAGGAACATCATCCAGAAAAGGCATAGTCTTTTCCGGAATAAAATCTCTCAATACCTTATTCATCCCATTCATCATATGCGCAACTGAGTTGGTCGCGCCTTGAGGAAGAGTGCACATTCTAATCAATCCAAGCGGTGTCCTCATCGTTGTCATATCTCTACTTCCTTCGGCAAGTTGAAATTGATCATAACCTAAATACAAATCACCCATTGAGTAGATCGCCCTTCCAGCAAACGCCTCAGCAAATTCATCCACAATAGGTCCAATTCCTGCATTCCTAACAGTTACAGCATTCACCAGCTGCATATCTTGAATAATCCGTAGTGACCCATTTTTCTTAGGTACTGTAAACCATCGACTAGAATACGGTGCAAATGAAGGTTCTAATATTTTCATCTTTATCTTTTCTTTCAATAGTTCGACCAATTTAGGTAAATGTACCCTCGGTACTGGAATCGGTCTTAGATTCCAAGGTACATGCGGTACAGTGAAGATAACCATAGGTGTTATAATATTTGGATCCACACACCCAATTTCATGAGATTCGAAGGCAAACGATCTACCTTGTTTAGCCAACATCTTTTTGAAGCAAGTAATTTCCTCCGGCAATAAAGAACCATCAGAATCAATCTTGAATTCTTCAAAAGTCTCTTCAGTAAACTGATGTCCAATACTCATTGGATCTCTTAAACTTGCTTCTTTTGATGCTTCTCCCATTTGTTCTTTAGAATCCTCTAGTAATGGTCCGGCAACAGGCTTTACCTTCTTATCTGCCGTTTTATATCTCGTCTCTACTGTAACTTCTGGTGCTTGAAAAGATTCAAGCATGGTATAAACCTCTCTCGAATGAATCTCAAGAATTTTATCATTATCCCCTAACCCAATAGATGTAATCAATTCCAATGAATCTTCCAGTCCATTTTCTTCATAAACACCCAAAATCCTCTCATTATCTTGCAATGCACCTATCTTGCGTAATTATCCTTCAATATTATATAATCTTTTTCTTTCTTTTCTTTTAAAATCATCAACTTTCTTATACATAATATTTCCATTCTCCAATATACCAATAAAACTCGCATCAAAGGCACCTTCATCTCACGAGAGTACCTCCTCTTTTGTACCTCTATAATCTCGCTTTACAGTGGTACCTCCCCAAAATCCTTAAATCCTTCAACAATCTTTGGCAATGGTTTCTCCCTCAACCTATCTCGATTCCGTTCATGGTTAGGAAGTACTATTAGAAATTGTACAACTTTCCTCCCATCTTTGGTCCGTACCCTTGCATGAGCAGAACCATCGTCAAGTACTTTTGTTTCCATCCGTGTTGCCGTGATATAAGGTTGTCCTAAAATCAACGGATAAGACGTTGTATCTTTAACGAAGAAATGTTGCTCCGTCGCAACATCCCCAATCCGAATTTTGACATCTGGACAAGCTCCATATAATTCGCCCAGTATGTTATTAGCTGCTCGTATTGCCCATCCATATTCCATATCAATTGGCCATTTTTGCTTCTTATAAAGATCTTTAGACATGAGATTTATTTCAGAACCATGGTCCACCAAAGCAACTATTGGTTCTTCTATATCTCCTACCTTCACCAATACCTCAGTAGTCGCCCTTGCCCAATGCTTTCGAGTATAATGGCTCAAAGTTTCCATTCTCTTGTCACTAGAATCTTTGAAACATACTCGCTGATTATACCCATTCTTTTCATTTGTTGGTTGCTTGTAACCAATATCAACCTCTTCTTCAGCTCTACATATTCTTGCATCAATAGCATGACTCATTCCAGTTTCGCTCATTAATTGCCTCTTTCGCTTAATGCTGTCAATGATAACATCATGAAACTCCTTCTTTGCAATTCCCAAGACTTCTTTCAATGTGAATTCCACCTTAGCATTTAATATACGTTCTTCCAACACCCCTTTCAAATTTGTTGCCGCTTCAATGTCAGAAAGTAGCTTATAAGCAATTGATTTGCCCTTATCTTTTGTCTCCGTTGTTTTTTCTCCCAATGATGCTGAGGTATCCTTTACAGGCAATTCTTGTGAAGCTGCCTCCCGAGCCTTGTCTCCTCGAGTTTGCCTCTTAAAAGAATTTCCTTCTCTAGTATCATCAAAATTTCCTCGTCTTTTATCTACCATCAAAGCTTCATGTTGGCTCTTAGCAATATATGCATGAACTGAAAGAGTTTCAAAAGGATCCTCCCAACCTGTTCTTCCTCGTATTGTAGCTGCAGTTCTCAATAACACTTCTCGAGGTAATTTCCCTTCTTGCATTGTAGAAATGGCAGAAGCCCAAAACTCACTAGTTTCCGTACTTCCACCAATAGCATCATCTACTCTAGCACCATAACTTGCACTTTCTCGTACTACTGTTTCATGCTCTTTTAAGTAATCTTGAACCAATGCTCTCATTCCTCCCTTGCCAAAATTGGTTTGAAGAAGATCCTCCCTATCTTTCAATGCTATCTTCCCATCTTTCCAGCAAATAATTCCCTGCCGTATCATATTATTAAATTCATTGCAATCTTTTCTAGTGTGTGAAGCATCATCACACCAAATGCATCTTTGTACATATCCTTGTTTTGAAACATTCTTCGAATTATTTATAGAAGTATTCTCTTCAAGTCTTGCCAATTTGATTTGAAGATCTCGCATTCCTCGTATAATTTCTTCCATATCCATATCTACTTTCTTTGACAAGGATGTCGAAGGTTGAACTGTAGGCATTGTTGGTGGTGTTGTAAGTACTGGAGCTTTGGGTGCTTGTACTGTTTTCGAAATATTGCTCCTATCCTTCTTCCTTTTTTTTTTTGTAAGCAACCCCACCGCATCTTCAACGTTCTTCCACTTCGTTGTCAATTCTTCATCTTCTTCTTTGTCTTCAAGAAGGGGTTCTAATTTCTCTTGCAATTCTCCATCAGCAGCTTGAAGAAATAGATCAACTTTGTTCGGCTCCAATGTCAATTTTTCTACCTTTGATAATTGAGAGTACTGCCTCTCAAATTCCCTTAGTAGCTCTGTTGCTTGCAAATTCTTATTGGGCCGTTCAATCCATCCTAGAAACAGCTTCTTAGTAACGCGATCAGCATCTTCCAAGAAATATTCGTCTTTCAATGCATGTGAAAAATCCTCCCATGAATTCCCACAACGATCCGTAATCGATGTAATGTGGTCCCTTATCTCCGGTATCGTGGCAAGTCCAAATAGTGCAACCATTTTTCTCTCAGAATCCCGATTCAATTCCATTTCACGAACATAACATCTTAAATATCTTGAAATATTCCTCCCATCAAATTGATCAATTTTATTGACCACTGCTTGCAATGCTTTGGTTGCCAAAGCTTCCTTTCGATCATTGCTTTGTTGTTGCTGCATTGACAATGAGAAGGCTTGAAACAAACTAGCAATAGACGGATCCATGTGCATACCTTGTCCTTTAGAAGACTCCCCACCAGAAACTTCTCCCAAAAATCCTTCAAAATTTTTATTTTCGTTTTCCATAAAAATAAAGATAAAATCAACCGAAATCCAATACCTTCCACCTCAAGCTTTCACGTCGGATTCACCTCTTATGTCATATTACGTGCTTTCCTGCTCGAGAATGCGCCGGGCGTCTGGCTGTAGAAGGTAGTATGAAGATTCGCCGATAGTCAAGCAGTCTATCAGTTTTTGACTGCTGGAATATAAACGACTGCAACAATGTACCGTAAATCTATACGGGTGCTCTTCGACTGCTTGTCGAAGTCCTTTTTGCCCCAGCCGATAAGTCTCTAGACGTTACCGAGAACCCCGTACAACCCAAACTTTTAACCTTCAATACTGCTTTGTACTTACGATCTTGTATCCACTGACTGTCTTGTTAGATTAACCCAATAAATTTCATTCACTCTGCATACTCAATCCTATAGACACCCTTTTAATCCTTCAATCACAGACGTAACTCGATTTCACAAAACAGTCAAGAGTATTCAAACCTACTTCATTTAAAAATCCCGATTCACCATTACAACACTGACTTCAGCAGCGATTGCCTCACTCTTCCCAAAACTCTACGAAGAAGAAAAATCCAAATTCTATGTCTTTCCTTCCCCAACCCAAAGCATGAAGCTCCTCTCTCTAATTCCCTTGATCTTCAAAAACCTCCAATGAAAACCGAACTGGTAACCTTGCAAAAGCTTGAAACTAGCTCCCTCCTCGATTCCCTTGAAAAAAAAACCCTCCCCCTCAAAACTATATCCCCCCTAACCTTATCCTCTGAATTTCTTCAATCTTCCGTCTTAGATCCGGAATTGGCTCCCACCTCAAGCTTGGATCCGAAATTGGCTCTCGCCGTCAAGCTTTCTCCTCCGTTTTTACCTTTAAGAAATCCATTTACCAAAAACAACGTTCCCTGAGACGGCATAGAGAACATGACAGCCTGAAACAGAATCGAACCCCGTAATCGGGACCACATTGAGTCGCCCGACCAATTCACGTCCTATATTGGAAAAGATGCCCGTAGTAACCTGGATGTTCCCGTAATTGGGTCAAATTGGTCCTCGCGTCAGATTGGCTAAGACCCGTAGTAAGACTTGGATTTCCCGTAATTAGACTGCACTAGGTTGACCGGCCGATTCACGTCTCATATTGGATAAGAGGACCCGGATTGGATTATCGAAATTGGATCCAATTGGCTCCTCGAACTCGTCTTGTGAATTGGTCCTTCTCTTCCTGCTGACTCCCGTTATTGGAATCGAATGGAGCATTTCAGTATGCCCCGGCTGACTGTATCGGAGTGACTGAACCTGACCACTCAGTATTTGCACTTGAGTTGGTCAATGCTCCCAATATTCGAGGTAACTGAATATTAATAAAATTCCCCTTTCTTTTTATTTTCACTGTATAATCGTGTTACAACATGACAACGTTCCAAGTCGGATTTAGATAACTGCCTTAAACTGGAATAATCATAGCTCCCGCAGTTAAAAACTGATCATAATGGCATTCCTTCCAAACCTTGGCTCTATTAAGGGATGCAGACACCGTAACGGGTTGAGATTCCTTCACAAACATTTTTAACTCTGGTAGTTGTAAACCTTTGATTAATATGGATAAGATAAATGCCTCCGGCATTTGGTGATTTGGCCACTTACTAAGTATATCATCCACCCGACTATAATATGATTCCACCGCCTTTCCTAGGATCATTTTGCCGTTCATTAACTTCTCTTGAAGATGATCCTCAAAACTTATTGGCCGAAAATAGATTAAAAATGTATTCTTCAATGCTTCTCAATTCAAAAATTGACCCATTGGTTGTCGATTGTACCATTCAAATCTCGTGTCCTTTAAGGTTGCTGGCAACCATCGTAACCAAATATCTTTGGTTCTTTTATTATTAGCTACACATGCTGTCTGTAACTAAGACAAGTGTTGAACAGGATCTGCACTCGAAAAGTCCCTAAAAGTAGGTAATAGAGCCACGCTCATTGTGCAATCACTCACGTCACCCATTTGTACTGCTATTGGAACCGCTGGACCACCCGTCGCTATTGAAGAGCACCATGTGCTGCTTAATTTCTTATTAAAATTACCACTGCCTTCTCCAATTATCTTTTGTAAACTTTCTAACATCCTTAATTTATTATTATTATCCGTGAATAAGTTTATTAATTGAATTGGAAGTAAAAATGACGGATTTTGAAATACGCTGAATTGGCCCTTATTGGCAAGTAATTTATGCCATTCTATGGAACCAGTTTTTATAGAATCGACAATTTTTGCTATTGGGAAGGTATCCAATGGAGTACCCAATTCTTTTGTATTTCCTCCACTTGCAGTTAACGAGCTCAAGAGATATGCTGGGCTGTTGATAAAAAAATTTACAAGTGCTCTTGGCAATTTTCTTAACGGTATATATGTCTGAAATATTAGAGATTGGTCAACTTTAAGGTATGCTTGGATATGTCGAAAGGCATGCAACCATGGCTTAATCCAACTTTTTCAATGCTTCTTTTTTAACTTGCGTTTTTGCTCATTTTGCAATGATTTTCTTGCTTGCGCTCTCTCTTATCTTTCTTTCCACTAGCTTGTGTTCTTTACTGCAATATTTTCATTCTTAATAACCATAATTTATTATTATATACTACTAAATTTTCTTCCTATTTTCCAGCTACTCATCTGGTAATTAATCCCTAACACTCAATACTATTGTCATTCCCCGGCAGTGGCGCCAAAATGTGATTGTCGTTTTACTTATTCTAGAATTCCTTCCAGAATAAACCTGTATAGGAAAATTTGAACACCGGGAAAGACTAAGCGCATGAGTTTCACTTGTTAGGGTCACACAATTAACTGTATTCCGAACCACTAAAACACTAAGAAACACTACAATGCTTCCTCCCAGTAACAATACTCCTTCATCAACTGATAACCACAATGTGCAATCCTATACTTTCAAAAGACCAATCAAAACTCCATAAATTCCATCCATCACTAGGAATAACAGACTTCACTCTAACCAATCTGAATTCATAAAATTCTTATAATCACAGACTTCCTCTATTGAAACACACACACACAACTCTGAATAAATAACAATCATAATCTTCCATCCATAATCAATCTTCCAATAACTTCTCATATAATTCAATCACTCAATACTCCAATTCCATAATCAATAACTCATAAATCAATCTCTGATTATTTCCACAGACTCACTTCTAAGTATTCAAAAACCATCCATTATACTTCAACAACAAAGAAAACAAAAAAAACAAAGAGGAAGTACCAAGCTTAACCATGGCTCATGATTATTACAATCTGGCACCCCAACAAACTTCTACAACTCCTATATAATTGCTATTGAATTCTAGATCTTAACCGTAATCCTATAATTAACCACTTTTAATAACTAAATCAACCATTCGTCCTCCTAAACTAACTATTCTATAGACTATTAGTTTATTTTATCAATATCTTACAAAAACAAACTAATATCTATTCTACAGTGAAGGACAAATTGGACAAGCTTCTTGCGGTGTCATATTACGTGCTTTCCTGCTCGAGAACGCGTCGGGCATCTGGCTGTAGAAGGTAGTATGGAGATTCGTCGATAGTCAAGCAGTCTATCAGTTTTGACTGTTGGAATATAAACGACTGCAACAATGTACCATAAATCTATACGGATGCTCTTCGACTGCTTGTCGAAGTCCTTTTTGCCCCAGCCGGTAGGTCTCTAGACGTTACAGAGAACCCCGAACAACCCAAACTGTTAATCTTCAATACCGCTTTGTATTTACAATCTTGTATCCACTGACTGTCTTGTTAGATTAACCCAATAAATTTCATTCACTCCGCATACTCAATCCTATAGACGCCCTTTTAATCCTTCAATCACAGACATAACTCGATTTCACAAAACAGTCAAGAGTATTCAAACCTACTTCATTAAAAATCTCGATTCACCATTACAATACTGACTTCAGCAGCGATTGCCTCAGCCTTCCCAAAACTCTACGAAGAAGAAAAATCCAAATTCTCTGTCTTTCCTTCCCCGATCCAAAGCATGAAGCTCCTCTCTCTAATCCCTTTGATCTTCAAAAACCTCCAATGAAAACCGAACTAGTAACCTTGCAAAAGCTTGAAAACTAGCTCTCCATGATTCCCAGAGAAAAAAAAAAACCCCCCTCTTCAAAACTATATCCCCCCTAACCTTATCCTCTGAATTTCTTCAATCTTCCGTCTTAGATCTGGAATTGGCTCCCACCGTCAAGCTTGGATCCAAAATTGGCTCTCGCCGTCAGAGCTTTCTCCTCCGTTTTTACCTTTAAGAAATCCATTTACCGAAAACAACGTTCCCTGAAACGGTACAGAGAATAGGACAGCCTGAAACAGAATCGAACCCCGTAATCGGAACTACATTGAGTCGCCCGACCAATTCAGGTCTCATATTCGATAAGAGCCCAGTAGTAACCTAGATGTTCCAGTAATTGGGTCAAATTGGTCCTCGCGTCAGATTAGCTAAGACCCGTAGTAAGACTTCGATTTCCCGTAATTAGACTGCATTAGGTTGACCAGCCAATTTAGGTCTCATATTGGATAAGAGGACCCGGATTGGATTCTCGAAAATGGATCCAATTGGCTCTTCGAACCCGTCGTGTGAATTGGTCCTTCTCTTCCTGCTGACTCTCGTTATTGAAATCGAACAGAGCATTTCAGTATGCCCCAACTGACTGTAATGGAGTGACTGAACCTGACCACTCAGTATTTACGCTGGAGTTGATCGATGCTCCAATATTCGAGGTAACTGAATATTAATAAAATTCCCTTTTTTTTTTTTTTTTTTTTACTGTATACTCATGTTACAACACAACATCCACCCCCTCTGAACCTGTGCATCCTCCAGTATGCACCAATTTACCCAATTGCTGTTTGATTCAGAATATATCCCCTACGTCTTTGTCCAGTTTGTCTTCGTCACCTTCATTATCCAAATCACTTTCATCTTCTTACTGTGGAATCTCTATACCTTCATTAAGGTCTTCCATATTCATCTCTGTGTGTCTTCGTTTAAATATTTTTACTCGCTTCCCTGTAATTGGTATTTTCAATTCTGTACCATCTAACTCCCGTAACGAGTAAGTCGCATTATCATGAACTGTTATTACCACATATGGTCCAAACCAACGTTTTGAAAATTTCCGCAAAGTACTATGTTGATTATCCAGACTATTGTCATAAACAAGTACCCAGTCACCTTCCTCGATTGCTTTTGGTCTCAATCGATGTTGCTTATCGAATCGCACCTTATTTTGTAACCTTGCTCTTTTTAACCTTCTCAATGCTATCTGGACATCTTCCGTTCTTTGCTCCAATTGTCGAATCCTAATAGCCAGAAGTTCTTCTCTTGTCAATCCATCTTCCCATGGTAGCATACTCCAAGTAAGTACCTTTTCTTCAATCGGCATAATTGGTTTTTGACCTGTCATAAGTTCTACTGGCATATATCCTGTCACCAAGCTATGTGTTGTTCGATCAGTCCATAATGCAAATGACAAAAGCCATGGCCACTCTTTAACTTTCCCATTACAAGCTTTAACCAATGCTTTCACAATCGGCAAGTGACCGCGTTCGCTTTTTGCATTTCCTTCTGGATTATAAGCAGTAGTCAGTGATAGTTTAACTCCACATTTTTCAAAGAACTTACGAGCTTCTTATGCATTTAATTCTCCACGATCTGCAGTGACTTTTCCTACGCACCCGTAACGGCAAATGACATCTTCAAGCAAAAACCTACAAATCCCCTCTGTAGATTTTGTCCTCAATGCTCTTCCTTCTACTTGATTTGATAAATCTTCACGAGCTAAAACCAAATATCTCATCTGCCATAATCCAACTGGCATAATAACCAAATCAACAACCCATTTAAAATAAATAGCAAGAGGATATGTAGGATGAAGACCATCTCGGTGTCGGATATTAGAATACGATTGACAGATTTCACATGACTCTACAAATGAGAGCACATCTCGATACATATTTTTCCACCAATATCGTTCCTTGAGTTTAGCAAAAGTAGCCCAGATTCCTCTATGCCCTGCCCATAAACTATCATGAAACTCCTTTAATAATTTTAGTTTTTCTTCCCTTTTTCCTATCACTCGTTGTCGCATCCCAATTCCTTTCTTCGGTCTCTTCCATAAGAATCCATCTCGAAGTAAAAATCCATATGCTTTTTTTCTTATTTGTTTGAATTTTTCTGTAGACCAATTCCCCTGCTTAGACAAGGTATTCAAATAATGACCAATATCCAATAATTCTCCTTCATAAGATTCTTCAAGAAATAGCTTGTCTTCTCCGTTGAGATTTGATATTGAATAGAATTTCAATCCGACATCATCAATGTCTTCAACCATTTCGTCCTCCCTCTCGTATCTTGCTCGAGATAGCATGTCTGCTACTAAATTGTCCTTTCCAGTGATATGCTTAAATTCTGGATTTAGTGACTTAATATAAGCAATCCATCTCAACATTGCAATATCTGGCGTTGAACAGTTAATAATCATTCCAAGCAATGGCAAGCAATCTGTTTCAATTACTACTACTGCCCCAATCAAATAGTCCTTTTTAACTTTCATAGCCGAAACGACTCCCCAAAGTTCTCTTTTGACTTGCGAATATGCACGCTGACGAATACTTAAAACTTTAGCCCCAAATCGAACTGCAAATCTACTCCCATTCGAATCATCTTGATCCACAGCCCATCCAACGGCAATTGGACTAGCGTCTACAGTAAGAATCACTAGTCTATTGCACTTAAAATCAACCTTCCTCAATATTGGAGGTGACATCAATAATTTCTTCAATCTTTGCATTGCCTGAATATGCCTTTCTTTCCATTCAAATCGGTAACCCTTGCGTAATTGTTCATATAATGGATCCGCTATGTGAGCAAAATGAGGGATCCAGATTCGATAAAATACACATGCACCCAAAAACCTGCGAACCTCTGTTAAAGAATCACAATCCTCTTTCATCCTTCCAATTGCATCAACTTTAGTCGAATCTGATTTTCTTCCGTAAGATCTGCATAAATGTCCAACAATTACAACCTCTCGCACTCCAAATACGGACTTCATACCCGATAATGTAAGATGAACTTCTCCAAGCCGAGTTAAAATCTTTTCACAATCTTGTATATGATCAACAACATATCTGCGACACCCCCTCGTATCTAAAGTTTCATCCTTGTCTCCTTCTTTGCACCCTTTTATAGGAACATCATCCAGAAAAGGCATAGTCTTTTCCGGAATAAAATCTCTCAATACCTTATTCATCCCATTCATCATATGCGCAACTGAGTTGGTCGCGCCTTGAGGAAGAGTGCACATTCTAATCAATCCAAGCGGTGTCCTCATCGTTGTCATATCTCTACTTCCTTCGGCAAGTTGAAATTGATCATAACCTAAATACAAATCACCCATTGAGTAGATCGCCCTTCCAGCAAACGCCTCAGCAAATTCATCCACAATAGGTCCAATTCCTGCATTCCTAACAGTTACAGCATTCACCAGCTGCATATCTTGAATAATCCGTAGTGACCCATTTTTCTTAGGTACTGTAAACCATCGACTAGAATACGGTGCAAATGAAGGTTCTAATATTTTCATCTTTATCTTTTCTTTCAATAGTTCGACCAATTTAGGTAAATGTACCCTCGGTACTGGAATCGGTCTTAGATTCCAAGGTACATGCGGTACAGTGAAGATAACCATAGGTGTTATAATATTTGGATCCACACACCCAATTTCATGAGATTCGAAGGCAAACGATCTACCTTGTTTAGCCAACATCTTTTTGAAGCAAGTAATTTCCTCCGGCAATAAAGAACCATCAGAATCAATCTTGAATTCTTCAAAAGTCTCTTCAGTAAACTGATGTCCAATACTCATTGGATCTCTTAAACTTGCTTCTTTTGATGCTTCTCCCATTTGTTCTTTAGAATCCTCTAGTAATGGTCCGGCAACAGGCTTTACCTTCTTATCTGCCGTTTTATATCTCGTCTCTACTGTAACTTCTGGTGCTTGAAAAGATTCAAGCATGGTATAAACCTCTCTCGAATGAATCTCAAGAATTTTATCATTATCCCCTAACCCAATAGATGTAATCAATTCCAATGAATCTTCCAGTCCATTTTCTTCATAAACACCCAAAATCCTCTCATTATCTTGCAATGCACCTATCTTGCGTAATTATCCTTCAATATTATATAATCTTTTTCTTTCTTTTCTTTTAAAATCATCAACTTTCTTATACATAATATTTCCATTCTCCAATATACCAATAAAACTCGCATCAAAGGCACCTTCATCTCACGAGAGTACCTCCTCTTTTGTACCTCTATAATCTCGCTTTACAGTGGTACCTCCCCAAAATCCTTAAATCCTTCAACAATCTTTGGCAATGGTTTCTCCCTCAACCTATCTCGATTCCGTTCATGGTTAGGAAGTACTGTTAGAAATTGTACAACTTTCCTCCCATCTTTGGTCCGTACCCTTGCATGAGCAGAACCATCGTCAAGTACTTTTGTTTCCATCCGTGTTGCCGTGATATAAGGTTGTCCTAAAATCAACGGATAAGACGTTGTATCTTTAACGAAGAAATGTTGCTCCGTCGCAACATCCCCAATCCGAATTTTGACATCTGGACAAGCTCCATATAATTCGCCCAGTGTGTTATTAGCTGCTCGTATTGCCCATCCATATTCCATATCAATTGGCCATTTTTGCTTCTTATAAAGATCTTTAGACATGAGATTTATTTCTGAACCATGGTCCACCAAAGCAACTATTGGTTCTTCTATATCTCCTACCTTCACGAATACCTCAGTAGTTGCCCTTGCCCAATGCTTTCGAGTATAATGGCTCAAAGTTTCCATTCTCTTGTCACTAGAATCTTTGAAACGTACTCGCTGATTATACCCATTCTTTTCATTTGTTGGTTGCTTGTAACCAATATCAACCTCTTCTTCAGCTCTACATATTCTTGCATCAATAGCATGACTCATTCCAGTTTCGCTCATTAATTGCCTCTTTCGCTTAATGCTGTCAATGATAACATCATGAAACTCCTTCTTTGCAATTCCCAAGACTTCTTTCAATGTGAATTCCACCTTAGCGTTTAATATACGTTCTTCCAACACCCCTTTCAAATTTGTTGCCGCTTCAATGTCAGAAAGTAGCTTATAAGCAATTGATTTGCCCTTATCTTTTGTCTCCGTTGTTTTTTCTCCCAATGATGCTGAGGTATCCTTTACAGGCAATTCTTGTGAAGCTGCCTCCCGAGCCTTGTCTCCTCGAGTTTGCCTCTTAAAAGAATTTCCTTCTCTAGTATCATCAAAATTTCCTCGTCTTTTATCTACCATCAAAGCTTCATGTTGGCTCTTAGCAATATATGCATGAACTGAAAGAGTTTCAAAAGGATCCTCCCAACCTGTTCTTCCTCGTATTGTAGCTGCAGTTCTCAATAACACTTCTCGAGGTAATTTCCCTTCTTGCATTGTAGAAATGGCAGAAGCCCAAAACTCACTAGTTTCCGTACTTCCACCAATAGCATCATCTACTCTAGCACCATAACTTGCACTTTCTCGTACTACTGTTTCATGCTCTTTTAAGTAATCTTGAACCAATGCTCTCATTCCTCCCTTGCCAAAATTGGTTTGAAGAAGATCCTCCCTATCTTTCAATGCTATCTTCCCATCTTTCCAGCAAATAATTCCCTGCCGTATCATATTATTAAATTCATTGCAATCTTTTCTAGTGTGTGAAGCATCATCACACCAAATGCATCTTTGTACATATCCTTGTTTTGAAACATTCTTCGAATTATTTATAGAAGTATTCTCTTCAAGTCTTGCCAATTTGATTTGAAGATCTCGCATTCCTCGTATAATTTCTTCCATATCCATATCTACTTTCTTTGACAAGGATGTCGAAGGTTGAACTGTAGGCATTGTTGGTGGTGTTGTAAGTACTGGAGCTTTGGGTGCTTGTACTGTTTTCGAAATATTGCTCCTATCCTTCTTCCTTTTTTTTTTTGTAAGCAACCCCACCGCATCTTCAACGTTCTTCCACTTCGTTGTCAATTCTTCATCTTCTTCTTTGTCTTCAAGAAGGGGTTCTAATTTCTCTTGCAATTCTCCATCAGCAGCTTGAAGAAATAGATCAACTTTGTTCGGCTCCAATGTCAATTTTTCTACCTTTGATAATTGAGAGTACTACCTCTCAAATTCCCTTAGTAGCTCTGTTGCTTGCAAATTCTTATTGGGCCGTTCAATCCATCCTAGAAACAGCTTCTTAGTAACGTGATCAGCATCTTCCAAGAAATATTCGTCTTTCAATGCATGTAAAAAATCCTCCCATGAATTCCCATAACGATCCGTAATCGATGTAATGTGGTCTCTTATCTCTGGTATCGTGGCAAGTCTAAATAGTGCAACCATTTTCTTCTCAGAAACCCAATTTAATTCCATTTCACGAACATAACATCTTAAATACCTTGAAATATTCCTCCCATCAAATTGATCAATTTTATTGACCACTGCTTGCAATGCTTTGGTTGCCAAAGCTTCTTTTCGATCATTGCTTTGTTGTTGCTGCATTGACAATGAGAAGGCTTGAAACAAACTAGCAATAGACGGATCCATGTGCATACCTTGTCCTTTAGAAGACTCCCCACCAGAAACTCCTCCCAAAAATCCTTCCAAATTTTTATTTTCGTTTTCCATAAAATAAAGATAAAATCAACCAAAATCTAATACCCTCTAACTCATGCTTTCACGTCGGGTTCACCACTTTTTGTCGTATTACGTGCTTTCCTGCTCGAGAACGCGTCGGGCTTCTAGCTGTAGAAGGTAGTATGGAGATTCATCGATAGTCAAGCAGTCTATCAGTTTTGACTGTTGGAATATAAACGACTGCAACAATGTACCATAAATCTATACGGATGCTCTTCGACTGCTTGTCGAAGTCCTTTTTGCCCCAGCCGGTAGGTCTCTAGACGTTACAGAGAACCCCGAACAACCCAAACTGTTAATCTTCAATACCGCTTTGTATTTACGATCTTGTATCCACTGACTGTCTTG
This sequence comes from Physcomitrium patens, assembly GCF_059467195.1. Lineage (NCBI taxonomy): Eukaryota > Viridiplantae > Streptophyta > Bryopsida > Funariales > Funariaceae > Physcomitrium > Physcomitrium patens. The sequence goes on from NC_143428.1 coordinate 13,791,452, forward strand.
TTAGATTAACCCAATAAATTTCATTCACTCTGCATACTCAATCCTATAGACGCCCTTTTAATCCTTCAATCACAGACGTAACTCGATTTCACAAAACATTCAAGAGTATTCAAACCCACTTCATTAAAAATCTCGATTCACCATTACAATACTGACTTCAACAGCGATTGCCTTAGCCTTCCCAAAACTCTACGAAGAAGAAAAATCCAAATTCTCTGTCTTTCCTTCCCCGATCCAAAGCATGAAGCTTTTTCTCTAATTCCTTTGATCTTCAAAAACCTCCAATGAAAACCGAACTAGTAACCTTGCAAAAGCTTGAAAACTAGCTCTCCATGATTCCCAGAGAAAAAAAAAAACCCCCCTCTTCAAAACTATATCCCTCCTAACCTTATCCTCTGAATTTCTTCAATCTTCCGTCTTAGATCTGGAATTGGCTCCCACCGTCAAGCTTGGATCCAAAATTGGCTCTCGCCGTCAGAGCTTTCTCCTCCATTTTTACCTTTAAGAAATCCATTTACCGAAAACAACGTTCCCTGAAACGGTACAGAGAATAGGACAGCCTGAAACAGAATCGAACCCCGTAATCGGAACCACATTGAGTCGCCCGACCAATTCAGGTCTCATATTGGATAAGAGCCCAGTAGTAACCTAGATGTTCCCGTAATTGGGTCAAATTGGTCCTCGCGTCAGATTGGCTAAGACCCGTAGTAAGACTTGGATTTCCCGTAATTAGACTGCATTGGGTTGACGGGCCAATTTAGGTCTCATATTGGATAAGAGGACCCGGATTGGATTCTCGAAAATGGATCCAATTGGCTCTTCGAACCCGTCGTGTGAATTGGTCCTTCTCTTCCTGCTGACTCCTGTTATTGAAATCGAACGGAGCATTTCAGTATGCCCCGGCTGACTGTAATGGAGTGACTGAACCTGACCACTCAGTATTTGCACTGGAGTTGGTCGATGCTCCCAATATTCGAGGTAACTAAATATTAATAAAATTCTCCTTTCTTTTTATTTTCACTGTATACTCGTGTTACAACACGACAGCCGTTGGTTTTATTTATCCAATACTAGATAGTGAGTGGATTTCTCCAATCATGATGGTACTGAAAAAGAACAAGAAAATCTGAATTCGTCAGGACTTTTGGAAACTTAATACGGTTACTAAAAAAGATTACTTTCCATTACCTTTCATAGATAATATATTAGACATTGTAGCAAGTCATGAATATTATTCGTTCCTCAATGAATTTTTCAGATATAATCAAGTTCAAATTGTACTGAAAGACCAGCTCAAGACAATCTTTACTACGGATTGGGGCACATTTACTTATCGCATGATACCTTTTGGGTTATGTAATGCCCCAGCCACATTTCAAAGAGTGATGACTCAAACTTTCCAAGACTATCTCTGCATATTTATGGAGATCTTTTTAGATGAGTTTTGTGCATTTAGTACAAAATAAGATCATCTTAATTGTTTGGGCAAATATTTGGCTCGGTGCGTTAAGTTTGGAATATTGTTGAACTCGGAGAAGTGTCAATTTAGTGTTCCATCTGAAAAGTTATTGAGACATATCGTCTCTAGCTGGGATATTACTACGGATCCTAACAAGTGCAGCATATAATGAACTTGCCTAAACTAGAGACGATTTTTGGTGTTCGAGGGTTTATCGGCCATGCCAGTTATTATCGCCTCTTTATTCGTTTGTTTGCAGTTATTTGTCAACCTTTAATGAACTTACTAAAGAAACCTCTGTCAGATGGATCTAGTTCCTTTTGGACCCTAGAGTGTACCATGGCCTTTGAGGCATTAAAGTCAAAATTGGTCTCTGCACCAATATTGATGGCACCTCATTAGACGGAGCATTTCCATGTTTACGTTGATCCATCCAATATGACTATTGGATCGGTGCTAAGTTAGAAAGATGATCAGGGTCTTGATCATCCTATCTATTATACCAGTTGGCAATTGGTGGCTGCCAAACGTAATTATACTACTACTGAATACAAAGCGTTAGACATAATATACTTGGTTCAAAAGTTTCGACTCTATTTGCTTGGATATCCGTTTGTATTTTATATGGATCATGATGCCCTTAAATACATAATTAATAAGCCTCAATTGAGTGGATGCATTGGCCGATGGATATTACTTCTACAAGAGTTTAATTTTACGATTGTTGTATGACATGAGAAAAAACATGCAAATACTGATCATTTATCTTGGTTGTCTAATATTCTTGACAACGAGCCTGTCCCTAATACTCTTCCCTATGCCGAATTATTTGTGGTGGATGTGATTTCATCTGAGTATAATAAAATCATTCAGTTTTTGACCTTCCACACTTTTTTATCAACTTTCATCGAGAAGCTTAAAAAGCGACTTATTCTGAAGAGTGCCCTATATACAATGATTTGCGATGCTTTGTATAAACAAGGCAAAGATGGCATTTTAAGATGCTATATCTTTCAAAGTGAAGTACAGTCGGTACTAGAGGGTTGCCATTTGGATAGTTGTGGTTGTCATTTTGTGGGCGACAGCACTGCTCACAAGGCTTTAATGGCAAGATATTGGTGGTCCACAATGTTTTCTGATGCACACCAATTTGTTTGTCATTGTAATCCCTGTCAACAAATTGATCGACCCATGGACACTTCAGCCATGTCGTTAGTACCAATCTTGGCACAGGCACCATTTGAAAAATAGGGTATTGATTTTGTCGGTCTCATCGCACCAGCGTCAAAACTTGGCTAGAAGCGATATATTTTAGTTACCATAGACTATGTAACAAAATGAGAGAGGCTATTGCTATCCGCCATGATAATGCCAGTATGATGGCCACTTTTCTTTACGAGAATATTATAACTCGATTTGGGTGTCTAAAAGAATTGGTTAGTAATCGTGGCACCCATTTCATTAATGATACCATAGTTGCCTTGACGAACACATATGAGATTAAGCATCGAAAAACTATTCCATATCATCCTCGCACAAATCGACAAACAAAAAAGACCAACAAAATTTTGTGCAAGGTCTTAACTAAGACAATTTCGAGGGCGGATACCAATTGGGAGATCAAACTCTTTGTGGCTTTGTGGGTGTATCATATTGCATATAAAGTAACTACCTACACTACTTTGTTTCAACTAGTTTATGGCCTAGAGGTAATTTTACCTATCGTATTGGAGATTCAAAGTTTATGGATTGCCTTGGATGAACGTCTTAGTGACAACGAGTCATTACACTCTCAATTGGCAAAATTGAAGGAATTGGATGAAATACGGGCTACAGCTCTTTTCAACATGGAAGCAATTCAAAAACGGAGGAAGAGTTACTATAATAGTAAACTACATCTGAAGAATTTTAGGCCTAATGATTTGGTATTATTGTATGATAGCCGGTTTAATCATTTTTTGGGTAAATTTTAAGTTCGTTGGCATGGGCGTATTGGATGATTGAAGGTTTTTTCAATGGGTCTATTCAACTGGAAGATTTCATGGGCCATCGATTCAGTATCCACATTAATGGAAATTGGTTACAGTTATTTAATATATAAAAACTGGGACGGGTTTTCATTTTTGGAAGGGGGGTGAGAAACGGATAGTATATGTAACATGTTGTCATTATCACTAAGTAGTAAAAGAATAAGAATGGGGCACCAATTAAAGTCATTCTGTGGTGTTGTTTTGGATTGGTTGGAGTGCTATTTCTTGTGTTTCGTGTGTATTCGAGAGTAGTAGTTCTAGTTAAGAATTAACAGTGAAGAATTAGTCACAAGTGTCAATTGAAGATGTTCCAAAATGGATGAATCAGCAACAATATCAATTGGAACTTTGGGATGCCCAGATCTTGAAACTGGAGGCTCAAGTCAAAGAATTGGAAAAGTATAATGAAGATCTCTCAAACCAGTTGAGAAAGGAGTCGATGGAAGGATTGGAAGAAGAGAAAGATTTGCATTTAGAACCTGATTGGTGGAACCTACATTCGATAATGCAGCAAATGATTAATTGGGTGGGCCAGAGAAAATAATAACTTTGTAGAATTTTGTTAAGTAGTTTTTAGATATGAATCAATTGTATATTTACGAAGATGCTGCATAGATAGGAGTGGGGCTATTTAGAATAGATATTAGTTTGTTTCTAATAGTCCATAGAATAGTCAGTTCAGGAGGATGGATGATTGATTTAGTTATCAAAAGTGGTTAATTACAAGATTACAGTTAGAATTTGGGAATCAAGAGCAGTTATATAAGAGTTGTAGAAGTTTGTTGGATATCAAACTGTGATAGTCATGAGTCGAGGTAAGCTTGGTGCTACCTCTTTGTTTCTTTATTTTCTTTATTATTGAAGAGTAATGGATAGTTTTTGAATATTAAAAAGTGAGTCTATGGAATAAATCAAAGATTGATTTATAAGTTATTGATTATGTAATTGGAGTACTGAGTGATTGAATTATATGAGGAGTTATTGGAAGATTATGATTGTTGTTTATTGAGAGCTGTGTGTATTTTGGACAAAAAAAGTTGGTAATTACAAGAATTCTTTGAATTCAGATTGGTTGGAGTGAAGTCTATTATTTCTGGTGTTGGATGGAAATTATGTGTTTTGAGCGGTCTTTTGAGAGTGCAGGGTTACACACTGTTGTTATCAGTTGATGAAGGATTATTATTACTGAGAGAAAGAATTTTAGTATTTCTTAGTGTTTTAGTGGTTCAGAATACGATTAATTGTGTAATCTTAACAAGCAAAATTCATGCACTTAGTCTTTCCCTATGTTCAAATTTCCCTATATATGTTTATTCTGGAAGGAATTATAGAATAAGTAAAACGACAATCATATGCTACTTCAATGTTACTAAAATATATACCAAAATTTGATACACATAGGTCATTCATCCTAATTTCTATTTTTATTAATAAAATCAAGAAATACATTGTTAGATTGTGTGAAAAAAAAATTAAAAATATATTAGGTATTTTATTATAGAATAGTTTGAATTTACCTTAAAATTATATTTATAATCCAAAATAATATATAAAATATTTAAAAATACCATTTGATATCTTTGACCAACTTAAATAAGATTATAATTATCTTAAATAAGAAAATTCAAAATTAATGCTTTTGAACAATCAAATATCATAATTTTTTTTATTTTTAGAGATCTAAAGATCATAAATTATTCAAAATAATATATCTTCAAATATTACCATCTAAAATTTATGATCTTTAAGTTTTTGAAGTATCACTTGATATTTTGGTGATTTGGAAATATCAAAGAAATTAAAGCAAAAAAAAAAGAGTTCAAATAAGCAAGGAAATTTGTGATACTGCAATAGTATTGTATATTAATATGAATGTATGGTAAAAGATAAAAATATGAATTTTATTATAGAAGAATTTAATAGAAAGATATAATAGTAAAATATGGATAAATGATAAGAATGTAGTAAAAAATTTTGGTGTTAATGTTACTTTTTTATAAATAAAAAGGACTTAAACTTACTTTATAAAGCTTTAAATAAAGAAAAATTAAGTATTTTAATAAATTAAATCATATATATATATATATATATATATATATATATAAAAATTAAAAATATATTTTAACAAAAATTATCTAAAAATACTAAAAATTGATATCAAAAAAAGATCAATTGTGCATTGCAATCAAAATCAGATCCAAAGGCAAAAAAACCATGTAACTACAATAATTTTGGGGTTCTTTGGTTGATCAAAGAATAGGATTTGAAAGCAAACAAGCAAGAAGTTTTTAAGAGTTTATTTCATGTGATTTGGAGATATATTCAGTTCTTGATGGCTATTAGAAGTGAGAGATATACTCAATGGTTTTAGATTTTGGAAAATAAAAAGAAATTTATAATTTTAAAGATTGTGTGAGTATCATAGAAAATTTATAAGTAAAATTTTGTGAGGTTATTATTGTACTTGTTTTAAATATGTTTGAAAATTTTGATATTAATTGAACAATTAGATTAAAAAAATAGAATTTTATTAGATTATAATCTTAGATATTTGAAATTTAGGATCAATAAAGATTTTTGGAATTTTGCAAAACTTTCTAATTTAATTGAAGAAATTTAGACTTATAAATCTAAATATCAACCAAATTTTGAAGCAATTGAATAATTCAGTAAGGAAAAATCACTATTAAAAGATCAATACCTAAGTTGAAGAGCAATGTGGGCCAACATTTAAGAAGTTTAGAAGTTTTTTTTTTTCAATTTATGAGTTTGATTTTCTTCTAATTCTATGTCCTTGTGAATTGAAATATGGGTGAAATTTTAGTTGAAATCAATGGTTCAATTAATATTTATTAAGATTCTAAAATAATTATAAGAATTGATTGAAATTTACTTCGGATTTTCTTGAGTTTGTTTAAGGTTTGTCTAGAGATTGGTTTGGATTTAGGATTTTATTAGGATTTGATTGGAATTTGTTAAAGTTTCATTAGGATTTGGATTAAGATTTACGAATATTTCATTGGAATTTTATTAGGATTTTATTAGAATTTATTTAGATCCTTATTAATATTTAATTAAGATTTATTTAGAATCTATTTAATATTTCTATTTTAATATTTTTTGAATATTTTTATATTTTTTAAAGATTTTATGTTTAATATGATTAAGATTTTTTAAATAATTTTTTAAAATTTCTTTATTATTTTTGAAATATTAAATTATAATTTATTTATATTTTTTATAATTTCTTTTATACTTCTTTTAAATTGATTAAAATTTCATTAAATTTATTAAGATTTAATTAGAATTCATTCAAGATTCTATTAGATTTTTTAGGATTTTGTTCTTGCATTTTTTTATTTACATTCCATAACTAGGTGCTTAATGCATTCTCAAGCTAAAATCCACATTACATAACACTGGCCTTTTTTTATATTTAGATTTCAAAATCACCAACCTCACAAGGTAGATGATTTTGTAGTATCAAGTGATATTTCAAAATATCACATAATACTTTCAGATATCATATATGAAATATCATCCAAAAGTTTCAAGTTTGAATATTTTTAATTCATTCTATTAAACTTAGAAAAATATTAGATGAATCTTAACACAATTTCATTAATTTTGAAATAATCATCAAATGATTCTTAATATACTTCAATCAAATCTAAATCAAATTCTAAAATAAATCAAATCAAATCCTAAACAAATATCTACCAAATACTAATCAAATTTAAATCATAATTCAATCAAATCTTGATCAAATATTAATCAAATCTTAATCAAATTCAGATGAAATCCTAACCAAATCCTTTAAAAAATTAAAACATCAACAAATAATGGTTCAATTATTGATTTTGACTCTACATTTTTATACCTATGAATTATTTAGTTAAAAATAAGTGCAAATAATTTAAAGAAATTTGAACTTATCAAATAGGATGTAAACCTCTAAATCCACTTGAGTATTTGGTAACCTCCATTACTAACCTTGATGTCAATTTTTCAATGATAATATTGCTAGATTTGATTATTATATTATTTTTTAAGTTTTTACAATGGTAAAAAATTAAGTCTACTATTAATGCATAATATTGTATCTCAATCTAGCTGATATATTACTTTAAATTGTAGAAATCTTCATTGGTCCTCTAAACTTTAATATCTAAAACCTAAAACCACTTAAAAATTTAATAACTACGAAATTAAATCTTTAATCAAGCTTAAACTTATAATACGTATTTGAAACAACTATGATTAATATTTCATAATTTTTGAATCATAAATCTACTACAAATTTGATAAAATATTTCAAAGTATGAACCATATTTCTTTCTCAAAAACTTAAGTTATTCCAAAACAACCTTAACTTTGTAAAGCTCTTACAAAGTCATTATAAACTTTCATCACTCAAATCCAACATCTAAAGAACCTTTCTTTAGTCTCTTCTTAAAATTTGTTGTTTGATCAACTAAAGAACTTTAGTTTCACCATAAAAGTATAGTTTTGTGCATTAGAATCTAGTTTTGACTAAGATTCATTATTGTTCCTCTTTAAGTAATTATATCTAGTTTTTTAAAAGTAATTATTTCAAAAAATTACTATTTATTTCTATCTTAAGATATCCATGATACTAATTTTTCTATTCTACTTTGTTTTATTTTATATATGGCTAAATAAAGTCCATTTTATAAAAAAATAGTATTACAGTTTATTAATTTTATTATTTATTTGAATATTATGTAAATTTCTAAGGTAATTTTTTATAATTTTTTAAATTAAGATTTTATATAATATAATATTTTTTTTCTATTTTATCTAATAGCCGTATTACAATACAATAGCATATAATTTTGCAAGTATTTCTTTATTTAAAAATTTAGAAATTTTGGCAAAGAAAAAAAATTTACACCATGAATTGGCTATGGTAATCAATACCATACAAATGGATGCAAGTAGTACCAACTTTTAAGCAAGACTAGTATTAAATGTGGACAAATTTCAGGCTATTGAGAGATGCAAGGTTAAACAATTCACTAAAGAGATATTGGTGCTAGAAGATTAATATCTAAATTGGAAAAAGAAGATGGCCAACATATAAGGATATTAGGATTTTTTTTTAATTCATAAGTTTTATTTTTTTTTCAAACTTTAAATACTTGTTGCATACTTGAAGATTATAATGTGAAAAAAAAATCAGTCAAAATAAATGGTTTGATTATTATTTATTGAAATTTTAAAACTAATATAGAAATTTGATTAGAATTTACTTAAGATTCATTTCAAGTTTATTTTTAAAAAATTTATAATTTTATTAAGATTTTATTAAATATTTTTTAGAATTTTATTAAAATTATATTAAGATTTAATAGGGATTTATTTATGATTTTATTAGGATTTATTCATGATTTTTTTAGAATTACATAAAGATTTGGTTAGGACTTATTTAGGATTTCTTTAGGATTTATTTAAGATTTCATTAGGACTAATATAAGATTTATTTAGAATTATATATTTTTTTAGGAAATTTATGCATAGTTCTTTTAAAGATTTTTTTTAGGTTTATTAATATTTTTTAAGGTTTATTTATATTTTTTCTATAATTATTTTTTAGAATTTTTCAAGAATTAATTTATTTATTCATGATTTTTTTAATTCTTAAAAAATTCATGAATAAATGTTTTAGAATTTTTTAAGAATTAATTTTGATAAAGATTGCTAAGATTTAATTAAAATTTATTTAAGATTCTATTAATTTATTAGAATCTTATTATTACAATTTCCAATTTATCTTCCAAAATCAAATGGCTAGTGCATTCTCATATAAGTCAATTATCAAGGACATGAATTTCAAAGAAAGAAATCCTTAATATACTCTTGTATCATTCAAAAGGAATAAAAAATCATTCAAAGATGATATAGTATTAAACTAGAATGGCTATTGCCAAAGACAAGAAGATTAGAAAGTCTTGAAACAAGACTAAGGACTAGAAAGGCATTGAAAAGAGTAAAGAAGGCTCTATTCTTGCCTCCATATATACTATCTAATTGAGAGCTATGTAGTGATGTTTTATAGGACTTCCAAAATGTATTGATTTTATAAGATACATAACTTAACTTAAAAGGTAAGTTTTTAATATGTGCACCATATAATTAATTTTTTTTGCAAGCTATTACATATGATTAACTTGTTGATCAAGTTTCTAACTTATTAATCAACTACAATTATATTTAAAGTAAAAAAAACATCAATAAACCTTCTAAAGTTTTTTTAAAAAATATTATGTAATATATCTATTTTTATCTACTTCTACTTAATCATATAGGTAAATATTAAAATAAATATGTATATTCATGACAACAACATATTATACAACAATATTTTTTTTATTGTCAAGTTTACAATCTTCAATAATACTTAGAGAAATATGGATGATTGAGTAATGTTTCCTTCTTATGTTACTTTGTTCAAGTAAGTAGGTAATTATCATGGACATATATATTTATGTCAATAGTTATTTATATGATTAAGTAGAAGTAGGTAAAATAGAATAATTTCATAAAGTCTTCTAGAGAAGCTTCCTAGAAGCTTCATAGATATAATTTTGACTTTAGATATGTTCGTAGGTTAGAAACTTGGCCAAAAATCTAACCATGTATTGGTAGCTTGTGGAACAAGTTACCTCCGTGTAGTAGCTTGCGGAACAAGTCAACTACGTGGCACATACATAGATAACTTGCCTTACAAGATAAGACATGTAGCTAGCAAAGTCAACACATGTTGGAGGTCCTATAGGACATTGCCATGTGGCTCTTAATTAGATAGTATATATGGAGACAAGAGTGAAGCCTTCTTCACTCTTGTCAACACTTTTTTAGTCTTAGTCTTGTTTCAAGACTTTCTAGTCTTTTTGTTTTTGGCAATAGCCATTCTAGTTAATATTACATCACCTTTTGAGTGACTTTCTAGTTCTCTTTAGTGATAGAAGAGTGTATTGAGGATTCCCTTTCTTCCAAATTCATGTCCTTCATAGTTTGACAAGAATGCTAACATATTGTTCTGTCTTATTCTAGAAGTGAGTGGATTATCTCATTTCTATTATTATATTTTGAAGGTTGCAGACTATCGACCTTTAAACAAAAAAATCTTATTTTCTAATACAGATCTTTTCCTTAAAGAGAGTAGATTACCCCTCTTTGTGGAATTTAGTTTTAGAGGTTGTGAATTACCTTCCTCTAATTTAACTTTTGAATTCATTTGAATTATCTATGGAAGGAAAGATTATGGATGCTGCTATCAATGGAAGTGAGAATAGATTTGCAACTATGGCAGATCTTCATGATCTTATCTACACTCTAAGAGTGGAAATTTCATGTATTTCCAACGTGAATCATGGAAGTACTATGCCTACACCTATGGAAGAAGTTCAAAGTCTGCGACAAGAAGTTGTGCAGTTGAAAGAAGCAAGTAGATCAACATCACAACCAAATCCAAGGAGTTTTGCTTCTACAAGTATAACAGGGACAAGAATTAGTATGCCTGAGAAGTTTGATGGAACAAGATCAAAATTTCGAGGATTTTTGCAACAAGTCAAGCTCTATCTAAGGTTGCATTCTTTCCAATATCCTGATGGATTTACCCAAGTGAGATTTATAGGCGCACTACTATCAGAAAGTATTCTTTCTTGATTTGTACCTTTAATGGAAAAAAAATCACGACTCCTTTACGATTTAAATTCATTTCTAGAAATGTTTATGGCCACATTTGGAGAAAGTGATCGAGAACGAGTAGCAAAGACCAAGCTTCTATGTTTATGGCAAGGATCATGATCAGCCACTATATATGTTGTCGAATTCTAAAATCTTGCTTGCGACGTGGACTGGAATGATAAAACACTTATCAACCAATTTCAATATGAATTGAAGGATAACATCAAAGATTTGTTATTAACAATACCAAAAGTAGAATCTTTTGAATAATTTATTACTCAAGCCATTGCATGCAATAATTGTTTAATTGAAAGACGTCAAGAACAAAAATTTAATTGGAGAGAAAAAAGTCAAGTAATGGCGGCAGCTCTCAAGTTTTTTGAAACTTATTTGTCAAAGCCGAAACCAATGTAAATTGATATGATATATTTTAAACCTCTCATGAAGTAAGAAAAGACGCAACATTGCCAAGAGGGATTGTATTTATATTATGGAGAAGCTAAGCATACTGCTCAATATTATCCAAAAAAGCAAGATAATTACAAAATGAGGAGCACAATTACCAAAGAAGATAGTATGTCGGAAAACAAGTTTCTCCAGCTACAATAGAGACCATGCGGCTGGAATCATATGCAACACCTAGTAAAGGTCCTATCTTCTCCTCAAACCCCTCATCTTTTTTTATAATAGAAGTATATTTAGGACCTAATAATCACAAAGTCATTACCTTATTAGATTGAAGAGCCTCAACATATTTTATAAACGAAGATTTTGCAAAAATCAAAAAAATATCTTTAGTGAAGAAAATTAAATCCGTACATATAGAAGTCATAGATGGTCGTTCGTTATTTTCTGAAAATGTTATCTATGAAATTTTTCCTTTAGATATAATAATTAAAGATCATAACAACGTAGTAGTATTTAATGTAATAAAATCTCTCTCTAATTTGATTATTTTAGGATTATCATGGCTAAAAAAATATAACCCTAAAATAGATTGGATTTCTCGTAACCTTAAGTTTTTTAATAGTATAATCTAAGATCACGATAGCAAAGTAGAAGTATGTAAGTCTAATACATCCAAACCTTTACTAGTAGGTCCAAAAGCTTTCATGCATGCTGCAAAAGAAGGATCATCTTTTGTTATATATGCTACACCCATTTCTAATGGTCAAACAATATCAAGTGGTATTCCTAAGCAATATCAAGAATTTAAAGACGTTTTTGAAAAGAAAAATGTAGATATTCTTCCTGAGCATCGACCTTATGATTGTTCAATTGATTTACAAGAAAGAGCTCAACTACCATTTGGACCAATCAATACCTTATCATAGAATGAATTGGCTGCATTAAAGGACTACATTGATGAGAATTTGGCAAAGAACTTTATACACCATTCTAAATCTCCAATCGGAGCTCCTATCTTATTTGTAAAGAAGAAAGATGGATCTCTACAAATGTGTGTGGATTATCGAGGAGTCAACAAGTTCACCATCAAAAATAGGTATCCTTTGCCTTTGATTTCAGAATTCCTTGACCAACTCAATCAAGCAAAGATTTATACCAAAATAGATCTACAAGGAGCATACAACTTAATTCGTATCAAAGAAGGAGATGAATAGAAGATTTCTTTTCAAACTAGGTATGGATATTTTGAATATAATGTCATGCCTTTTGGACTCACGAATGCACCAACTGCTTTCTAACAACTTATGAATGATATTTTTTGTGAGTTTTTAGATGATTTCGTTGTTTGTTATTTAGACAATATTCTAATCTACTCTAAGAACACAGAAGAATATGAGATTCATGTTCGTCGCATGTTAGAAAAACTTAGAGATATAGGATTATAAACCAAATTAAAAAAGTGAGTATTTCACACTACTCAAGTTGACTTCTTAGAATACATCATTTCCAACAAAGGCCTTATGATGGATCCCAAGAAGGTTCAAACTATCATAGATTGGAATATTCAAAGAACAGTATGAGATGTGCAATGCTTTTTGGGCTTTACTAATTACTATCCAATCTTCATCAAGAATTTTTCTCAAATTATAGTTCCACTTATATGTTTGACTTGTAAAGACAAACTTGAGTGAAATGAAGAAGTAGAAGTATGATTTGATGCTTTAAAAAAAGAATTTATTTCTACACCAATCTTATATTTTGTTGACTTCTCCAAGGTATTTTTTATGGAAATAGATGCATCAGATTTTGCTATAGGTGATGTGTTGTCACAAATGGGAATGGATGACAAACTCCATCCAATAGCTTTCCATTCGAGAAAATTTTTAGCAATTGAGATTAATTATGAGATCCATGATAAAGAGCTCTTTGCAATCGTGGATTCATTTCAAGAATGGTGTCATTATCTAGAAAGCACCTCAAGTCTAGTAATCGTGTATACAGACCATAAGAACCTCGAGTACTTCATGTCAGCATGTATCTTGAATCATCGTCAAGCTTGTTACAACATGTCTTTCTCTAGATTCAATTTCAAGGTCACTTATTGATCTGAAAAACAACAAGGTCTATCAGATGCTCTTTTTAGACATTCTTATCTTGTATCAAAAGAAGAAGATGCATCTTTTGATCAACAAAGATCAATTTTCTTGAAGCCCAAGTATTTTCATCTTCGAGCTATAAAATCAACATTGAATGTTGATTCAATATTTGTGAAACAAATTCAATCAAGCATGTCCTCTGATCCTCTTGTTCAAGATATCAAGGATACTTCCTCTAAGTCCCATGATACTTTCAAGTTTGAATTCAAGAATAATCTATTATATTTTAAAGGATTCCTATATGTTCCAAAAGGTAAAGCCCGATTATGTGTTCTTCAAGCTTGTCATAACTTTTCAACAGCAGAACACTTTGGATACAATAAAACTTTGGAACTAATATCTAGGGATTTTTGGTGGCCGCAAATGTGGAAGACAGCCAAAGATTTTGTACAATCTTGTAATGTTTGCTTAAGATGAAAAACTCCTTGTCATCGACCTTACGGACTTTTTCAGGCATTACTTATTCTAGAACAACCATAGTCTACTGTTTCAATGGATTTCATCTTGAATCTTCTAATCTCAGGTTCTTATGACTCTATATTCGTGATAGTAGATCGTTTTACCAAGATGGCATATTTTGTAGCATGTAAAAAATCTATCATAGGTAAAGAAACAGCTAAGCTTTTCATTAACAATATCTATCGCTATCATGGATTATCAAAGGATATTATATCGGATACGGAGACTCAATTTGTATCAAGTTTTTGGAGAACCCTATTCAAGATTTTAAAGGTGGATATAAAGCTTTCTTCAGCTTTTCATCCTCAATTTGATGGACAAATAGAATGGATAAATCAAGTTTTGGAGCAGTATTTGAGATGTACAATCAACTATCATCAAGATAATTGGACAACTCTTTCATAATTGGTAGAATTTACATATAATAATTTGGTACATTCTTCCAGTCAACAAACACCTTTCTTTGCCAATTATGGTCATCATCCACATCTTGATACTTTTGACTTTTCAAATGTTGATAATCCTGCGGAGGAAGATTTAGCTAATCGCTTCTCAGAGCTACATACAACAATGAAGATATAATTAAAAGAAACTCAAGAATGACAAAAGACCAATGCAGATGCCTATTTGCAAAGAGTAACCACAATATAATATGGACGATAAGGTATGGTTACTTCATCATAATATCAAGACTACTTGTCTTTGTGATAAATTAGATTATCGTAGGCTCGGACCTTTTCCTATTTGTGAACAAATCAATTCTGTTGCCTATTGATTATATCTACCAGAGTCTATGAAGATCCACCCTATATTTCACGTGTCTCTTCTAGAGCCATATAAGATAGTGAATATCTTAGGAAGAAGACAAATGCCACCACTTCCTATAGAAGTAGATAATAACCAAGAGTTTGAGGTGGAAGAAGTCTTAGACTGAAGGTGGCACCGAAATAGGTTGAAATATCTTGTTCATTGGTATGGATACGATATTAGTGAATGCACATAGAAGCCATCAAAGAATCTTACAAATGCAGCAAAGAAAGTTGAAGTCTTTTATCAACGACATCCATCAAAATCAAGATGAAGAATAGCAAACCTTTATTATAATAGAAATAAGATCAAAGAAAAATAACATTCTACCTTCTATCTTTCATTGTAGCTTCTGTGTATTTGTAATGAGATGGAGCACCAACAACTAGCTGATTCAACTCAAGAGCTTTTATTTGCGGACTTACCAAACAAAACATTGCGATTGTCACAACCTTCAAGATGACGAAATCAAGATGAAGATCCTCAAGAACAACATGTCCTTCCTCGAATAGATGGCGAGATATAACGTGTTTGGTATCATGACCTTGGAAGAGAATCCCGATATTTAATATTTTATTAGAGGTAGAAACTACTCTTGATGGTGTTCCAAATGTTTTATTTGAAGGAAGTTATAAAGGCCTTCACAATGACCAAATAACAGGGTGGTCTTTTTGCCTTGGTATGGGATACTATAGATGGTTGAGAGGACCTATCAACCATCTTCGAAGAGAGCAAAGATCGAAGTATGTAGCAAATATAATTCATCGCATCTTGGACTTCCTCAACATATGAAGACCGCTCCTCATGGAACTCGTCCCTAAAAGGGGGGGTAATGTCACAGACATATATATTTATGTCAATAGTTACTTACATGATTAAGTAGAAGTAGGTAAAATAGAATAATTTCATAAAGTCTTCTAGAGAAGCTTTCTAGAAGCTTCATAGATATAGTTTTGACTTTAGATATGTTCGTAGGTTAGAAACTTGGCCAAAAAGCTAACCATGTATTGGTAGCTTATGGAACAAGTTACCTCCGTGTAGTAGCTTGTGGAATAGGCCAACTACGTGGCACATACATAGATAACTTGCCTTGCAAGATAAGACATGTAGCTAGCAAAGTCAACACATGTTGGAGGTCCTATTGGACATCGCCAAGTGGCTCTTAGTTAGATAGTATATATGGAGGCAAGAGTGAAGCCTTCTTCACTCTTGTCAACACCTTTCTAGTCTTAGTCTTATTTCAAGACTTTCTAGTCTTTTTGTTTTTGGCAATAGCCATTCTAGTTAATATTACATCACTTTTTGAGTAACTTTCTAGTTCTCTTCAGTGATAGAAGAGTGTATTGAGGATTCCCTTTCTTCGAGATTCATGTCTTTGATAGTAACTTCTTAAAGCTTGTCATATTGTACTAGCCATTGTAAAGTAAAAATAATCTACCATCTTATCAACCTCATACAAATTATATTGGAACAACATATGAAATAAATATCAAGAATGTAAAGAAGATGGCCTCTTTTAGCTCATGTGGTATCTAGTTAATTGCAGTGAATACATATAGAAAAAAATTAGCAATATCATTTATTAATGGTAACATGTTTGCCTTGTAAAGAAAAAAAAAAAAACTATTTTGAATGGATTTTAAGAATTTTCATTGGTTATTTGGACATGAATGTTGAAAAATAGAATCCTTGAAAAACTAATAAAACTAGGATTGCTAAAATATCACTTTATAATGATAAGCATCTACAAGCTTCCAAAAATAAGGAATAATGGAAGTACTACAATTATCATAGAAGCCGTAAGCGCTATTAAAGATTAAAGTTACAATAGTATGAGGAGAGGTAATTAATTCTTATAAGATAGAAGAATGCAAAGTAACATTAATTACACTTTATACCTCCTATAAAAATATGAGATATTTGTATACGAAATCAAATGGCAATATAGAAAAATATATAGATATTGGTTGCTACTATGAGAGATAGTCATTTAGAATTTGTGCCTTAAATATAACAATGTAGTGTTGAACAAAAGACATTAGTATTCAAAATTAAAAATAAATAAATAAATAAAAATTTGCAATAAGATGTGATTAAGTCTTATTAATTATGGAAAGATTATTTTGGTCTTGTTATATGCTAAAATCAAATAAGAACTTGACAAGTTTAAAATTTTACTAAAACAATTCTAATTAGAATGGTGTTCAAATGAAGTTATTGCAATATGAACCTTGGTAGCTCCCAAATAAAAGTTAAGTGGCCCTAGATTAGTATGTTAAATCTAGGACTAGATTGTATGTGTCTTAAGTATTGATTAGACTTGGCTAAGACATTTATATTGTATTTTCTACTTATAATGAAGATTTTTTTATTTGTGTCAAAAATAAATAAATAAATAAATAAATAATAAAAAATCTAAATATTAGAATGATTTGACTTTGCATCTTATTCATTTGGTGATAAAATCATGTAAATATCTCTCAACTATGCTCTTGGTTGCCTTTGACCACTTGAACTATTAATAGTTATTTTACATTTTTTTCTTAGATTTCTAACTTTTTTACTACTATTTTTGTAATAAAGACTTGTTTTCAATTAAACTAAAGTATTGTAACAAAAGCCCATGATCTCTAAAGAATATACATTTAAAATTATTTTATAGGCAAAAAAAAACCAAGTTGTGTATTTCATGTTCATACAACTTTTAATTTAATCATAATTTGTTCTATTTTTAATAAACTTAAGTATTAATTATTAACATGTATTTTAGATTAGTACCATAGTGATTAATTAATTATTATTTTTTATTTGATATTATATATTCTTTCAATAAAAAAATATAAAAAATATAAAAAAAAAATACTATGAAATATTTTATGTATGTTTATATTAATATTTTAAAAAATATTATATATAGTTAATAATCAAATATTCTTTTAAAACCATAATAAATACTTGATAAGTTGTAAAAAAAAAATTAATATTTATATCAAAAACAATTATGAATTTTATTAAAATATGAAAATAAAAATATCCTACTAGAAAAATTATTAATTAACTTTATGATGAATTTAATAAATATATTATATTATTCGTATTATTTTAAATAAAATTAATATTTTAGAGTATTAAAAATAATAAGGTGATTATTAAATAGAATATGATTTATTAAAAATACAACATTACAAGCACAATAAAACATTGATGTATAAAATATTTGGTGGCATTTAATATTAAAAAAATATCAAAAAATTTATAAAATATTTTGGTAGTTATTCTCAAGTATCAATCTAATATCGTTGGCCTTGTAAGTTGTTATTTTTATTGACCATATAATTTCAATCCATATCTATTTTAAATAGATTCTTTGATAAATATATATATATATATATATATATATAATAATGAATTTTATTAAAGATTTATAAATCTCAAATTTTCACAAATTCATTTCTATAGTAGTAGATCTCCTAATCAAAATGGTAAGTACTATACATTCTTAAAAGTAATATTGCAAAAAATATATAAAATAAAAAAAACCCAATTTTTATTTTTAAAAATATATTCGAATATATATATATACTTATATTCAAATATCTAGATGTAATTTAATAATTATGAAATTTGCAAAGGATTTGGCTAATATTTCTCATTATAGATCCACATACTAATTATGTAAATGAAACTGTTTTATCCAAACAATGTCTTCTTCATGAAAAATTTCAAAGAATGTTGCACCAAAATCTTAAAACAAAGTCAATAATATGGCATGATTAAATTTTCTTAATATACATGTAAAGGTTGAACCATTTTAATTTTTTTTTAAATCAATCTAAGTGCTTTTTAGTTTATACTAAAATAAGGAATAAATTCTTTTATTTTAATTTTTTGTGTGTTAGTTCCATAAAATATTATAAAATAATCAATATATGTTAAAAAATTTAATTAAAAATAAAAAAACATTAGATAGCAGATATACCTTTTTTAAAATAATCTTTAAAAATATTATTTTAATATTTAATATAGTTTTATTAGATAGTCTTGGTGCTTGTTATTAAAGTGCAAAGTGGATAACACATGTATTTTCTTTTCAAATTTCTCAAGTACATATTTTGATTTTATGCTTGCATGAGTATAAAATATTATTGTCAATTCAGAATCTTTATCAAGCAATTTTATACACAATATAAATTCGTTATAATTTTATAGATCTTAGATTGCATTAACTTGTAAAAAAAACTGAAGTTAAACAATCTTTTGTTACAATCATACTTAAAAAAAAGAGCTAATATAATAAAACTCTGTACTTGAAAGGAAAAAATAAAATAAAATAAAAAGAAAGAAGAGAGAAGTAAGAAGTAAAACTATATATTAATAAATTGATTAGAGAACAGCTTGAATAAGTCTCAAAAACATTTATATACACAAATTAGATGTACATGTGCCTTGGGATGAGATACATGGTTAGAAAAGAAAAAAATCTTACATCTCAAAAGCTGTTAGAAAAACATCCTAAAATTTTGATATTTGACATAAAAGTCTTGTGGTTTTTAAAAAATTTCTACATGCTTTTTCTTTAATAAGTATATATAGAAGCTTGATTAAAGATATCAATATTTCTAGTTTTAGTCATTTCCAATAATCATATTAACACCTTTTCTTGTGATATATGTATATCTATATATATATATATATATATATATAAATGGTATTTTTCCTTTGTTTCAAATTTTTCATAAGTATGATTTATTTTAATAAGTTGGTATTAATATATATTTTTGATACTTTAAAAAATATAATTTTATTTATTTATTTATTTCTTGATAATGATTTTCTAAAGATTACAATTAAGTAATTTATATTAAAAAGATATATAAATATGTATAAATATTTATAATATCCATGGTGCAAAATATATTTACTTGAGAATCTAGTTGTCTAGTTTTCAAGAAAATATAGATAATATTCAATGAATTTGTAAAAGTGGTTTTAAATTTTTGAAACAAAATTAGACTAGAAGCCAAATTCTTAAATCACTTTAAATCAAAATATAATGATAAGAATTTTTCATAGGCTTTTTTTAAAAATTAGATTTTAAAATATTAATGGTTGTATTGATTTTTAAGTCCAGTTTCTTATTTTATAAGTGATTAGAATATTTATATATTTATGTAAATGATCAAGTCTTTTTACTTCTAATAAATTTAGTTGTAGCTTTATATTTAGGATTCTAAAAAGTATTTTCTATAATAAATTTAGTAGTTTAAAGTTGCCTAATTTCTCTAAAAAAATATATTATACTATGTTTAAAAAATATAGTACTGAATTAAATAAAAACCATTAAAATTACATTCTTTCTTAATTTGGTTTGTTGTAATAATACATCTACCATCTATTATATCATAATTTCAAATTAAAAATTCAGTGCTAAGTCTACATTTTTTTTAATACTTTATTTAAAATCACATTTAAGTGTAAAATAATTTTCAAATAACTAGACACAATTGCAACATAACTAGATAAAGTTTTACCTCATGACATGAGTAATATGAGAGAAGCAGACAAAGACTTGTAGAAATAATTTAAGGTACACATAAAATCAATTTCAAGCTAAGAAGGGTTGAAGTAGCTCTTTAAAAATATAAAAATCTCTACAACAAATGAAATTAAGGCAGAAACTCTCAAAAAATTATGAAAACAAAATAAGACGTAAACACCAAGTTAAAATTGATTCAAACTGAAGATTCAATAAAAAAAAGATAAAAGATGGATACACAAAAGTTTATTTTAAGGAATATAGAGACAAATGATCATTTTGAAAAATATCTAAACTAAAAGACCAAAAACATCACTCAATCCACAAGCAAACATATATTAAACAAGCACGCACTATATTTTATTTTACCTTCTGCAATAGCTTGCAAGTAACATTAATAATTTACACAAACTAATAATTTATAATAATATCTATTAAAGAAAACATCATCCATGCTATATATAAAACACTTACTAGTCTCTGTTAATAAATTCTACTGGTTGTTGTAATAAATTGGTTGATTCAATAGTCAACTTGCCATACTTAAAAATTAGTTGACCATCTCTCAAAGCACATTTTTTAAAATATTAAACTAATGTTATTTTAGTAATTAATTATTTTTGAAAATTCTGGTTGATATATAGACATGATTAAAGCAAGTCACTAATAATAGTTTTAATACAACTTCTAATTAGTACCTTATATCTTAAGGACATGAATCTAGACAAAACCTAAAAGACAATGCACTTATATATCACAATAAAAAGTAAAGAGAGAAGATATAAATATAATATAGAAAAGAATTAGAATGATTAATTTTAAATATTAAGAAAGAAAATTCTTTATTTAAGATTTGAATACAAGAAAGGCATTGATAAGCTTAAGAATATCCTCACTTTTGTTCCTATATATATATATATATATATATTACTAAGAAAACCTTGTAGAAGCTTTCTAAGGACCATAAGACTTGTAGCCTAAGCATCAAGTTATAGATTGCTTCCAATACAACTTCTTAAAAAATATAAACTTGTATAACAAGTTTTAATAGTTACATGACATTTCTATAAAAATTTAAAGGTCTAATCAATGTCTAAAAAAACTCATTGAAGTTTGTTAAAAAAGATATTATATACAAAGCATGTACTATCCACTTTTATTTATTCAAGTAAACTAGGCATCCATTTATATTTATAAAAATAAATATTGTAATTTTTAGTTTTTGTAAATTTAAATTTTTATAGTTTTTGTTCTAATATATAGCTCATATTTTTTGGTTTCTCTATTTTGTTTCATAATACTTTAGTTTGGTGCTTTGATATCTAGACCCACTTAAATTTAGTAGTATCTATACTTTATTTAAATTTTATTACTTATTCATATTATAATAAGATTTAGGATGTGCTTTCTTATTGCCCTGTGCCAAGTATTTTGCTAAATGACTACAACATGTTTTTATTGTCATTAAGTTTTTAATCTTTTATGTCTATTAATTCGGAATTATTGCATTAGATGGACCTAGTGTTATTCTAATGATATCTCCATGCTAATTGCATATGATATAATTTAAATTCGTCTTATAAATGGATTATCATGTTTTGATTGGGCCCGCACTGACCCACCAGAGCTCTGTGTCTGGCAGTGCCACAATTGCATCAAATCCAACAAAATATAAATTGTAGTATAACGTGATAAGACCGAGTCATTTGCTGGGCTACCATCATAATGGCCATGCAGTTTAGGGTTCCAGCAGAAGTAATAATAATAATAATAATAATAGCACATATATATATATTTTGAGGTAGATCTTGATAAAGTAAAGTTGTGGTTTCATAATTGATAATGAAAAGAAAGTTGACACGTGGGCGTATTGGCATGGGTTTCATGCTGGCCCAATCCGTTACTATTGCCAACTCAGCCATTCCAACTCGCCGAAAACTATTTCCAGCCACGTCAGATTCATATTCATTCATCCAATTAGAATCGATAGGCTTTCGTCGTAATTGATGAAAGTAGTGTAGGGCTTAAGGATTTCGACTTGCTGGAGGGTTTGTGTCGTCGCAGTTGGAGCTGTAGGGGGTTTGCCACAGCCAGGCTCAAGTTGAGCTTCACAGGATTACGGGCTTGAGTTTATCGTAATGGCCGATCGGCAGCTGGAGGCCAGTAGCAGTGCAGCGCCACGAGCGGGACGGAAAATGCCGCCTCCTTTCAAGGGGCCTAGTCCTCCAGGAGAAGGGAAGAAGATGGCCCGGAAATCACCGGCGCAGCTCATAGCTCACTACACGGCCAAAGGGATGGACGAGAAGGCGGCATCAGAGAAGGTGATTGAGGACCTCCAGAAGGCGCTGGCGTTTTCATTCCAGAGCTATCCTATGCAGAAGATGATGGTGATGGACAAGCAGTTGAGGACCAACATGGACTTGTTCACTCAACGGCTTTCAGTTATCGAGCAAAAGGTGAGTCTCTTTTCCGGAAGATATTTTTGCAGGGTTTCGTTCAACATTGTCTATCGTGTTGGTTAGTTTTCGGGTTGTTCCTGGATTTGTGAGACTGCTTAGGAAATCTTGGTATATCTTGTGTAAGAGATTAGGAGAGCGTATGGAGGGGATTTCTCTTGATTGTGTTTGGTAGCAAGGCTGGATATGTATATTCCTAGTTGCGCATGACAAGCACTGGAAGAATTAGAGTGTGAAATTAAGCAATATGTGCGTATTTATTCGCTGGAAAATTTGTATACGACAAGGTTCGATAGCTTTTCGTAGTCTAGAAAATTGCCGCTTGTTTTTATTACTTGCTTAAACAGTTACGGTCTAATTTCTGGTTCTGGGTTCCGTGTTTTTCTGTTGCTAGTTTTTCCACTTTCACCCTCTTGGATTTTGAAGTGTGGCATTCAAAGGAGCTGCATATGTCGCAGTTGATTACCCATAATTCCTTGACTTCTGAAGCATATCGTCCTGTAAATGGGTTGTCCACCGATGTTGCTTCAATACTGGAGTTGTGCTGTAAGAAAAGTTTTCCATTCAAAGTGCTTCATTCCTTCACGCTTCATAGCGGTGAATGAAACCTTGGTGAAATGTTCACAATTTGGGGGAAATTTATAGGTCAATAACGAATTGTCTGACTCCCGATTGGTCTCAATCTTGTAGATGCTGTCTAGTTTAAGATGTAATGATCAATATCATCTAGATTTATAATTCATTTATAACTCTGGATTCCCGAGGGAATTGTAAGGCTGCAAGTACAAATTGATTTTTTTTTAAAATTTTAAATTAAATTTTTTTTTTACCGATTTGATAATTGAACATAGTGCCAGACTACGGTGCAGAATTCTGGTCTCACTAATAACTAGCGGTGATTTCTGTTGGTTTAGTTCGGTATTGTTTGTTGTATCGTCGTTTATTTCTTCGTGCTTATGTGTCCAAAATTATGAGCAATTTTGATATTGAAATGATTTTCTTGTATTTGCTTTAGGTGGATTCAAAACCAACCCTACGGACAGTATTTGGAGCTGGAGTGGCTGCAGGAGGTCTGCTTAGGGTTATGTTCGACGGAGTACCTCATTTAATGCAAGCAGTGGCTCGGATTAGAAACGATGCCGCATCGGCCACATCAAGTTCAAAAATTTAGCTTAGTTTTTACATTCTTTTAATACACAGTAGATATGATCACAGCAGGGCTCAAATGCTAGGGTTAGTAGTCAACATGTCGGAGTGATTGCACGATGGAGTTTCATCGACTGGGGCCCAACTGGTCAGGTTGCTCCAACAGGATGCACGATGCGTGTTGGAGGGTATGTGCAAGGTTTTGCTCATCAGGTTAACGATGCGCAACTTAGTATTTTACGAGAGCTTTTGTTTCTTCTTAGTCGATGGTTTCTGTGTTTGACGTTATTCTTGTTACAAGTGACTGTGAAGGTACAACTATAATGCATTGTTTGGTGGGGTACACTTTACCGAGATACGTGTAAAGCCAAGCCGCACGAGATAAATTGATGGCATGACACACTTCTGAGTCACTGCAAGTCAGCTTCATAGCTACCGTACTTACATTAATTGCGGCATATTTTAACCCCAACATCTGACTTGACTTCTGTCATCCTCTATCTGGTTTATCTCTAACAATGTTGGAATGACGTGCACTCTGCTGTTACATATTGAACTGGCTTACATGAACTTCAGCCTACCTTGGCCATTTCATGTTTACAGTAGTGTCCACCAGAATTTGAATATGTCTTTTGGTGAAAGTCGGCTGAAGTAAAAATGAAGCTTCTGGGTCTAGCTGAAAGTCCGCGGCTGTAATATGATCATATGTGGGTGCTTAGAAAGAATGCTTCCAGAGACATATCAAGTTTGTGTAGCCAGATTTATCATGAAATACGTGTTGTATTTCACACTTGTAACATCTGAAAACTCAAAACTTTAGGAGACGAAACGCAAGGTAGACTACTGAGAATGAGTGCTGTGAACTTTTTCGCAATGCGTGGGTGACGAGGAAGAAGCTCTGCCTCACGTCGATATTGCTTCCTCTCTTAAGAAAACTTCCTCTACGCTTAGCTTTAAAACATCGTCAAAATGCACGCCTGGTGGACATCAATAGCCTTGAAGTTACGCCTACTTTTCGAGAGCGTCATCAAAACAATATCATGCAGGGCGAAATTGGCTGCTAAAGAACAAACGATTCTTCCTTCGTCTTTATGTTCTCAATTTTCATCTTCAGAGGTTGCATACCCAAGAACGTAGATTTCCCACGCGATCGAAGGGAAGAATGCCGCCACTTCTTGTCCTGACCAGTGGTCACGGAAACTGATGTGCGGTCATGGGCCTGGCTACTTACAAGCCACGCTTTAATGGACGAAACCCTAGATAGTGAGCGTCTACAGTCTCTTGGAATTCCCGTGGAGCAGATATCGTGAATCTGGGAAGCATCACTGTATCAAGATGCTGTGATTCTCTGAACCGACGGCATCGACATCCGCGCATGTATTTCACAGCGTCAGAGATTGAGGAAATTGCATTTTACGTTGACAATTGTACCAGTAGAGAAGTAACAATTCGCCTGGAGAGCATCCGGAAAATAGGTTCGCAGAGGTCGACGTATCAGGTGGTAAGTAAGAATTTCGCGGCATATCAATCGAGCCATGTTGTGCCTGAAGACATGTCTGTGTCATCATATTTGAGGTGTCTAGTCGGATTGCTTTCTTTGGACATCTCGAACGTGACTTGCGTGCTTGGATCTTTGCGTCCCTTTGCGTGTGTATTACATATTCTTCGGGGTCAAGAACAGGGGCTGCCCTGGAAACTGGACTGTTGGTGCCAGTCTTGTTGTAAGCGATCGGGGGCTTTCTGTAGAGGGTTTGTGTGTGGGGAGGAGGCGAAGTCGGGCGGAGAGCAGTGCGTCAAGGCTCTTGTTCTGGTTGTTGTTTTTTTTTTTTTTTTTTTTTTTTTTTTTTTTGTTTTTTTTGAGGGAGTTCGTTGCTATATGCGCGATCTGTCAGTTGTCTGTAGGGACTCTGTTGTGCTGCAGAATGTTTATTTTATTATAATCCGTGTTGTTGTTGTTGTTGTTGTTGTTGTTTTTATTTTTATTTTATTTTTATTTTTCGGAAATTTAATTTTCTTCGTTTGCAACGTTGGCGAGTATAGATCGGTAGTGAAATGCGCGTCTATCTGGCAGAAGACATATAGTAAGACCAGGACGATGATTTGTACTGCTTTGAAGTAGACCTGCCAGAATTCTTTGTTGTTGAATGTGAGCAACTCAAGAGTTTGTTGGAGGAAGTGCCATTACGTGCTGAACGGTGTCGAGCTTTACCTTTTCTTCACGTCTCACTGATCGAGAGTCGCTTTGCGTTTGCATTTCTCTAAGATAAGTTCTAATAACTTGGGAGGTAGTTTAGATGTTCCATTTCTTTAGGTTTGCTTCAGTTTGCAAAACATATGATGCACAGTTTAGACTCTAAATGTCATAAAATCTGCATGTCTGGTTTAGACAGAGATTATTCAGACAATTAATTGGTAGTACGTATTTGCCTCCAATGCGCTAGCTGCTGTATAATATAAGCGACTTGACTTGGCATCGCATTTTTATGTCGCCCTCGTTCGTGCGGGACCGTATACGAAAGTGCTTACTGGAGCGTGTAGATTTTTCATGAGCCTGTCGTCAATTGATCGTGATGATGGAGTCCTGATAACTTAGAGAATTGTTTGCGATGAGTGCATTGCAAACTGCAAGTACGCAGGGTAGTGGCACACAGTTATGGTATCTGCTTGGCTTTTCGTCCCTGAAGAGATTCGTCATTTATGTTTGAAAGCTTGTGAGAGTGAGTAATTATTTCATTAGTTTGCATCATCCCGTCGAGCGGCCTGCTAGGAAGTTTAAATACGAAGAGTGGGTTTTACCTGATATTTTTTTCACCTAAGGTTCCATTCTGTGCCCATTTGATATGTTAAATTATCTGTATATTCGCGGTTAACCTAAGTTGTATATATTTTCTTTATATTTCAATTAAAAGTGACGTAAGAGAGAATTGCCTCTTCGCATCTTTGAATAATTCTGCGATCTTACGTTTATCTATATGACTGTTATTGAAAGCTCTTGAGTACCGATTCGAATGCTTCGGATAATTCTCTTTCCTTCACCTTGATTTTTTTTAATTTATTTGTTTATCTTTTGTTTTGTTTTGCTTTTATTTCTACTTTTTTCGTTTTGTTTTCTTTCGAAAGCGATATTTTTGAAATTATTACTACTGTTGTATTCAAGCAGTGAAAATGCTTCTACAAAGTAGCTCGAGATCCAACAGACCAAGCACAGGGATGGGCGTTGACTCACACAGACTAGATTCCTCTGCGGGTGATGCATTCAACTCCGAAGAATACGAAGACTTGGGGGCAACAGTGGCCAGCTCGAACTATTTATGGGTGGACCCTAATATCTTGAAGCTTTCGCATAGAATTGGGAGGGGTCCATTTGGTGATGTTTGGCTAGCTACTATACATAGTTCGACCAAGGACTTCGATGAATTTCATGAGGTTGCTGTGAAGATGCTGCCTGATTCACGTGAACATATGCACTCCTTACTTCAAAGGTTTCAATCTACATACCAACAGGTTGAGACTGTGAGGGGGGTATGCTGGCCCCAGGGTGTCACCATAAAAAACGGAAGGGTAAGTGGAGTATTATCATTCATGTATGTTAATAAATGTGTGTCACGACACTTCCGGTTTCCCTGTGATTGAAAAGCTTGACTGCTGTATGGAGTCGTGGGCTGGACTAATTGGTACTTTTGTGAAGGAAGTTAACGGGCTCTCTCGTTGCGTTCACAGCCCAGAGTACGAATGTCGCCTAACCTGATGATTGTAGTCGTGGACGTATCCTCCAAAAGTCTGCAAATTTATTTCCCGATTCGTTTTCACCTCTCATTTCACTAAGACTAAATTTTCGACATTTGAGCAGGTTTGTATTATCATGAAGTTTCTTGAGGGCTCTATTGGAGACAAAATAGCCCATCTCCCAAGCAGCAAGCTGCCCCTCGAAGACGTCTTAAGGTGCGACTCTAGCTTGTCCTAAGTTCGGAACGAATCCCAAACTGGATCTATTCCCCTCCCCCTTCTGTTCTTTTTAATTCTAGATAAGTGTAAAGTAGTATACGTCATGTTTAACATGGTATCTGCAAACTTTGAAGTGCTCATCAATTTGAAGCGAACTGAAAACAAACCTTCTGCAAGTTTGGATCTCCAGCCTGGTCTCTCTACAAAGCATGGGGTTGAAATTTGCAGTCAGGGGCATATGGCATGCCATTACCTCAAGTAAATCTTAGCGAAGGGATGATCGTGAATAGTCTTGAGCTCACCTAATTTGACGATCTAGCATGAATTTTTGCCATTCCACCTGGAATTGGACAGAAAGCATGTAAATGTCTCTTACCACCAATAGGCTTGTTTTAGTTTCGCGTGGAAGATTTGTACAGGATCAACTTGGATTAGCATCTGACATGATCTTGGCGTTGACAGATATGGTCAACACCTACTCCGAGGCATCTTGGAGCTTCACTCGCATGGAGTTCTAGCCCTCAATTTAAAACCGTGTAATTTCCTTCTTGACGACCAAGATGTGGCTGTGGTGGGTGAATTTGGAATTCCAATGCTATATGCGGGTATGGTTGCACCGTCGGAGCGAACAGTTTGGCTTGGTTCTCCAAATTATATGGCTCCCGAACAGTGGGGCGCTAATGTAAGAGGTCCGGTTTCTTTTGAGACTGATTGCTGGGGTTTCGCCTGTAGTGTAATCGAACTTTTGACAGGTGAAAGGCCGTGGAAAAACTTAACACCAGAAAAGATATTTAAGGCCGTAGTGGACAGACACGAGAAACCCAACGTTCCAACTGGTTTACCCCCTTCCCTGGAGAGAGTGTTGAAGAGGTGCTTTGAGTATGATTACCGGCGTCGCCCGTCCGTGCATGAGATTCTTCAAACCTTCATTGAGTAAGTTTGTGTTTTATTTTTCAAAACGAGGTTAAGAATTGTCTCTTTTCGGTTGTCGGCTGTACTCTTGGCTTGAGGTCGATTGGGTTGCTTCTTATTCCTCTTGCATCACGTAATTGTATATTGATGCACAATATACCGAGATGAAATAATGTTTGGTACTTACAAATTACTTCCTTGCTGCGCAGTCCCAGCGAGCCCTTCAAAGTTGGTGACTGGATTATTGCTGGTGAGAATGAAAAGGAGAAGGGCCAGGGCGTTGGGGTGGTGAAAACTGTACTAGGTCCGGACAGTGTTAAAGTACAGTTCTGTGACAAACCTAGGGAGCTCACGCAATTCAGCGGGGTTAACCAGCTCAGTAATCTCTCATTGTGGAAGTACTCATTTCAAGTCGGTGATTCTGTGAGGCTGAAAGCTTCTGTCAACAGTCCTCGATTTGGGTGGCCAGGTGAAAACGCAACTGAGGGAACAGTATCGGAGATTGGGATAGACGATGCCGTCTTCATTGTTGTATTCACAGGCTCTCAGCAAACTTGGAGAGCTGATCCTCTTGAACTTGAGCGAGTGGCAGGAGGTATAGTGGCTAATGACTGGGTTCGATCGCGTAATCTGGTAGAGTCGAATGGACAGAATCCGTCCCGTATTGGAATTGTGCATCACGTTGGTCCCTCAGGGAGTTTAAAAGTTTCTTTCTTCGGACTTGAAACTCTTTGGACAGGAGAAGCAGCAGATTTTGAGAATGTTTCACCTCTTACTGTTGGCCAGTATGTGAGATTGAAACAAGCAGTGTTAGCTCCTAGGTTCAAGTGGCCTCTGACCGAGTGTGGCGAGTGGGATACAGGACGTATTGCGCATGTCTTACCTAATGGTGGCTTGATTGTTGACTTTCCGGGCCGTCTCTTCCATGGTAAGGGTTGGTGGGCAGATTCTGAGGAGATTGAGGTAATTCGGATAAGCGAGATCGAGGGGCTTTTGAAAAAATACCAGCACATCGAGAAGATGCACTGGGTCGTACGTCCAGCTGTATCATTGATCGGTTTACTGGTAGCTGTGCGTACTGGCGTAGTGGTAGTGAATTTGGTGACACGACCCTTCAGGGGAAAGAAACAAGCGGCTGTAACCGATGAAGCTGGCATAAAACCTGGCCAATACCCAACTGATCTAGGTAAGACGAAGAAGGAAGGGACAGGCTCATTGGGTTCCGTTTGGCTGCCCTCACAGGTTGCCGCAGCTACTTCTAGTGTTGCTGGCATCATGTTTGGTAAGGGTGAGTTCTCAACTTAAGGTGATGCTGCATACATTCAAAGATATGTTTTGTAATTTAAGGTGTGCATTAAGTATGCAGAAAGTTAAGTCGCTGTATTTAAACCTGTAGAAATTTGTGGATTAGTAGAATGTTTGAGAATCTCCATCCCACTGGACATGGGTTGTATATGATTTGCATAAATCCTTTTTAGCCATAGCTCCCCAGGACAGAACTGGAACAAATATTTTGTATTTACTCCAGCAATGTAAATATGGACATATTTTGCATTATGACTTCTCAAAAGTGTTATCTTTATCTTTTAATTTACATTATTATTTTGTAACCATGTGTTGTGGAAGAAGGAAGAGTGGTCATCTTCCATGTTCAGTCACCAATGCAAGTGTGAATTACGCATTACGTCTATTTTAATCACACAGAAAGGGAAACATGGATGCTCAATACACTTTTTAATGCAATCAGATATTGTAATTTTTACTTTACGTGCACTGTTGTTTCTTCAATATTATTCTCATATGTTTAGTAGCCAATGACAAACCTAACTATAAATCACTGTTTAACTAATTTTGACAGCTAATTTATGATTTGATGATTTTAAAAAATACTTTATGAAAGGAATTGTTTCCTTATAGTGCAATATAAGTTGTAAACTGTATAGTTATGTGTAGTAGTGTAGTCAAAATCAAAATTATGATAATTTTGCTAGTAATTTGCTTAGAAGATGAAGGAAGAATAAAATAAAAATAAATTCAAACAATTAAAGAAGTTCATATTTATAATATTGATGCAATTATAAACATGTGGAAGTTGTAGAGGCAATAAATTTTACATGTAAGCCAACTGTCAAACAGATTAGACATCATCATTTTAAATTTTTATTGAAAAAGTTTTTCTAATAGACTCATTCAAATAATACTTAAAAATCATCAATTGTATAATACACATTGTATAGAATGTCATTGGCAAAAAGTTTTCAAAATCAAAAAGGCCACCAAAATGCCTATGCTGTGCTTTCAAACTGTTGAGAATGTTTGGAAAGACATAAGAGTAGCTAGAAGTAATGTGTACACACACACTCAAAAGAGTGTATAGAAGGAGAGAGAGCTTCTTCTTTCTTATTTGTGTATTGATGTGGTTGTCTCTTGTATACAAAGAGAAGCGGAGAAGATAAATAGTTTCTCCCCACTTCATTCTAAACACTATAGCTACAGTATTTCCTATAAACTATAGTAAATAATATGGAAAGTACAGTCTACATTTAATGCTCTCAACACTCCTCCTTGCTTGTCATAATATTTATATAACATATAATTTGCATAGAATTATAATCTATACTTTTTTGTAATCTTGCAAGATCAACAGTTGTTGCCTCATTAAAACCTTATCTAAAAAAACCTTATTGTATTCAAGGGCAAAACCATTGATGAAGGAAAAAGAGTACATCATTTTTCTTAATTATTTAAAGAATTCATTAACTTTCTTGCTCAAGAAAAGCAAGTCATCACATGCCAATGTTATAAGTAAGTCGGTGATGGTTGCACAAAGGATGAGTTTTGGTGAAGAAATCATCAAGGTTGTTATTTGCAGATTCAATTTTTTTGATCTTAAGTGCTTGATCAGTAATTAAGTCATTGATATAATTAAAATACTTTAAATCAATATGATTTGTCTTGTTGCCTTTCATGAAACCAACTTGCATCTAAGCAACACAAGCACTATTGTCTTCATACAAGATAGTTGGAGAATCATCATATGAAAGTCCACATGTTGTTTGAATGAGTAAATCAATTGATCGTAACCTAATACATTCTTGAGATACTTCATGTAAGGCAATAATTTTTGTATGGTTGAATGAAGTTGCAATTATAGTTTGTTTCACTAATTTCTATGATATTGCAGCTCTATGTCTTATGAATACATAGCTTGTTTGAAATTTAGCTATTGCAATATCAGATTTATATCTTGCACTGTAACATCTAATTAATTTTGGATTTGCAAATCATGTGTAGTATAATTCTAAGTCTTTAGTACTTTTTAAATAACATAATAAATGTTTGATGCCATAGTATGTTTGATGTCATAATATTAGATGTGTATTGTGTCTTGCAAGAATACTAGTTGTAAATGCAATATCTAATCTTGTAGATGTGGCTAAATATAAAAGTGCTCCAACCATTGCAAGGTATAGATACTTATCTCCCAATATTTTCTCCTTCTCATATAGATGGTATGGGTCATTACTATCATGACCACGTCCAACCATTGGTGTTGACAATGGATAAACATCAATCATATTGAATCTTCGCAAGATTTGACTAATATATATTAGTTGGTAGAGAAAAATGCTACCATTTGTGAGATGCATAATCTGAAGATCAATGGAAAAAGTTGTTTTTTCTAGCATTTTCATCTCAAACTCATAGATAAGTATGTTAGTAGTTGCAATGTATGCAAATCTAGTATCCATTAGATTAAGATTAATAACATATACAATGATGATTACAAAACCAATTTTATCTTGTTTGATAAACAAACAAAGAATTAATGGATCACTTACAAACTTATTTATAATTAAATAATCTTAGAGACATTGATACTACATGCATCCAAATTATTATAGACCATACAAGTCCATATGTAATTTAATACCACGATATCATCTTGAAGTAGGTCCATTTGGAGTTCTTATTTTCAAACCACATAGAACTTTCATATAAATATTTGCATCAAGAGAACTATATAAATATGTAGTTACCACATCTATGAGATGCATCTTAAGAGTGGTATGAATTATCATTCTAATAATATATTGGAATATAATTGAATCCATGATTAGAAAATATGTGGATTCATATTCAATGCCAAATCATTGGATAAATCCTTAAGTAATAAGATGAGCTTTATAGTAGATTATTTGATCCTTAGCATCTTGCTTGCGTATTAATACCATCTTATATCTCATAAGGCAAGATGTAAGAGTGTCCACAATTGGACCAAAGACTTTTCTCTTATGCAAAGATGCATATTCTTCTTCAATGGTAATTTTTTATTTTAATCAATTAGAGCAATGCATTATTTTGTTGATGGTTTGAAGTTTAGGATCCTCTTTTTTGCAAGAAAGAGCTTCTGCAATCATGCATAGAAATGATTCATCTATTGTAATAGATGGTTTATCTCAAGTGTCATTTGTAACTTAATAAAAAATAAATAATTTTGTACTCAACTTGATTTTATTCTTTTTAATTTCAAGATTTTCTATTGCATGAAGTGAAGATATAATTTACTTGGATATATCTTTATTAATTGATGATCTTGTAGATTTAGAAGGAACTTTCATAAAAAAAATATTAAAATCAGGAAATATTATAGCTTTCTTCTTATATGATTGCTTATTTGGTCCACAAGTCTTTTTAGTTTTTGATGTTATAACTTGAGGTATATTAGTTAGTAGTATTGCAATTTGAGCAAGTGCATTTTGAGCCTTATTAATGAGAATTCTTGTAATTTTAAGCATATCATTGAAGCCATAAAGTATTCCATTTATGATGTATTTTAGATACAAAATCTTAGCAACTTCAATTTCAACCAAAGATGATCTAGGATTAGAATTCATTGTAAATGTTTCTGGTGCTTCAAATACAAGTATTTTATTTCTTTGTTGATTAGATATTCCTCTTCAAAAAATAGAAATATATTCTCTTCAAAATTACAATTTTAAAAACATGCATGTAATAATGTGCCAATTGTTGGATCAATAGTAAGAATAATGCTTGATAAATCAAACCAATATATATGCCCTTTTGTCAATGAGGTCCAATGGTATGCCTTTGAGGTTTTGGTACAAGAATCCAAACACAACAGCTAAATATCTATAGGTGAGATATATTAAGAATATGACATGAAATGAGTTCTTGTGGTGTAATAATTCTAAGAAAAGAAGAATGGAGGCGTATTAATACTATAGCATGCAAAACTACATGACTACACATAGATAAAAGTAAATTTGCTTGAAGAAAGAGTGGCTAGATAATAAGTTGTATATGATTTATAAATATCTTTACAAGTCTATTTTGAGCATGTTTATATAGAATATAATATGTCAACTCAATCCTTGTTGCAATACAATAGTCTTCAAAAGATTTTGATTCAAATTCTTTTATATTGTTCATATGCAATATTTTGATAAGATAATTAAAAAAATGTATTTAGAAATGAATAAGCATAGATATAAGATTCGCAAACACCATATTTTAGATTGATTATAATGAAATATATGATTGTTTGCGTGATGCATCAATAAGAACTAAAAAATAATGAAATAGTCTAGATATTGGATTAATAGGACCACAAATATCACCATATAATCTTTCAAGGATTGGTGGTAATTCTTGTAGGAGTTTCCAAATTGAATGCCAAACAATCATCTTGCCTTGTATACATGTATGACATAATTCTATAGAATCTATATCTACAAGTCTTAAATTATGTCCAATTATACATAGAATTATCTTCCAAAATAATATAGGTCTTGGATATTGTAATTGTCTATGCTAGAAAAAAAAAAAAAAAAAAAAAAAAAAAAAAACTTTTTGTAATAGATGATGTAAAATTAAATATAATGGGAGGCCAAATTGCAATCCAATATAAACCATTTGTTGCAATAAAGGCTTTTTTAACAACTTTATGGTTTTTTGCAAGAATCAAAACCTCATGGTAAAATTGCCTATGGGCTCTATTATAAATTTTAAACATACAATGTTTCTACCCTTAGCACCTCAAAGTTCCGTCTTAGAAACAAAATACACTTGCTTTAGTCACACTCATCAAATTTTTAGTTTCCTAAATTGAAGTTTTTTTGGTAAAAAACCATCTATTCCGCAAGATAATATGTATTTTTACAAAATCAATGAATGCATCATTTCATTCATCATTAGAGGTTTTGTCATTCATATAAGCATCTAAATCGTCAACATTAATTGAGTCTATGGATGCATCTATAGTACGAACTTTACGAGCCTCAACTTGAAGTTTCTTATTTTTTTAAAATATTTTAATAAAGTATTTTAAAGTACAACATGCATATGCTAAATGTCCAATCATCCTACATTTATAATAAGAATGCATCTCCAATTTTTATTTTCCATTGTAATTAATAATAGAACATTTATTCTATCCATATATGAAAAAATGGTCACAACCATGACTGCTCTAATACTTATGAGTACCTTTCTTGTGTTTGTATAATTTTTTCTTAAACTTTGAAATATTAAGTACATGAGATTTTGGAATTGTAGTTCTAATAAGACAAGCTTTTGTATTATGCAAGAATAATTTATTTTATTTCTATACAAGAAGTAGATAGGACATGAGATCAAGATGACTTTGAAATTTCATATTTCAATATTATTGTGCAAGCATAGTAGATACAAGAGAAAATATAGAGAGAATTTTATCAATCATTTTTTTCTTTAAAGATGCTTTGTCCAAACAACAATAGTTGTGAGATAATACAATATATTTCACTGTTAAAAGCATTTAAATTTGAAAAATCTAAGACACATAAATGTCTAATCATGACTTATATATAAAAGAAAAATGGTCTTTTGATGATTAAATTTAGATTTAAGATTCTCTCAAAACTTAACTTGATCTTTGATTTCTAAATATTAATGTTGTAATACAAGTATAAGATGATGACAAGAGAAGAAGTGCTTTCTAACAGATAGCAAGAAAAATAAAAGTACTTATAATAGGAAATTCTTCAATTAGAATTACATCTGAGACTTATTCTAAAAATAAATTTTCTTTTGCAATTTTTTTCCATAATAAATAATTATTTCCATCAATAGCCAATGGTAGAAATATAACAACTTGAAAATATTGGAATGTAGTGGTGATAGTTGGAACCATAGTACATGCAATTGAAGATGCTGAAGCATTCATTATAAATAAATGTATAAAAAAATACAAGATCAAGTAGAAAAAGTTGAATAAAATGTTCCTTGAAATGTAAAGTCATATAAAATGGTATAATTAAACTTAAAATAAAAAGTATTTAGAATTTAAGAATATATTTTTTTTCCTTCAAAAATATGGATCTACAATAGATTACAGCAACAATGGCAGACAATGGCACTAATGACGGATAGCAATGGCAAGCAACAAGACATGGTAGTCAATGATAGAATCATGAAGTAGCAAGCAGTAGCAATTATAGCAAAGTAGGATGTAGCAATAGCAAATAGATAATAGAGTAGAAAAAAAAAAGCAAGGAGACAGTAAAAGATAAGATGTACACAAGTTTTTAAGAACCAAGATTAATGCACAGGAGTAGTTGTCTTGATAATATATTGAGAATGTTTGAAAAGATACAAGAATAGCTGGAAGTAATGTATACACACACACTTACAAAAGAGTGTATAGAAGGAGAGAAAGCATCTTTTTACTTATATATTGATGTATTTGTGTCTTATATACAAAGAGAAGGGAAGGAGGTAATCAGTTTTTTTCTACTACATTCTAAACACTATAGCTACAATATTCACTGTAAACTACAATAAATATTATGAAGAGCATTAGCTACATTTAATGCTCTCAATACAAACAACAAACCATTTTCCTCACAACTACTGTAATATAGTAAAAACAAAAAAAACCAAACCTTGAAAATGTCGAAAGTGAAAGGTAACAAAAAAGGAAGAGCCACGAAAGCTGAAAGCGAAAGGAAAAAGGGAACAGTCACATAAAGTAAAACTCCGAAAGCTGAAAAGCAACCGCGAAAAAGACAGAAGTAGAAAGGAAGGAAGGAAGCAAGAAGACGGACATCCCAATAACTAACTGCCGACGTCGCGACGCCGCTCCTCTGCGAATCTCTGCGTGTGTGTGCTGAGCCGGGAGGCAGAATCAACCAGGCGGACTAACGAGGATGAAGAAGTAGATGGGAGATGATGGGGTGTAGCAGCGAGAAACACCAGGACGAAGAAGCAAGCAAGCAAGCAAGCAAAAAGACTCACGTACAAGAAGCAGGGCAGGTAGGAAGACAGGAAGGCAGTTTTCTGGGCGAGCGAAAGGGTGCACGAAGCGGCACCAGGCTTGAGTTATGTCATGCCCACAAGTGCCGTGACTCCTCCTCACATCCTCCGCTTCTCTCCGGTTCCCACTCTCACTCTCACTCGTACTCTCACTCTT
Organism: Physcomitrium patens; assembly: GCF_059467195.1. NCBI lineage: Eukaryota > Viridiplantae > Streptophyta > Bryopsida > Funariales > Funariaceae > Physcomitrium > Physcomitrium patens. The sequence goes on from NC_143428.1 coordinate 13,828,952, forward strand.
ACTCCCTCACGCCCCACCTGCATGCATTCTGCTTCCCTTCTCGTTCCAGCCTCGTTTGACAGTTAGCCTTCTGCCTCCCCTCTCCTCCAACCGCTTTCCTCTCACCTGCCTCCTTGACGCTGGGATCCACTCCTGCGGCCCACCGAGCACCGTCGTTGGGCGTTCGTCGTTCGCCCGGAGAGTGCATGCAGCGGAGTTGACCCGCTCTGGTATTTCGCATACCATTGGGCGGTCTCGCTGAATTTGTAGTTGTCATGTGGTTCTGAAGGTCCGTTAGATGATGTGTTTTTTTCTTTGGGGAGTTGATCTTGGTTATGTTGGGTTGAGGTGTATAGTGATCGGGTGTGTATCTGCGTGACTGAGGATCTTTAGAGTTGATCTTTAGAGTTGATCTGTTGCTGGAGACTATGCGTTTGTTTTGTGTTGGTGGTATCTTCGTCATGTTCTTCGAGGGAGGATGTTGGTCTTAAATGTTGTGCAGTTCGATTGTAACTGAAAATATTATCATGCAAAAGGCCTGCTCGTTCAGCTCGTAGATAATCATGATAATTAGTGACGTTGAGAAGAGAATTTCTGCCCATGCAGAGGATTGGACTCGTACGGCTTGTAATTTACATGTAGAATCTTTCTTTTCCAGTTCTTATTGGAATTGTCTTGGAGATACGAGAAATGGGTTCTTCCGTGTTTAAAAGACCAAGGATCTTTTAACTTCTTAAGAATCGTAATTATGCACTCCCTAATTGTGTATGTGACTTATCCTCATCAAAGAAATGGCCGCAAGTCTCTTTCAGTGTCCTAAAGTTCTTAAAGAATTGACCTAGTGTCTCTTTATGTGCACGCCCATGATCAACCGCGAACAGGATCCTTTTCGTTTCAACTCTCTTCAGTTTCTTACGATAGTCATCCACCTTTGGGTGGATTCATACAAGCATCGATGTCACACATAAGACGACTCAAGATGTCTATCTCTGACGATGTGGATATCTCACCATCTCCAGAGATGTTTCTGCCACCACCTGAAGTGAACCCGTGTTACCCTTACTCATAAAAAAATCCGCGTACAATCCCCAGGATTTTTAAGTCATTTTGTGGGATTCTTTTAAGTTTGATTTTGCAGTACGTCTCTGAGTATGGTCAGTTTGAGCTTCTGATTGGTGCTCAACATCTCACTCCTGAAGAAATTTGGTTCTCCTCCAAGTTTCATATTGTTGTTTCTTGCGGTACTTAAGTTCCCGCTTGATGCCTGCCTAGCAATCGTTTTTTATTTCCAGGTTTCGCCGCTGTGGGGTATTATGCATTTACTTGTTTTGAAGCTTTTCAATAGTTTTCCTTGCGTTGAGGAAGTGTTCAGGCATGGTACTGATTGTTTCTCCCTGGAATGTTTTGATTTGCAGCTTGAACGCACGTTGTTTCTGGAGTGCGGCCGTATTTGGCATCTCAGCCGAATAAACACATCACCTCTCACATCGGAATACTGGAGTGGTGTCACTTGAAGACGCTACACCACCACAACAACGTTGACGATTGATCGCTTCATCACTAATGACGGCATCCGAGCTTCACAGCCTGGAACCACACTCTGATGTGACGGTTTGTTCTAGTTTGTACACCAAGACCCCAAAGTGGAGCACCAAAATCCATGCATCTAAGTTACTGAAGGGCGTGCTAATGTCCAGGACATTGAACTCCGCTTCCTCGGACCAGGAATCTAGCTCTGCTTCTAATCCTAACACGGTACCATCGAGAGGGAAACGATCATTTTATTCTGACAAAGCTATTTCATCCGCCACTTTAATATCTAAAGAAACATCCTTGGTGGTAAAGACTACCTGCCTGTGTGCACCGACAAAACATGTTGGCTCCTTCCGCTGCCGTCTTCACAGGACAACCCAGAAACATTGGGATGGTCGCCGAACGTTTCCTACGTCCGCCACCAAAGCTTCCAGCTCTACAAGTCTACCTGCCAATGAAAATTCCGGAAATATTGGAGTGATCGCTCCATGGGCCAACGGTCTCCAAGTTCCACAAGCAGGGTGCATTTCGAGGACTGGAGCTGCTCGACCCAGCCGCCTAAGGACGGTGGTAGTTGCTACTCATCCCGAGGACATCGACCCAGAAGATGATCCTGCTTCACCAATGCTCAGCGAGTGAGCCTTGTCCCCCTTTTCCCCCTTTTCCACACCCATGCTCAAGCGCCTTGTCCATTGACATCTTACAGATTCTAAAACCGCATTGCTTTTAAGATCCTTGATTGCAGAAATATTGGGAGATGAAGCATCTGTGGCTGCATTTTAGATGCTGCATTGTTTGGTTGAAAAAGAGATCACGAATCAATCTCTTTATTTACTTTTAAGTCTGATAGCTAAGAAAGTGTGGAGCATATTGAAGGGGATGGACTCTGATACTGGTATATCGGCGTGCAGAGCGAGTGTTAAATACATAAAAGTTGGGACATCAACCACGACTGCGACGGATAATGCTGTCAAGCAAACTGGAGCACCTGTATCAAGAGTTCTGCACACTGCATCGTAGCCTGCAGCCAACTTCAGGCCTTGTTCTGTCCATCAAGAATCCTTTGGAAACCTCTTAATAGTTGTGGCGGTGTTTGACAATGTCCACCCTGCGTTCCATGGAGAACTATGAATTCCCCCTCTCCAAGACAGCCCTAGGTTATCAATCGACTCGAAGTATTGGGAACCCTTGTAAATTTACAAAACTGAAAATACGGTAGTAAATTTTTTTGGAGCATCTGTGTCAATGCCTTCCGATTGAACTCACTGGTCCAGTGAGTTATGTCGGTGTTGGTATTGTCTTTACTTTCATAATTAAACTCATTGGTTGGCCAATGCAAAGGTGGGCTTCTCATGGGCTCAAAAGGGACGAAGTTGTCTTGGGAATACCCCATGTTCTTTGCTCGTGTCTTGTAACTGTCTGTCACGTATCTTCAGGATTGTCTTTGGAGGTTTTGCCCTCAGGGTTTAGTTATATAACTACGGTTATTTTAATGAAGGATTTGCTTATATCTTACAGTGTGACTACTCTGTGAGTCCTATAACTCACGACAAATTAATAATGCCTTGAGCTACCATGCAATGATCGGGATGTTCAGCAAATGTGGATTTCGGTTCGTACTTTTCAGTGTTCAGAAAATATGTTTTGATTTCTGTTATTGAGGTGTGCTCTCTAATTGGCAATAAACACTGGTTATAATGTCTATTGGTTACTTCGTTTTTTTGTATAAGACTTTTTGTTTTATTTCTCTTGTTTCTTGTTAACATTTTAAGTGCACCAAAGGTAAGAGCAAGCTATTGGGGTAAGGAAACAACTTAGGAAATCAACCCAATATAGACAAATATGCATATGTATTTTTCTCCAGAACTATAATTTTGGAAAGGGTAGAAGATAATTTTCCAAGCAAGAAACTTGTTGCTACATCATTGCAAAAGTAAGCTAAGTAGGTCAGAGGATGGAAATCTAGAGTTACATTTGATGTATTTCTTAATATATTATGTATTATACATGATTAATGAACTTTTAGTGAGCTTTATATTTAAGGATTGTATAAAATATATATATATATATATATATATATATATTTCTCCTTCTTCTTCTGGTTGTTGTAATAGAATCACACAATCCTTAAATAAATCAAAATCAAAAGAGCAAAATAGCTTCTAACAAAGGCTAAGAAGAATAGTTGTGGAAAAAAAAAAAACAAAGAAAAAAAGCTTAAATTGTCTCTAACTAATTCGTTTACAATTATGTGTTTTTTGTCATTTTCTATTAGATAAGATTAAAGAACTATGGTGCAACCAAATCATACACGTTCAATTCAATGCAATAAATAATATTGCTGCAAATTTCATATCTTCTATAGTATTTAAAAGCATGTAAAACTTTTAGAAGAAGAAAATACAATGAAATAAAAATGAGTTGATTTGCAATTGGTTTGAAGTAAAGTTTTTTACTTATAATTTGCTTATAATATTTTTACTTATAATTTACTTATAACTTAGAATTAAATTATTTCTGAAAAAAATTATAAATATTTAGATCTTAGGTTTTTTATAAAATATTATAAATATAGTTTTTAAAATAAAAAAGATAATTATTATCTTTAGATATTGTTACAAATTTTTTATTTCTTCTTAATATATATCTATAAAATAAAAATATTTAAACATAATTAGAAATTGATTTAAAATAATCATTTTCAATCTTCTAGTATCAATCATTTTAGTGATTTTTACTATAATAGTCATTTGCAAGTCTTTAAAATCAAATAAGTTAGGAATTTTGTGCAATTAAATTGAAATTGCTTACTTATTTATACACAATTGCATGCTATGGAGCTCATAGTTAGATTCAAATTGTTAAAATTTCCCATGCATTGTTGTAGGCATGGTATAGGCCACACCTCACAATGCAAACAAAAATATTTGTTTTACATTAGGAGAGATTGATACATTTTCTTATGAATTATTTTTTATTTTTATCTTTTTATCTTTTTAGAGGTTTTTAAAAAAAATTGTTGCCAATACAAGAAAAGATGGTATTATATACCAAAAATATTTTTAAAAACTAAGAAAGCTCATGAGTAGAATATACTAGAAAAAATATGAGTATAAAAGTTATATGATTTAAGCTTCCTATGGACCTCACAAAAGAGTGTGCCATTGTCAATACCTTTGATCTTTCTCAGCTTGATAGTTAGTTGCATCCTATCTAATGGATCCCAAGCAAGACTTTACCTTTTAGTTTCTTAAAAAAATATTTGGATCTTTTAATTTGCAATAAATCTTATAAAATTAAGATGAATTGAGACATTATTACATACTTTGTTGGTAATAAATAAGAAGTTTTTTAATTTAAAATTTAGAAGAAAATCTAGAATTTGAGATTGTTAATACATTTGCTATTTAAAAGAATCTCAATATAGGTTGTTTCTAATTGAAAATTAAATTTAAAGAGATATCTTAGCATACTTTGATCTTCTTGTTATATAAATTAAAGATTGGCATTTCCACGTTCCAATCATAGAATCTAACATTCAATTCAAGAGCGCTTTAGAATCCTTAAGGCATCTTGTATTTTGACTCATTTAATATACTTATGTAGAATGTTATTAAAAATATTTTAGATAAATATATTGCCATAGCTCCTCAAATTTTCAGAAGACTTATTAAAGTATTAGTTCATGGAAGAAATAATAGAAAATCTTTAAAATCTAAATTTGTATTGAATTAGACTTAGTTGCAAGCTAAGAATTAAAATTTTATGTCTAAAATCTAGTAACAAATATTAAAAAATATATTTGTATCAACTCGACTATTTAAATTTTTTTAATTCAATGCTAATTTATTTTGGAAAAAAATTACTAAATTTGCAAATATATTTCTCTCTCTAAGGCTTAATCAAAATCCAAAGAGACCATGACAAGCAAAAAATTAGAAATATTTTTAACTCTACTATCACGAGTTTTCAATTGAATAATTTAAAATTCATCTACAATATATCATCTAGCCCATCTATTAAAGTTCAAAATTCTAATAAAAATAATTCAAAAGTATTTGCATGTATTCATCATAAAAAAAATAAGAAAAAAGATTTAATTGAATTTAATATTTTATTAAATAAATTAAAAAACTACCATTCTTTCAAACACTACTATGCTTTCTTTAAACTCATAGTCTTATTCAAAGTTCAAAAAACAACAAGTTTTGATTCTATAAATAATTATTAAGGAGGTAGAATAGGTAATTGCAACCAATTATTTATCTTACTTAAAAATCTTAGATATATAACAATTGAAGAAAATATGACCAATGGCCAAGATAAACATAAGATGTATTGGCTTCTTAACTCCAACTTTATTATTCTTACTATGGATTGTAAACAATGTAGAATGTATGTCTCTTAGAGCCTTCCTATTGTATTATTTGCTAGACTTTGGGAATACTCAATACAAAAAATTCCACAAGTGGGTCCAATAGTAATGTCATGGAAGTCATGTATCATTATAAGAATTAAAAAAATACATAACAAAGATGCTTTAAAAAAATTCCAAGAAATAGAAGGCATCTACTTAAAAACATTTCTAGCTTTCCGCCATGTTAAGTTGTCAATAGCTAGCTTAGAAAGAGCTCTTGTGGCAGATGTGCAATTGAGATTACAAGCTATTTGTGGACTTTTGTAAAAAAAAATTAAGTTTATAAGTACCAAATATTAGATGATACTACTGTCTTGAATCAATTTTCAACTAAATTTATTATTCATCTTTAAAAGTCCAAACTCAAATCTTCTAAGTTAAAAATAGATATATTTTTTAAAAATAATTATCAAATATTAAAAAAAGTTAGTAAAAAATATTCTCAAACTTATAAGAGGGGTTCTTTCATCTATTCTACAAGAATCTTTATAGAATTTTAAGTATTTTTACAAAGAAAAATCTCTTTTGCATACTAAAAGACATATAAAATTTCAAGGCCTATTACAAGCAATCCATCAAGCTCTATATGTTAATCCTACAAACTTATTTTAAACATATTCAAGGCTCCTTTAATCAATTAGAAGATTAGTAGCTAAAAAAAGAAAGAAAAAAAGAAAATATTCTCATATTGAATAGAGACAAATTAGAGACAACATTGACAAAGATTTCTATGCAATTGTTATTAATTTATATCCTAAATTAATTATTATGGAACTAAATAGCTCTCATTTTGAGTTACAATGGAACTTCTAAGTTTTTAAAAACATATATTATGATTTATCTTATACTTTATATTAAAACACAATAATTAGTCCTTGAGATTTGTGGAGGCTATAAATTTCTTTATTAACAAAATACTTACCACACAAGTCTAAAACTAAAACTAAACAATCTATCAAATTCTTATATCTTATAAATATTTTTTAGATAATATCTATTGATAAGATCCTCCTCTTTTCTTCCAATAATATATAATGTCATAGAATATTCTACAATGGTTGCTCAAATATCAATTGCATTAGCAACATAATATAAAACAATATAAACACCTTACATAAATTATGCAAAATGCCAAAAATCTCTAAATCTAATATTTTATGGTTTTTGCATTAGCTACATTTTTTTCTCCAACCACAGAAAAATGCATTACAATGGCCAAATCAAAAAGAACTATCTACTACATGTGTAACATGTGTTCTTAATGCAAGTTTTGTAATGCTTTCACCACCAAAGTTTATAGAAGTTGCAAGTGCAATGTTATTGCCAATTCTTTGAGGATCTCAACAATTATATTGATACCTATTTGAATGAACTTGGTGATACAGAAGTATCAAAGTTGACAAAATTATCGCAGTTTTTTGAAAGGTATTTGTATCTCCAAGAAAACTAGGTACATGTGTACACATATACCTCATTCATATCTAATTCTACAAGATGAGGAGACCAATGCCACACAATCCGCTCACTCCATTTTCACCACAGACCCCTACTTCCGCTTATATCCTTCACACAAATTATTACAATTGAGGCGGCACTTCATTAACCTCTAGCTTGTTTATTTTTCTTTAGTTGAATGTTCCTAGAACTTCCTTTCACACCGTGATGATTTCCTCATCCCCTCTCTTCCCGAGGACCGACCTCCCCATAACAAACAAAGTTGTTTATGGGACAAGCATTGATTGCTGAGACTCTATGTGACCCATCAACCTTCCATTTCCCAAAAATATACATGACTTGAACTGAGTTATTGGATTTTCAAGCTTTAAGTCAACCCCAACTAGCACGCAAAAGGCCTGAATGAGTGAATACCACATGCTCAAGCTCAGGGCATGTTTTAACATTATAGCAAAGCAGAACCCCAAGGCAGCCACAACAGACTCAAAGAAAAATTATAATTAACGTACACTAAATCGAACAAAAGAATTATGAACCAATGAGGAGAAAAAATTTCAAAGACCGTTGAGTAGTGGATTGGTTTGAAAATATGAGGTTATAAGCATGGAATCAAGAACGTCAATTTCTACAAATTTAACTCAAATGATCATCCTCATAATCCGGGTTGAGCTTCAAAATAACAAATCCTTCTAACACCGATGACAAAGGAAGGTACCTGCAAAATGTCCATCAAAGATGCAGGTCAGAAATTCATTCCAGACACAACCATGCAATGAAATTAATCAGATGCAGTACTGAGGGAACGTACTTGTCAGTGGCCAGCTCTGCACGGTCACCAGTAGCCAAAATAACAGGAGTAGTGTGTGTCTGGAAGCCAGTGATGGTCTTAGGACGACCCGCTTGACCAACTACATCAACAGCTTGGCCGACTCGTACAGGTACAGGTAGAGGTTTGAGATTCTCATCTAGAGTTATCAGCATCCGAGGCTATCATCGCAAAAATGAACAATTTTAGTGAAACCCACACATGATGCAAAGACCAGCATAAGCAAGAATCTCTGGAGCAATCTAATAGAAAAATATTGAAATTACACAAGCAGCTATCTGCAACGTTTACGTTTGAAATAGTCACTGTGCAAAAAATTAAATTGAGGTTTTACCTGCATGGCCAGAACAAGGAAATAGAGAACGTAATGGAATTTGCCAAGAACAAAAGTTTTCATGTCGAAGCTTGCATGCAAGAATGTGATCAGTCCTGCCAATGCCACACTGTACTCCAGAACACATGCTATCAGACTCGTGGTCAACTTGTCGAAAAGAAATAGCACAATCTCTCGCTACAAGGATCAATTTATAAATACGCTTACCACAATCTAAAGAGCCAATTCTTGTAGACATTACAAAACATCAATATTGACCCCCTATGCTTTAGGACATTGCTTGAAACAGAATACCCTGGGCCAAGAAGCTTGGTACGCTTACTTTGACAGTAGAAAGCGATCTGAATGGTAAGGGTTAAGCGTCAACAGTCCCTTCCCCATGTGGACAAGTCCTTGAGCAATCCTGACCTGCAACGACATTAATATGTAAGGAATAGTAGTCTCAAAAAGAAAGTTATTCTGCAGGAATGAAAAAATTAAGAGCAGAATGCAGAAAGGGTAGAGGCGTACACAGAATAGAAGGCTTGGGTCCTTGTAATAGTAGCTAGAAAGGTTGCGAAGCATGCCAGCAATTCGGGCATTATTAGTCCCAGCTCCAATAAGTCCCAAAGAAACCGTTGCCGACTGTAACATAAATAAATTGTTACGTCAGTCCACAGTATATGGTGTTATTGACTACAATAGATTTACAGGTATCAATTACAGTAAAGAATGAGTCTGAACTTGTGCAACAATGCCAACAAAGAATATGATGGAGGAACCACAAAGAAAAATACCATAGCTACTTCAGAATCACTGTCGTGGGTGAGACGGCTCAGTGTATCCATCACACTTATCTGCAACCAAAAATTAAAAGATCAACATATCAATATGCCCACCCCCCCCCCCCCCCCACTGAAGTTGCAGTTAAAGAATTTACTGAGAAAAGGAAACTAAAACACAAGGAAACATATGAAATCCTTTTGCAAACCGAATGTGAAAACAATAGTAAGTACCACCTTAAAACTGCTTGATTACAAGCATAGAATTTTCAGATATATTTACCTTAGGGTTAGAGATGGATAGGATCCCAAGTGCAAGCGGTACTGCTCGTCGAATGTTCTGTTCACCATACTGGAGAAGATGTTCCAAGGATCGAATGGCCATTTCACAACCCAACTCTTCAGCCATTGCTACCAAAGCAATACCCAAAACAGCAGGGGCCTGATGATTGTCACCCTTCTCTAAATGATCGCCGCACATGCTAAGCAGAGCTTGTACCTGCATTCAAAACAAAACTCTTCAGAACAGATCACATTTGTAGGAACTAACTACTTCTTTTCTTTTTCTTTTTATAATATTTACACCAAATTGTACAGAAATTCGCACGAAAGCATGTGGAAATAGCAAACACGGAAAGTGGAGATATTGCTACCTTAAGAACATTGCCAGTGCCTGCGTACGCACAAGTTTCTATGGTAACAAGACAATACTTGGAAATTTTCTCATTCAAAGTCTTGGCCACCTCCATGGTTGCATCCGCAGCTTCCTGAGCACCAAAAGAATATTTCATTAGAGACTCGGTCTATATTTGAAGAATTCCAAACATAGCACACATTCAATCAAATAAAACGTTAACTTTAGCAACACAAACATCAGTCATAGCAATAATGAGAGAACTCCAATTTCAAGTTTTCTTTAATGGACAGAAATTGTGGTCTTCAAAAGTTCAGAACAAAATTAAAATCTACAGTATCCATCTTAAATCTACAATGGAGCTGAGCTACGTGTGTTTCAAGAACAAATTAGAGAGGTAGCAAAAGAAGTACCTGCTTCCCAAGGTAGAGAAGACCAAGACCAAGACATAGAAAGCGGGCTAAAGGTTCTCCAAGTTCAGCCTCGCTACGGTCCATCAAGGCAAGTACAATAGATTGTGCAACATCCTCATTACAAGAGCCAACATAGACAAGGCCTAAAGCGACAGCAGCGAACCCTGCTAGATCAATTCCAACCTTCGAGTCTTGCACTATTGGAGTAAGTAGTTCCAACACCTGAATAAGAACGGTACCAACACAATGCATTAAGTATTGCACATTCTAGATTAGGAAAAACATACGAAACTAACGAAAAGCCAGGCACGAAAAAACATAAAGTAAACAAACTTTCTAACCTCCTCCTTTTGCGATCCAGCATACGCCAACCCAAGACCCATGATTGCTCCAATGCGAACTGTAACATCATCCTTGTTGGCAGAGTCATACAAAAGAGCATAAGCCTGTCACCACCAAGTGTCCCAATTAGAAAGGTATGCAAATGCGGTTGGATAAAAAAATCATGGTCCTCTTAACGTGGAATCAGACATGCTCACCAAGAGGCAAAAAATAAAATAAAACAAAATAAAAGAAGTTAATTTCTATATTCGGCTTGGTTATGAAAACCATTGTCGCGATTCTCAACACCAGCAAATTCTTAAATTATCCATAACATATGTAAAAAATAAGTTAGCGAGTGTGAGGTCTACCGGGTCACACTCATTGCGAACACCACAATTGATAATGCCCACAGCAAGAAGAGCTCCGGCTACAACATGATTGTCTTGGCTGTACAGATACTTGTCAACTAATGGAAGACCTCCATCAACATCCCATAACATTATAAGCCCCTGATAAGACACATCCAAGCAGATATAAATGTTATAAAATAAAAATGTATCGACGTATACGATGAGTAGCTTGATTATCAAAAACTCAAAATAAGCAGAGTGGAATCTAGAGCGTTACCAAACTTGCTGCAGCACTGGCTTTTCCATGCTCCTTGTTCTTGAATAGCCATCCACCAGCATTACCTCCTGATGAGTCTGTAGCTGGAGCAGTCATTAACTTATCCTACATCACGACATAAGAAGATTAATTCACAAAAAACGTACATGACAGCGATGTCCATGCATGAAGTGTAACACTTGGTAGTCTTTAAATAAAAGCAGTACTGCATAAACCATGCTTGCACGAAAAGTAGCACAAGACAAAGAAAATATTCAACAGCATACCACGCCAAAGCCAGCATTCACAAATCCATTGACAAAAGTGGCAGCCAGGTTTTGACGAGCAGAGTCTACGCTAGCTCCTGCACTGGCACGACCATCCACTAAATGAGCCTGAGACAAGCACCAAAACATGATATAAGTACAAACAGAAAGTATAAGATCATGTTCTATCAACAATAGTCTGCATAAAGAAATAATTAGACCGCAACAACTGTATGCTAACCAAATTCTAGAAGTAACAATTAATTCACGACACGTTTAGCCTCAAACCTAAAATAGACGACCTTAAAGATTTATTTGCAAAACTTGAGTCATAGTGAGCACGTAACAGCTTATGTTTAGACTAATTTATAGCTATACTCAAACGTTAGGTAGTCAAACTCAAGCATAATAAACTAAGGTAAACATAATTATCACAGGATGTCTGCGAACCTTATATAGGTCATCCGGGGTTTTAGGTTCCATGACGTCAAGATCGCGAGCTAGAGTAAGATAGCCCTCGCTCAATTTGCTGTTGCTGATTAGCTCTTGAAGTAGTTCCCGCTGCTCGTCATTATCTATCATTTCATCGTCAAGCTCCATGGAGACGCCCTGAATCAAATCAGCACAAAATGAGATACGATAAAAACCAGGAAATTGAAAGCTCTCCACTGAGAATGAACACAATACTCTTCAGCACAGAGAAGAGAATTCAATTAATGTAAAAATCACGTTAGAAAAACATTCTTAAACTAAATGTCAAAAACAAAAAAATGGAAAAGATTGCGACATGAGTACAATCAGACGCTCACCTGTCTGCCCAAAATGTAGCACAGCTGCTGTTTTTCCAATGGATCTTTGCATTCAGCAAGCGTTTGCTTTACGTACTGAAGCGAACCACCAACACAAACATCAGCAATTGCCACATCCAACAAATAGAAAAAGATATGCTTACTCAGGCTTGTAGCAACTTAATGAGCCACGATGTGAGTAGCTATAATTCAAAAACCTTCACTCCACGAAAGTCCAAAAGCACATAATCATCTTTTAACGACATACCTGTGTATTTCCCATTCTTAAAGCAACTCGCAACGCCTCTGGATATTTGCTGAACTTGCAATATAACTTATAAGCGATTTTTAAAACGGCCATGTCATCTGGTTCTGGTACATAACTGCACCACCATATACGTATTGGTTTATTAAAATCCCATAAAGAGATATCCAAAACGTGTATCCAAAGAACACATTCTATCCACATGAGTGGTAACTGAGAAGACACAATTTCTGCAGCTTACATTTCATCGAAGACTAGATCATACTCTTGGTATAATAATTCATCTATTAAGGGAACAAGACAATGAAAACGTAAATAAAGTAAATACATGAAGTGTTCGATATGAAAAAGCTTGTACCTGGCAAAACTGGTTAAATAAGAACACGTACGCTTATGGTTTGCTTTATCAATGTGTTCCATGAGCATATCAAGCATTTCCACCTGTGCACAATAGCCCATGACCATTTAAGACACCCCTCAATCACCATGCGCAATGAAATTACACAAAAAGCATTACTTGCACCGAGAACAAGCAGAATTTCCAACTCTTACGATGAACTTGAACCAACCTAGGCTTTAAAAAATGCTGCCTATTACAGGTTTAAATTGGTCAAATTGTCAAAGTTTTTACTACACACCTCCATTAGAAGATCCACTGCTTCAGGTTCTGCATTATGCTGCAGAGAAAATCACCAACACCTTGTCAAACATTAACGTAACTTATCCAAACAAACTAAAACAGCGGGGCATGCACTGCTCCTGCAAATCAGAGGCTGGAAAAATCAACTATTTCAAACACCGAAGTGCAACTGCTAATCCCATAATTTACCTTCACGTGGAAAGGGACAATCTGCTTAACCAAATCCATGAGATCATCCACAGGTTGGTCAGCAGCCTGCAAGATTCCCAAACAAGGCTTTCAGCGCAACAAAAAATAAAGTTGTGAACTGTAGGAAGAAAGAAGAAGAAGAACCGACGACGATACGAAAAGAGAATCTCAAGAATTCCTATATGAACAAACGATTTCAACCTAAGCACTAGCGTAGTTTGACATGAATAATAAGACATGTTGCGCCACGATAAATACCTGACGTTGTTGAAACTCATTACCTATTTCTCCAGCTAAGTTTCTGCAGAACAGAAAAGTGTGAATCACCCAAAAATGAACTAGTCTCTTTCCAAAACAGAAAGTTTTATAAAAATAAGGACTAAACCCTACACAGCCGAACCTAAAGTTGATGAATCGGCACAGTAGTTGACATTCACTATATATGCCAATAATGAGTTCGGTGTGACGAGCTGATTTGAACATACCTGACATACTCGTGGCCCCAAGAACCAATGTCTCCAACCGTACCCTGCAATCTGTAGCGCAAGCTTTCCTGCACGTATAATCGTGAAGATCAAACAATCAGGTCACACCAACCATTTGACAAAGTTTACTTGAACACAAATTAAAATATAGGGTGAACTTAAATGCAACTCGTGTCAAGCGAAGCACTTACTCTGTCGCCCTCCTCAGACATAGTAAGGGCAAGAACGGATATAATATCCGCCATGAACCTCTGCGAACAAAAAAGTACATTCAGCAAAAACATGTCGGTTGGACAACTCCATGTAGAAAACTCTGAATGAAAGAAAGCAAAGAAAGTGATGCGAAGGTGCATGCAAGTCAACCAATTGCACGTTTGTCACTTGTACAAGGTGTAGAAACTTACCTTAAGTTCAGATTCTGGCATTACTTCATAGTGTGTCTTCAAGGTCTTGTAGTGAGGTCTGAGGAATTTAAGTGGCTTGGGAACGGAAGTCATGGAGCTTGTAGCTGTCCTGATTTCTTTCCTGAAAAAAAGAATCCTACACTGTAAGACTCTGTCTAACTCACACAACCAAATAGCATTCACGAGCAAGCTCCATTCGTGGCTACAATGCTACCTCTTGTTGAAGAAAGAACGCGGTAACTGGATACTGCGTTAAAGGAAAAAGAAAAGACGTTCACACATTTTCATTACAAAATAAGGATAATATAAAACACAGAAAAGAACAAACTCGACATATTCTGATTCCTGTAGCTAGTACCTCATAGCTTCCAAAGCTGCTCTTTGGATCCCCTCCTCAGCATCCTGAGCTCTTTCCACATATAGTTCCAACTGCTGCTTAAGAGCAAGATCTTCCTCAGACTGCAAAAAAAATTCATTCGTAACGAGAATTGAAATTAGTTTTGAGCTGTAACAAGCTTGAATTAACGGCATTCAGCGTCGCCCACATCGAAGAAGAGTTATAATCCAATGCACGTTAACTGCTGAAACAATGTCAAAAGCCGCCGTCATCACCACATAACATAATGCACAATACTCAATTGAAAATCCGTTCTTAACTTATATCTGCCTTAAGTCAGAATACCAAACAAGTATTAAACCACTCTAGGGTTTTCCAAACACAAAAAACTATTGACCTAATCAATATACACACACTCCCTCGAAACCTAAATAGGTAATAAAAAAGCTGAAAATGTCTCACTACCATGTCCTCCCCGCCAAAAATGCCTCATTAACTACAGGACCTCCAAGAACTGCTACAATTTCATCACCTCGAGCTGAACAATCATTCAAAACTCTACCCAATTCCAGTTCCTACCGCATCTCATCACTCCCGATCAAATGTAGGGTTTCAGCACAGTTCGTGGTCAAAAGTATGCACCACCTAAACTCGCTCACAGCCAGCCTCCTCTCCGCTCAACAAACGCACCGCCATCGAAAGCAAACAGACCACAATCCCCATGCGACCCACGTCACAAAAACACGAAAACTACAAAAACCCACAAATCGAAGAACCGACCAGGAATTAACCAGCCAGCCCCACTCACCAAGTCATCGTCCTTCTTCTTCTCGTCCTTTTTCTTCTTTGAGGCGCCCATGGCAGCGTCCTTCTTGCTCGTCGGCGGCACATCGTCGTGGTCCATGCGCTCCCCTTGAGCTCCACGGTTTTCCATGGGATCTGGCGCCATGTGAAGGAATGGAACTCCCGATCAAACCCAACTAAGGTTGCCTCAATCGAAGTAGCTGCCCAACTTCAATTCCTCCCTCCCTCCCCTGCTTTCGATGTTGTGTGGGAGCTGCTGCATGCGACTATCGGATCCCTTCTTCCTGCTCTGCTCTGCCCTGCCCTTCCGTTCCGTTCCCTCCGCTTCGCCTCGCTGCGATGCGCTGCGAGATGGCTTAGGCTATGGCGTTGGGAGGTGAGGGGCTTTGGCGATGGATGGCCTCATTGATAGTGCATACCCCTACGCTGCGTTGTCTGTTAAGCCCATTCGACGTGCCTCTTCCACGTCCCGGTACCTCGATCCACATCCTCTCTCTCTCTCTCTCTCTCTCTCTCTCTCTTTTGGGCCGTGCTCCTCCTCACGTCCTCAAACCAGGTGTTGGAATGTGGCGCTGGTTGGGGCTTGAGCTCTCAAATCTGTTGGAGGCTTCTCGACATTCTTTGCTTGACCATGTTCTAATTGTTGTTTAGTTCATTTCAGAGGTCAGTAATTAAATTCATAGTCACAATTATTAATTTTATTTAAATTGATTATTTATTTTAAAATACTTATTTTATGAATGATTGGACTTAAGAAATATAATAACATAACTCTTGAAAAATAATCACTATGCTAATATTGTTATTAAAATAATAATGTGGATTTTATTTTATGATTTTGTGAAAGAGCTTCATAAAAATTATATTTTTACGTATTGGAAATATGATACATACATAGTATAAAATTCTTTCCTGAGTAAATTATATGTATTCTTCACATTGTTCATTTTTACATCTCCATTATGCATTTGTGGTTTCTTTTGTCCAACAATATAAATATTCCACTCTTAGAAAATGTCAATATGGATGATACAATATACTTTGAATAAATGTGAAATGTTTTGTTGTTTTTTAATACTAAATGTAAATTTCAAAGCAAAGTACTGTATTCAATTAAAGCAAAGTACTAGATTCAATTAAAGATTCTATTTCTAATTGAATCATACTTGTTTTTATACCAAATAAGAACTGTAGTATAATGCAAACATGTTGTCTGACTTAATATGTAGTGTAGGACTTAATTCCAAAGCAAAGTACAATTCTTGCACTCTATCACAGGAAAAGCTAAACCTTGTATATTGATTGTCGCTTTTGGAGTTCAATTTTTATTACAAAAGGGATTTTATACATTGCTCTAATAGCACAATGAAGTTATATTTGATACATCACTATTATTGACTCTCTTGATAACAGATTTCCAATTTTTTGAAGTAATTTGGGTTGAGATGGTACAAGACTGGAGAGAGAATAGGGGATAAAAGATGTGTTGTAGAAATGGGATAAAAAGCAAAACTAGACATACAAAACAAATCTCTTAAATAGACAATTAGACAAAATTAGAGGCTGACTTGCCCTACTTTTAACCACCATGCCAACTTTAAAGAAGATTATGATCATTTATTTTGTAGAGACTTTTATTGATTTTAATCTTTCTACAAGGCAATGTCATAATTTCATATTTTTCCTCTTGACTGATACTTTGCCAATTGTTGTGGATGAAGAAAAGAAGGAAAGTGTAGATAATTCTATAACTTATCATTGTTTAAAGAAGTTGAGGCTAATGATGGTTGATTTCACCATTGTGGGAGACTTTTTCTAAAATATGTAACTAAGCAATATACCAATGTCATTATGTTTGATATGTTTAATTACAAAAAACACATAATGGTTGGTTTCAATATGCTCTTTCTAAAACAAAGCAAGAATCTTCTATGTTAATATATTTAACAGATATTCGTAATATAATAAACTTGTTGTGGGTGACACTAATTACAAAGTGATAATACTTAAAGGTTATAAACAATGTCATTAATGCATAAGTACTTGGTTATAAAAATGAAGATGGATTAATTATATTTTTATAATCCTACAGCCATCTTTACTTGGAATATTACAAATTAATAATTTATCAAACTTACATGAAAAAACTCTTTATAATATGCTTTGCTTTTTTTCCTTTCAAACTTTAGAATTGAATGATTGCATTCAAATCCGCTAATGAAAACCCTAATCTCCAGCAACACCGACACGGTCACCAGTGCGAGCAAACCCCGCTAAAACAATTAGGGTTAGTGCTAGGGTTCGGTCACGCTTGCTTGGAGGGGTTGGTGACCCGCCCGGAAAAGACGATGGCGTTGCTGACCTCTTCCATGATGAGGAACATGAAGGGCCTGTCTGCGACGAAGGTATCGGGCTCTCTTGTGTACATTATCATGGACATGAGCGAGATCTCCACGGTGGTCACCGCCGCTGCCTCCGTCCCCACCTCATTCACGTCCACGAAGGCCTTGTGACGAACACTGGAGATGCCCAGAGGCCCATCATCGCTAGTCATGTCGCTGAAATCGCCTTCCGGTGTGAAGGGCAGCTCCATTCCCATGGCCTTTAAGGGTTCCGATACCTCCAGCCCGTATGTGACTTTGAACTTGGGGAGTAGGAATCGTTTGAGCGGTACTTTGTTGCCGAAGTTGGTGAGGTCGGAGGTGAGAGACTGTGGGGTGAGGCTCGATTCCAGGTCGAGGAGGGTGATGTTTTCCTGTGGGAGGAGGATGAACATGGCGAAGCTGCGTTGGGTTGTTTCCTTGAGGGCGTAAGGGAGGCGGACGACCTTGTGTGTGGGGAAGGATTTGAAGAACTGGTTTTTGTGAGATCTCATCATGGGGACTTGAATGGTGGTTCCGTCTGCTAGATGGAAGTCGTCGTCTTTGGTCATGGAACTGTCGAAGCGGTTCTCCCAGCTGCCATTGAAGTATATCGCGTTGGCAAGGATCGCTTTTGTGTGTGCCGACACGGCATCTGGAGGGAGGACGTTGGCAATCTTGCCATGTGTCTTGTTCTCAGCCCATTTGTTTATTGTCTCCCGGGCTTCGGTTGACTACACAAATGGAGTGTTACGAAGCTTTTGTAGCATATCTCTCGAAAATTCCAGAAATTCTACAGCGATTAGAGGTTTTCCTCAATGTATATAGGGGCATTCGACACATCCATAGAAGTGAAAGACTTGAAAGAGCAATGGGTGTCACCTTATGGCGGAAATCCACTGATGCAGCCTCGGCACCATAAGAGTCCTTGAGCAATTTCTGGAAGGTGGGCTTTAGCTGGATGGTTTGATCGACCCAGATGCGATTCGCACAAGACAATTCTAGACCCTGTTCTCCATCAGATTGCAGTATGTTTGCCAAATGCGTCGAGAACTTGTGCATCAAGTCTCCATGCGGGATCTTGATGGAGTTTGCAATTTGTTCTAGGGTGGGTCCTTTCGCTCCAGCTGCCACCATTGACAGCGCGAGGCTGATACTGATTGGCGAAAGCACGGTATTCTCCTCTGGAGCTCGATTAGCTATTTTCCTGTACAGGTCTAGCACAAACTCCGTTTGTTGTCTTGCTAGCGCTCCCACGTCCATCTCAGCGGGCTCCGTGATCCCGTGACACTGAATTAGGTGCTTGATGATACACACGTCTATCCGCACTGCTGTTCAGTACTAATGAGATCCAGGCTCAACTACAAATAACAACCTGCATGACAGATACGAGCAGAACAGAATCGAAAGATCTGAAAGAATTGCACAACAATCTACGGACACAATCTGGACTGCAATTGTACTGATTACCTCACCTGTTTCCCAAGTTGAGCCAGTCGAATCAGATCTCTGTCAACACAAAGCTGATCCTGTGTGCTAATCTTGATACACAGAAATTGCGAGGTCCTTCGGCAGTAGGAGGTGAGAATGCATAATGATGGAGACTGTGACAAACTATCTTCACGTGTGGAAACTCTTAGATCTCTGCGAATGTGATGGAACGACCAACTAGTTGAATTCAAATACTTGAGCACAAGGTGCCGCGTGCCCCTCCACGCGATTCAGCACAATAACTCGTCTGGCAGATTAAAGAAGCAAACACGAATTCCAATTTCAGGATGAGCGCATGTATCTCGCTGAGCTATTTAGAAATATAATTTCCACGCCCTGCTGGAATGTAGCGAGACTCTTGTGGATCGAATGAGGACAAATGACAAAGCATATGTTTGGAATAAGTCAGACAACGAACCAGCTCTTCAACCAGCCTATCCACCTGTCTTGACGTTGCCTGTTTCTACTGCGGTCCCTGGAAGACGATCCAGCTGCCAATCGATTCTCGATGGGGAATCCCATGTCAGCTACAATATTGACCTTTCTATCGGTTTGTAGGATTATCAAGACTGGTGTCAGGTGGAATATGAAATGAATTGGAAGTTTAAGAGAGACGTGGGCAGCAGAAAATAGATGAGCTATGGGAACCACAATACATTATCATATTTATTGAGCATTCTTGGATACAGGTTCATTACGGGTAATGGCTATTGTAGGAATCTGTTGATCGCAGGAACTATATTTAAAAATGTACAAATAGACCAATAACTGCTTCAGCAACTCACTGCGTATCTACAGCTTTCATATTAGCATCTGTAGTTACATTATAAGTTGAAAGTTTGTAAAATTGTCACTGGAGCAAAATAAATCCTGCCAAAAAATCTAGAGGCTTTTTTATGTATCGAAATAGCATACGCAAGTGCCGAAGTGAATACAACTTGAGCGAGTCTGTTGCTTCAGAAACTTTGAATGTGTAGCACTAACACAAGGACAAGGGAAAATTTCCTAGGAAATTGCTAAAAATATACTACTCCATAAGCTTGTATCGTTTTTCTTGCATGCCTGTCATTCCCATTTTAATCTCGATAATGGTATGTAATGGCACCTGCATCCAATTAATTGGAAATTCGTCCTTAGTACCAAAACCTAACACTGACAGCGATTGAGCAATATTGCCTTCGCTAACCAGATGCTCCTTGTCGGTGTTGGCAATTATACATATATTAAGAATACAACAACAACAATAATAATAATAATAATAATAATCATAATTGTAATAATAAATTCAGGGGGCACAGACCTGAATATGGGGAACCTCTTTGAGTGGTTTGTCCATAAAGTATGCATACAATGAGCGGAGAATTGCCTGATGGAAAAGTATCACACGATACGAAAACATGGTCATTGCAGGTCGACTATTCCAAACCAAAATTCATCAAGTTTCCACGACAGTTCATCAACAGGATCTACAGACTCTTGTAACTCAAACATATAGACGGTTAACATGGAATCCTGAATTCCACCAAGGGGCCCTACTCAAATAGCACAAGATTTTAACAGAAAATAGTTTGGGTTATTTACTCGCTGCAGAACTTCTCGGTGGAAATGGAGCATTACAAAACTCCAATCAATCGAAGTGGATTTGGACGACTGAAACTACATGGGTGTTTGTACAAAAGGACTATTTATGTTGATGTGACCTTCAGACACATCTGTTATATCTGTTTGAGATATCCGACAAGCTGCCTTTTCTTGTGCCAAATCAATTATGTGGCGAGACTCACCATGATATGCAACATAGAAAAGTACAAAATCCAACACGAGGCATATAGTACTTACTTGATGTGCAATTACCACCACTGGTGAGCGCTGCCTCTCAAGCTCTACAATGACAGGCTCCACCCTACAAGAATCGAATAATAATCATCAAACACTTCAAAGCTTTGCATGAACCAGCTCAGAGTGAAATCATCGTTAACGTTTAAGAACTAAATTCAGTTGCAGATGTGAGGTATACCTTTGGATGACGTCCAAGTAAGATTCACCACGAGGATAGCGATAGCGGAGTTTATCTGCCTTACGTGCTCTGAAACAAAGATAATTTCAAAAACATCAACCTATCGCCAAACACAAAAATACATTCTCCACTTCTTGAAGAAGTAGCGAATGGGTACTGTTTAGGTGCTGCTAGATCCACAACTCAGATCATTGTAGTGTTCAGCAACTGTACAATTGTCCAAAAAATGATACTTACGCATATTCTTCAGGCATAGATTCTTTGATCTCTTCGTACGTCATTCCATCGCAGACTCCTGCATTGATTTCGTCTAGCGCCTTCCATTCAACCTGCAGCCTTATGATATTCCAATAAGAGCTGGTTCCCTCACTAGAGATTAAAATTGAATTGCATAATTTATACGACCTTGTCAATGATTATTATGCAGCATCTATGGATAACAATTCATGAGGTGTCTTTCATTTGTTTCTAAGTGTCATAGCTTAATTGCGTCTTTTGGGGCTCATTGAGTTACACTGATTTGTCCATAAAAACTTACTTTTGAAAACCAATCGATGTGCCTTGCAGTGATACCTGTCCTTCTCAAAGTACTTGTCCAGATCTGCAAGATAGCGTAAAAGCAGTGTTTATCAGACAAGTTGCTACCAAATACTCATACAAAAATAGTGGAACCTGTTAAACTAGTTGAAAGTTAAGTTTATTACAGAAGCTGTCGTCTCGTTCTTCAGCCGCCTCTTCACAAATTCAGCCAGCTTGAGTGCATACTTTTCTCCAGCTTCACTGCACATAGGAAGCATTATTGTATGATTACGAAGTGAGTTATCTTGAAATTTTGCGAACGACAACAGCTCTCCCAATACCACCTCGCAAGTTTCAATTTCGTCCTCAAAGAGGCTATAAATAATAGGCTAGATCATTAGCCTTATGAAGATTATCTATATATATATATATACACATGTACATGAACATTAAATAGAGTTACCCTCGTATTAAGAGTGGTTGATTTCCTTGTTGATTCAGATTGCTTATAATTTAGCCCACGATGTGATCGAGAAGCAGATCCACAATTTGAGGGCAATCACGACATCGGTGCGCAATTAATACTATTCTAGGAAAGAGACGCGCTAAGTAAAAACATTACCTAAGTACGGGGTCTCCACCAATACGGCCCTTCACATTATCCTGGCTTTCACCATGCCGAGTGAGTAATATCGGCCGTGGTGTGATGTGGGTGTTGACCTACACACATACACTTGTTAATAATCTCAAAGACATAGCTTCTGCGGCTCCGTATGGCTTGGACTACAACGATGTTATGATTATTGAAATGACCTAGCCAAGGAGATCTCTTACCAAGAAAAACACGATACGGCCCGGAAGGTATCCACTAATATTACTCACCTACAGACCCACATTACAATCAGATCGATGTCCACAAATTCCACACAGGGTATCAAAAACACACATCAATAATGAATAATTTTCTCAATTTCAGAGCATACTGATAATCAATGATTCTCTGGAAATGTACAAAGAAAGCGAAAGGTACATGGAAAACTTATGCTTACTTGCATATGACCGCCCTGCCCACTGACCATGTCAATCAACTTAATATAGGATCCCTCAGTCACTGGTTCATACATCTGCAACAGATCGAAGATTAGAATCAATTAACTGGTGCGGAGGTCTGAAACACATCCTTAGAAGCATCTCCTGGAAAAACTTCTTAGGACCGACAAGAGATAATAGATGTCAAGAAACTTACTTTTTCATAGTGGTCAAGTCGAGTCCTGAAGTCCTCAAGGGCAGTTTCGTAATCGGGCCTATTGTGACAATCATCCGTAACAATCATTGATCACAATCAACAACTATCAATCAAGTTGGTCGTGCAGGTTAAGAATAACAGGTGCAGTTTCAAGAAAATATTATTCCAGAAAGTCATTCCTACACCAGTGAATACTATCCAATGCAACAGCAAAACAGTTGCAGTAACTCACACATCAGCGTAATCAGGGCTTCGAGTCGTCTTCAATTGAATGTTGGTCTCAATCACAGATCGATCATTACATAATATCTCCAAGAAGATAATCTACACAATATGCCCACACAATTTCGTGAAAGAGGAACAACAGCATATGCTTCTGATCCTATATGATTAGATGGTGAAGGCGTAGGAGCGGTGGATACCGTGAATAGCAAGTTATACGCAACATTAGTTCCCTTTTTCATTATAAGTATCGATTCAGCGACAACAGGTTTCACGAATCGAGTTGATAGATGAAGCAAGACCGTTGTCCAAATACTTTCTTTCTATGAAGATGTGGAGACAAGATGATAACAAATGCATATGCTGGTAAATAGAATGAAGCTCACTTCATGCAGTAGAGACTCAATCAAACCAGATATACATCTAAGAGGGAACGAATTATAGTCTCCACCTTGCATTTGCCCTCAGCCAACTTCGTCAGCAAATCCCGACGAGCTTTCGTGCTGTTAGTAGCATCAAAGACACCAATCTGCATTAATCCGCAAAGAAAATAAATTCTCTCAGAAAAATGCGCACATCAAACTGGAGCCAACTGATTTTCAATAGGAGTTGATCAAAAGAGCTTTTTGAGATTGATTGTGAAATAACATAAAAACCATACGAATCTAGGATAACCTAAAATTGTAAAAAAAAAAAAAAAAAAAAAAAAAAAGATCAAACGACCCAAATTAAAAGTAAAAACATCATATCCAAAGACACCAACACTTAGAAGACAAGAGATGCAAGATTTAGATATCAACTAACTGGTACAAGCTTTCGAGAATAAAATGCCGAAATTACCTGTCCTCCTTCATCCATCCAGGCAAGCATATCCTCCATGGCGAGCACTGCAACCTTTACATATCAAATTATTTTAGCTTAGCAACAAGAATTCCAAGACAAGAAGCTACTGCTTTATCCTCTCACAAAAGTGAGGTTCAGTCAACGTTATCTTCCTAAGTGACATTCGTAGACCCTATCACAAAAAATGCTATTTAACCATGCACCCCTCAATCGTGATCAATAAAAATTCATATCCTAGCATAGATATTATCAACACATAAACTGCAGTCATATCAACGAAATTCTCAATGATAACATTCGAATATCAAAGAACTTCGAGTATACAGCAATGATTATACCTCGTTTCTTGCTTCTATACCCTCCTGGTTATCACCGCGAAAAAAGTCGGCAGTCTGGCATGTCCCAAGCCATTAATAGATTAATTATGAAATTACTAATTTGACCACAAATTAACTTTTGAAATTTTTGAATGATGAAGGAACAATATTTAATGGACGAGGTCGAGTTGGAGAATGGTGTAGTCAATAGAAGGCTAAGTTTGCTCTGTCCCTTAAAGTGGTTCCCACCTGGTTACGCCCAAGCTTCAAACGTCGATACTAGTTCATCACAACAAAGAAGTCAGTCAAATAGCCCTGCGTAACATTTAGAGGACCGGAAACAACACCCTTCATAAGATCCAACATTGCGAATCCTATAGGAAAAGCCCGTGGCTAAATGCTAGAATAAGCTTACTTTTCCAACATTGAAGTGTTTAGTATCATGGCCTAGCCACCTAAGATATCTCGTCAATTTTGCTGCCGTAAACGTCTTGCCTCGTGCAGGTAACCCAACCTGAACCCAAAGCAACCAGTAGGATGAGTTATTTGAAAGAAATTCCAATATTTTCACATGAAAAATCGACGCTTCTGCTTCAATTCGTTTAATCGCGCTGAAACGTACAAGTGATAATGCCAAACTATGCTTCATAACTTTCAAATTGTACTCATTAATGTCGACTTCCTTTCTGAACCAACAAAAAAAAAAAAAAAAAACAGAAAAAACAAAACAAAACAAAACAAAACAAAACAAAAAAAACAAAACAAACAAAAAATCCTTTACATGGTTCGGAGCATGAGCAATAACACGGAAAGCTGATGTCTGGAAGTTTTCTAAAGATAAGTTACATACCAGTGAATTTCAATAAATAAGAAATTATAAAAGCTGAGTCATTTTACTACCGATCTGATCCTTCAAAATTGCAAGAGGGAACTGGGAAGGCCAGAAAAACTGAGGATATACCAGAATGATTGCTAATTGACGACGTTCTTTCGCCATCAGACGATCAGCAACAGCTGCAGCGGCAACAGCACCGGCAGCTTCAGGCATTGTCTGCACACGTCATCTTTTACCATCATCATCCAGTCCAATGGATGCATGTACAATAGTCACTATGTTAAAGATTTATCACAGCATGTGAATATGAACAATCACAGTGTGTATTATTCAAACAATAACAGATGTAAGAATCAAAAATTTTGTCAAAGTCAGAAACGACTTTACCTAACTTTCACGCGGTGGAACCAGTAAATACCTAGGACACGCTACTGTTTACTTTATAAGAAAAAGCATCTACAATTCATAAGACATACCGTCCAGTATAGTTTCCGTTTGCAAAGAAAAAGAGGTTACGCAAGATGCACTACGAAAGATAGGTTTTAACAATTACTCACATTTCGAATAGACATTTACCAGGAGCAATATCCACAACATTAATTAGCTTTAAATATTCAACAAATGCCAAATAACGAGATTGATGTTTCTACTCGAATTCTCAATCACATAATTTATTTTCATTACATAAGAAGCGTCGAAGTAAAATGTGTACCTTAATCACATTGTCCAAATGTACATCGACATTCCTCACACTATCATGACCAGCAGGATTCGAAGGTAGGCGCACAGTGTTCTCAGCACAAAGAATTCCGTTTGATGGAGTTTGGGTTGATTGTTTGAAAGCTTCAACATCAGTTTCGTGAGATGTGGTCTCCTGCACATCCAGGTCCTGTATAGAATTGGTACATGTGCACCATATACTTGGTCACTTCCTCGACGGCACATGCCACAGATGATTCAGCAGGTTTTAAGATTTGAAGGGCACGTACAAAAGATTTAGAATATTGGGAAGATTTCCAGGAGAAAAGCTAACTAGATTACCCAGAATGATGATGATCAGAAAATAGTGAAACAAGAACAGAAGAACATGCAGCAAACAAAGGCACAACACATTGAATAAGCACGCACCTTAACAGGAATACTTCCATCTTTGCAAATATTTGTACTTTTTATTTCTGCAATATTTAGGTCACATGGAACGCTCGTATCGCCACCCCGGATTCTGTAAAGTCGACTTTCTCCATAAAATGGGGCAGGAACAGGACAACTCTTCTGGTGCAACTCACTGGAATCCGATGCTGGGTTTGGAGGGTTCTGCAATGCAGAACTTGCTATCGCGTCTGGCGTAGGCACCTCATAATGTTCTAAATCTAGCTCAAGTGCCTGTGTTTCATTTTTTAGTTCTGTTGCAACTACAGGATGTACACCGTCCTGTATAACGTCCAGAACACCCGCGATCGTGCTACCGTGAGATTGTAAGTTCTTTTTAAGAGAACTCCAACTAGCAGCCAGAGCAAATGGAGACACGGGGTCGGCTTGAATACTAACAGGCAGTTGCAGTAATTGTATTCCACCCTTCGTGGGGACTTTAAATTGCGCTGTAGGCCCAGCCTCTCCTTCCATCGTGCCAGCCTGAAGCATCCTATTTGCTCCCTCTTCAAGTATGCACAGATCTCTATCACCCTCCCCTTTAAGAAGAAATTTAAAATCCAGCAAACCTGCAAAATATGGTGCAGGAATTGTAAGAGAGGGTTCATTAATTTTACCCGGATTACATGCCCCACTGTTCAAAATCACGACACTGCATGGAAGAAACAGAGCTGCTGACATCTGCAAGTCTAGGTAACATAATCCAAAGTAGACAAGAGACGCATACAACCACATCATGAGCCGAACATAAAGCATACAAATCGTGTAGTATATCTGAAACGCATCCACAGGAAACAAATTAGATACCACCAGCAAATTAAATTGAAATGTGCTGAAAAACACCATGATTAGCAGGTGCAACGAAACTAAGCTCCCAAACAGTCGTTGATTCACGCTCCAGTGCAATCTGGACCAAAAGCACATAGCTCAGCTTGTGGACAAAACTGAAAATTTTGCGTTTTAAAGTTTCGTTTTCTTCGCAACGACGAATACGCATCTTAATACGAAAGCATAGTTAGAATAAACTCACACATTCGTCATTCACTATCAAGATGGATACGTAAAACACCTGATCATTAAAAGCAAGAATATCAAGTACTTGCTATACCAGGTCGATTTTCTCTAAAGTTGCACCCGACCTTGAGATATCTACTTCATGTAGATAGCACCCCAAAACAAGTGTGTCAATACAGGGCAGACTTACAGCTTTTGTCTCGTCCCAACAGCCTATCATTGGCAGTGAGCCAACAATATGAGGAACAAGATTTAGTGGTAAGGGTTGGTAATCCAGTTGATTCATTTTCAGAGCTACGAACAGTTGGCATCCTGAGAGATCGCTTGAAGTCACGAATTGAGCTGATTCTTCCTTACCCATGATGTCCGATGTTTCCAAATAGAGATCGCTACATTCAATATGATGATCAATGAAATTGGATATTCTCTTGGAAGAGTTCCACCTGATAGGACTAATTCTGGCGCAATTGCCACCCAGATGACAATCTCAATGTCTTAAGAAAAGTGCATTGATGAAGTCGTTCTTCATCTGAATCCGCTCGCGATTGTAATCCGCCAGACCAGGAGTCAACTTACATTACTCACGCCCTGAAATTCAGAGCAACCTACAGAGTCAACACTCATGTTCAAAAAGCAACGAATTTATGTTTTACTTTGTGCTGTGAGCACAAAGGTTGACAGATTAGTAATCGCCGTTGTACCAGACGGAGACTGTCAGATATCCTGGTAATACATGACCTTACAGTGAGCCCGTTCCGCAACCAAGAATAACATCGGAGGAAGAAATTTCATTTACAGTACGAGTTCCTTTCCCTATCTGCTTGCAAAGAAGCAACTCAATGCAGTTCGATAACATGAAAAATTTGTGTTCATAACAACATTCTAAGCGATCGGGCATAAGGATCCTATTCCGAAACCTCAAAATTTTGCAGTATACGTGACGGCCGCCATAGCCACAAAACGTGCAAGTGCCAAATCAAACGCTACCCATTGCAACCACTCCCATTCTCCACGTTTTCCTCTGGGTACGTCTCCGCACGAACACTGCACGTGGACGCCAAATTTCGAGCAATCCGTTGCCAGAGATGATAACAACATAAACTAAACCAAGGACGACATAACTGATCAAACAACTCCTTGTTACCAGCAGTCCTGCTCCTCACTATCTCTACCTTGAATTCGCTACGCTCCTGTACTGGCTCACGCTCCGATGGCGCAAAAAACAGTTGTAGAGGATCTAAAACATACTCAGCTCGACTTAACAAACACGACAGAAAGCTGCACAACACGGGATCACAAACCATCGAAAGCTCAAACCTCATTAAACTTCAATGTCTACAACAAAAACATGCAAGAAATTGAGCCAGAAGTGCTTTTTCAAGGCCAGGATCGCGCTCCGATCAGGCGTGAGCTGCGGTTGTAATGCAACCATGTCCAAAAGCACGCACGCACTCACTCACTCACTCATTTGCAACCATTGCACCAAACACGACGCAAGAAGATTCAAAGTGCGCAAATGCAAAGATTATCTATACAGAACCAAAATAATTACGAAAAATTCCGGTCAACAACAACAACAGTACCTGAATGATGCCAAGTAAAGAAGGCGATCCCCTCGGGATTCAGCTTCACAAAATTTGCGTTACAAAATGCACCAAGCATGGATCGTGCTGTGTGTGAGCTCTTTCTTCAAGGGACGCCGCCGTGCCCGTCGGTCTCCAAAAACGTTCGTCCCAATTTTGGACGATCGTTGTGCACCGTCTCGTCCATGAGAACGAAACGTGGGCGTTTGGACGAGAAACAGCGAAATGACACGGATAAGAAGGTGCGTCGGCCACCTCAGTGGCAGATAAGGGCAACTGAACTTGACGTCCCTTGTTCCTTTTCCCACTTCCCGACAAAACATTCTTGCTAATTTTGGGCTTGTTTATCACGTGCGTTCACACTGCGGTGCACCATGCGTGCTGGAGCTTACCTTGTTTGCTATGTTTGTTCTGTTTATATCCATGAAATCCCAGAAGATATATTATTACATTTTAAATCATCATATATATGGAAGAGTTAAAGATGAATACATTTTTATTTTTGAAGCACCTTTCCTGAATCATTAAAAATAATAAAATAATAAAATTTGAGGATATTTATAATTCAAATATTTTTCCTTTTTCTTTCTATTCTATATTTTATAAAAATCAAAAAGCATGAAAAAATTGTAAAATTTATATTCTTAAATTTTACTTTTAAAAAAGTTTTTTTTTGTGCTAAAGTTTGCTAAGGAATTGCAAAAAACAAATGAAATTTGGAATTTTTTCAATGAAACCGTATATATACACACACACACACATATATATATGAAATCTGAAAAAAACATTCCTTAAAAACACTCTTACAACATTAATGCTTAAGGCTAAATTTACATTGATAATTTCGAATATGCTTGTAAAAAAATTAAAAATTACATTATATATTCTATGTAAGCAACAAATTGTATGATTTGTTTTCTATTAATGTACAAGAAATGCCAGTTCCTACATATGTTCGTTGAAAATTCTTTGTCAGAAAATATATTTATTGTAAAATAAATATATACAGATATATATAGAAGCAATCTATTTTTGCAAAAACTATTCTTTGTCAATTGAAATGCTTCCATAAGATTTGGTCATTGTCAAGATGGCTTTGCTTGTTGACTATATAGATTCAATGAAATAAATTTATCTTTAAACAAAAAGTATAGAGCAACCTTCATACAAGAAATTTGGTCTCAAGGAATTTAATAAGATATGAACAAATTAGTTGGAAAGCCTTAAAAAAAAGTTTGACAAACATCCCAACACATGAGAAATCTTTATTTTTTATTTTTAAATGAAACAAATTTTGAATGACAACAACTCAACTTGTTCTAGAATATATTAGGTGACGAACTAGAACTTTAGAGCACCACAATGTGGCTTTATAATACATGAAAGCATAGTTGAGTAGATAGCAATAGCCTTAACTCTGCCCACATGCATACCAAAAGTTATGTTGTCTTTTTATACCTTGTTTCATCTTATCAATGAATTGGATATACTTTGTTTTTAAGTCAATATATATATATATATATATATATATTATTCATGGTTAATATTAGTAAATTAATTTATAATTATTTTAGATAAAAATGATGTATTTATATATATATATATATATATAATCTTTTATTTTATTTTCTTGATTAAAAAGTAAAATTGCAAGTCATTAAAAAATATTAAAAAAATATATCATGGAGAAATTTATCACAAAGAAACAACAGTTTTAATCTCAAAACATTTCTTTATAATGTCAAAAAAAATATTACTAATGTTTTTCTATAAATATGGAAAATTTTAAATGATAATGTTTGACATTTTCTTGCTTATGATTAAAAGATTTGTCTTGTTTTCTTTTATTTAATATTTTTGAACTGTAATTTATTTCAGGATATTGAAAGTAATTTGAAAATTTAATCTATTTCTTTCTTGAATCATTCATGGAATTTTTGTACAAAAAAACTAGGTATAAACAAATAAGATATCAGATTATCTTACTAATAGTTGATCAATAAAGCTTTCCTATAAATGACGATTTATATGTATGTGTATGTATATATATATATATATATATATATATAACATCCAAGTTTTCCATATTATCATTCAATTTTTAAGTGTGTTAAACTTGAATTTATTTTTAGTTTTGAAGCCTGCATCTTTTTTAGGCACCACAAAGGTCTTTTTGTCTCAACATACATTTGATAATCCTCAATGTTTTTTAAATTTTTTGTATGAGATGCAATAATCAAAATAATACAGTAACATGCTCTAACAAACTATAGGATGATTTGTAACATAAGAAGTACAAGAAATAAATATTCATATTAATGAATGAATGAGGTTCTGGTGCTTTGTGAAAACGTTTGTTGAATGCATAGCAAAAATGTGATGCAACATTTTATTTTATTTTATTTTATTTTTGAAAAAATCACTACAAAGATAATCTTGCACCCAATTGCAACCACAATGCCAAAACTAAAATTATTTCTTTCCACAAAAAGAATCACTGTTCAAAATTCCTAATGAATCAAAACAAAATCTCGTTTTCAAAGCATCTTCTTAACTTTTTGAAATGATTCACCTATTCACACATGGATTTTGTGAGAACTTCTTTTCATCCAGTTAATGTATCACACCCACATGTACACTTGTGTTTGAAAAAAATACTTTATCAAATCTCATGTACAATAGCGCAAATCTCCATGAGAAGTAATACAATATCATGGATTTTATTATTATTATTATTATTGTTTTTGAAAGGTTGTGTAACCTAACCCTTCCCACCACAACAGGAATAGATCCACTAAAATGTCGATTCCTTATAACCGCCAGCCCCAAACCAATGAACCCCAAACCCGTCAGTCCCTCATTCCACGATCCCCAAAACCGCGACTCTTAAACCGTGAAACTTTGAACCGTGGACCTTAATACCGAGAACGTGCTCTTCTTCCGCGTCGTGGATTCGGATATGGTGTCGCCGTTGATGAGCCCGATCTGGAAGCAAGCTTGCGGGATCTTCTCCGTGAGCCGATGATCGATCGTTGCCGATAGTGATGACGAGGAGCGCATGGAGGAGTCGACGAGCACAACTGGAAGATTACAACAACAAACAACATCAAACAGTGCCCCTAGCAACGAACGATCGGCGGCTCCAGGTGTTCAGATCCCATTCCGAGACTGTCCTTGTACCCACCTCGGAATTGCGCCGACTGCCGCAAATTCCTGCCAATCGAGGCTCCATGGATTTCTCATCATGTCAAACATGCGTCAGGGTCCCACTTCGAATGTCCCTCATTTTGCTGTCAGTTTCTGCCCTTCGTTGCTAGAGTTGGGGACTTCGGAGCTTGTCTGAGCGAAAATCGCGCATCGACAGCATCGTTATTGTTGATGAGGGGTTTCCTCGGTGTTAGAACGATGGTCAGCACCTTTCCCTGCTTGCTTGTTCCAATCTGTGGCCCTCTGTACGTTGGGTGCGTCGCCGCGCATCTTGTCCGCGATCTCTGATCTATTCATTTAGCATCCGAAACATTCCCAATTTAATGCATCCGATCCATTTCGCTCTGCCAGCTCCACTCTCGGAGTCAAGTTTAGTAACTGCTGTGAGGATCTCTCCGTGAGCGTCTCATCTGGGCACAACTCTCCAGCTATGGCTATGATTGGTGTGTTCACATCGCAACATCACACGTCAGCTTTAATGCCGCAGCTCTTGTTTCGAACCGTGGAGGATTTTTCATCGCTAAGCATATGCAATGGAAAGACACCTGCACCTCGCACCCAGAATTGAAGTGTGCATACTAGAAGTCTGCTAACTGCTATTTGTGGATTAAGAGAGAAAGGTTGCCTACATGGAGTAGTCTCAACGTGAATGCTGATGAATGCCGAAAATTGCAGTTAAACAATGGCAGCCAAGACGCCTCAAAGTCAATCGGTTTCAACGTCCAAGGCGATTCATGACAAGAACCCTGTTCATAGCGGTTTCCGTAAACCTTTAAACGGTGAACCAACTTCAAGACTGGCTAAAATCAACGAACTTGCGACAAACTCCCCCTGATGATAACCTGTCTGCATGTTAGTAAGTTTCAACAAGCCTTGCCGTTGTAGAATTCAAGTCTAGCCAGTATCCGTATCTCCATGCAGGCAACCTCCGTATCTAAGCGCTTGGGCCGACACGCCGCGGGGATGGAGATCAGGGGCTGGAAATGTAGATTCAATGAGCATCAAGTTCGTTCATGGCCTGTTCAGATTAACTGGTCATGACATGCAATGACAGAAATAAGACAGAGTGCAGCAGGCCGATTTTCAGTTGTACTTGGATCTACTCCTGACATTGGGAATCGTTTGGTTGATACACTGTGCGAGATGCGTAGTATCCAATACGGATCTTCTTTTGGCAAATTGTTATTGCACATCAACTTTCAGTCCAAGTTCCTTTGCACGCAAGAAAGTAGAGCTTGTGGATTCTATGGTACAATCACCTCCAAAAAATACCCAACAGCTTTCAATATTGATGTTTTCTAAGAAAACATTGGTGCTTTAAAGGCTGTCGGTTCACGTCGACACCTTGGATGAGAGAGTTCGAAGTGACAGCAGTACTGGTACTAAGCTAATCTCTCGTTTAACATGAATCGATGCAAATCGGAGTAACGATTTACTTGTGAGTTCATTCAGTGTGTAAATCTTTAAGTTTGCCAGTTGGTCGGAGGCGGTTTAGAGTTTCAACCCAATAATGTACCAACATTTCCTTTCAGATACATGAATGAACTTGATAATCAAGCAAATATAATCTCATAGAGCACTGCTTTTCCGGCTCTGGTAAATGTGAACTCATGTACGAGGGCCTAGCAAGAGGAACTGGCACTATGTCTCTTTTTTTCATGACTTCCTTGCCAAAGGTCACCATGTTGGGGATTCTTTCCAGAAAAAATAAACACGTTGTTTTTTTTTTTTTTTGGTAGCTGCAGGGAATTGTATTTGAAACGCATCCATTGACTACAACATCCTCTAATTTTCTCATTACTTCACAACTATTCCAGTGGAAACCTTACCTTACATTCAGTAACATGAGATGCTTCCATGGCAATTCAGAAGTTGCACGGAGTGTACTCTTTGCAATAATCGCTCATAGCACTGAATGATCTGGAAGCAGAATGCTTCTACCTGTATAGTAGACCAATTTAACTTATTCTCATCACAAGAACAAAGGATTATTAAGATGGATGATTTCTTCTGTTTCTATCCACTGCCCTCAAGTCAAGACCTGCAATCTTGTCCGAGTCGCACAATATCAAACTTGAATTCATTTTTAACAGATTGTGAACCTGCATCGAGGCAAGCTCCTCCGTAAAGCGAAAGAAGTGGAAGAATTTTCCAAAATTCTTACAGAAAGTCTTTTCAACCACAGTCAAACTGCATTGAATAAAATATGTTGAAGGAAGGCATTGACTTGAAACTCTCAAATCTACATCGTCTTCCAGGGTGTTTATTGTGGTATTGGTGATGATCGCAAATTCAATCAAGATATGGTTGTCCAGTACCGATTTGGATAGTGTCTCACGTTCAGATCGAGGTGCCCATGTGACGAGAATCCACATTCTTCACACCATAAGGATCTGGCGTCATGTGGGCAAGCAAAAGAGCCAGTTTACATTCTGTAACTAGTCATGCAGCTTCGTCGCGGAAGCACTCATGAGATTAACCTGAGTGATGAAGTGGGTTAGTGTGAGCTTAGATCACTTATGTATTTGAGTGCGCGTATGAGTTTGTACCAACAACCCAATTTGTGTTATTTATATTTATTTTTAATCTTATGAACCTTGCAAATCATACAAGTTCTTGCTTGAGAATACTGTAAAGAGACGGGAAGAAGTCTGCGAAACTAGTTTAGGCTCGTAAGTGACGACGTATCACAAAACTTAGCTCAGCAAAGCTGTCAATTCGATCTCATCGTGTTCTGCAATAAACATGAGGTTTGAGCAAGTCGTCTAGATTCACATTGTCATTAGGTACACACATCACAGCGCTTGAAAAATATCTTGGACACAGCAGACCCTCCTGCCGTCAGTGCACGGAACTGCGAAGCATTTTCACAGAACCTACGCTACTGGAAGCCCGCGAACACTCAATCAGCCACATTCTCTAAGCATGTCGGAACCAAACAATCTTCTGTCAAAGCTTTTAATCGGAAAAATGTTTTTATTTTTGTCCGAATGAGAAATTGAAAAAGAAAAAAAAAAAAAAAAAAAAAAAAAGGGAGAAAAAACGAAACTGGAACATTGACAGGAGCAGGTTCGTGAATATAATCTCTGTCAATCTGAGATCGTTTCACTTTGTCCTGGCTCTATTTTTTTCTGCTTCTGTAAGCAGGATAGGTTTGATTTAGAACCGAGAACATGTGCGCAGAAGACATTCTCCTTGAGCTGTGGGATGATGCGACAACCTGTAGACCAGGCACGCACAGGCTCAGCTACAGTGTGAAGTTACCACTGGCTTTGTACCCTGGTGGCCTTTTCGGGACCACGGTCACATCGCCTTTGTCTGGATGCAGGAAAACTCCACAGGAATGTGTGGGGCTCACATTAACTTGACTGCTGTGATTCTTGGCAACAGCAAGAATGTGTCAAAGCTCATCAAAACACTCCCTTCCCCCTCCCCTCCCCTCCCCTACAAACACCACCCACCCATCCATCCATCTATCCATCCCCGCTTGTCTAGTTGCTGAGGTGGGTTTGTTTCCCTCCAGCCAGACTCTGATACCAGCTCCTCCCTCCCTCCCTCCCTCTCTAGGCCCTCTCTCCGCCTCTCTCTCTGTATCTGTCTCTCTTTCCCTTTCCCTTTCTGCTTTCCTTTTCTCTCTTCAATTCATCCACTCCATGTCGTGCTTTTTTTTCTTTCCCCCTCACTGTGTGAACTTGCCGCAAGCAAGACAATAGGAGGAGAAGGAAGAGGAGGAGGATTCAACGCCCCTTTCTCTTCTCTGGTCAACAAACCAGTCCTGCCCAGGGGGGGCATGGCATGGCATGGCATGACAGGCAGCGTGGCGCTGGCGATGGAAGGCGAGACTGCAACCAACCCCTCACACAGAGAGAGGCAGAGAATGAGAGTGAGAGTGAGAGGTAGTAGTGGTGTGCT
The DNA here is from genome assembly GCF_059467195.1 of Physcomitrium patens. Taxonomy (NCBI): domain Eukaryota; kingdom Viridiplantae; phylum Streptophyta; class Bryopsida; order Funariales; family Funariaceae; genus Physcomitrium; species Physcomitrium patens. The sequence goes on from NC_143428.1 coordinate 13,865,127, forward strand.
TTCGGGAGTGGGACTGATCCCGCAAGGACGGAGACCTCCGGGGGTTCAAGCAGAGGTACAGGGAGGGCAGGGGAATAATAACAATAATAATAATAATACTAATAAAAAGGGGAAGAAGAAGACAGGAGGGAGCAGTGGCAGTGGTAGTAAGTAAGAAGAGTGAAGTGAAGTAAAGGTGAAATAGAGAGCAGGTTGCCCCATTCCATCTGGTTGAGGCGTCGCTGTCGGTCCCCCTCCCTCCTCTTTTGTTGTGTTGCCTGCACATTCATACTATCTATCTATTCGCACAATACATACACATTACATTACTATATAATCCTCCTATACTACTACTTCTACTACGTCGCGATGGGAACAACACCAACAGCAATAACAACACATCCCAGAGAATCAGATTCTTCCTCACTCACACAAACACACTCCCTCACTCTCTCTGCCAGCCTGCCTTCAAAAGTCTATCCATCCCCCGCCCATCCATCCATCAACTCACTCATTCATCCCTACCTCCCTCTCTCCCACTGCCACCCGTGCCAAGCCCGGCCCGGCCCGGCCCGACCATTGCGTCCATCCATCCATCCACGTGTATTTGATGAATGTCGTCCGCTGTGGATGAGGGGTTGGGTTGTGAAGAAGGGGCATGAACTTGTTAGTTAGTTATTGATTGTATGATTAAGTTGAAGACTATTGAACAACACTGAATGCCTTGTGCATTGTGAATTTGAAAGAAATGGTTTAATGGGTTGAGTAAACTCACCGATTAGATTTATTTGTTAAAAGTTTGAAATATTGTACTCATTTTACATTCTAAAAATTAATAATTGCAATTAAAAATCTACATGTGAACTACACTATAATAAGTAATTGTATTTTAAAATGAGTTTCATTTCTTATACATGATTTTAAAATTTTGAATCTACCTTGAAACACATCAATATCCCGAAATGACACCATTTTATTTTTATTAAATTGGTATAGAAAAAATTCAAATTATGTGCATCAAAGAAATTATGCATTGAAAATAAAATGAAATAATTTTAAAGATCAAAATTTAAAAACATACCAAGGTCACAATGCCAAAATTATTAAAAACTAAAACTAAACTAACCATACAACAAAAATATCCATGATGTAGAGTTTTAGAAGGTGAAATTAATAACAAGTAATTGTTTTGATAATGGATGCAAATACCTTGCAATGACTGTCCATAAACTTCTTAAAAACGTTCCCAAAGCGGATAATGGAAATACCAATATGTATGTGTTTAAAAACCAAAGAAAACTAAGTACATTTAACAACATGAAAAAATTGTTCTTCAAGTCAATTGCATTCTGAAACTAACAAAAGACTCATTATTAAAGAATTATTTGTAATAATATCACAACAAATCCAATAGATACAATATGATTCATAGAGCATAACCACATCAAGAAATTAAGAAAATAAATAAATATCTATAAAAATTAAACATAACTTGAAAACACATGAAAGTATGTGATGTAAAACAATACATTTCACACGGCCATCCTCATGCACTCAAACTAAATCAACAAAATAATTTGTGATGAGTTTTTGTGATTCAAATCTGACACCATGTCTCTTCCTTGGTTAATTTTGTCTACTTTATTAGTAAAAAAAAAAAAAAAAAGGAAAAAAAAGCAAAAGACTGCTTTAATGAAGTTTATTATTCATTTAAAAAAAAAACTGATGAGACAAACTTTTATAAACAGTTGGTGTATGATGGTTATACTATTTCATGAATGGAGTAAAAATATACTATTTCTTAAGTGGTGATTGTAAAATTTGTAATTTCGATCTTTCAAGGTCTTCATGACTTGCACTCACAAGAATCTATATATATATATATATATATATATATCATTTCCTCAAAAATATGTTAATTATAATCTTAATTTGAACAAATGAAAAATATATGGAGTTTTATTAGGTGTATGTTTTCAATAAATGGTAGAATTTGGAATAAATTTTTTAAAACAATCTTGTTCATTGAATTACAAATAAACAAAAATTGAATTCATCCCAAAAGACTATCATAAAAAAAAACTTGCAAGTTGTTTTGTTTCCACTCTCAAGGAATGCCAACAACTCTCTTAAATTTTAAATCTATCCACTTTTTCAAACGTTTCAAGTTGTCTTCAAATAACTTTTCAACATGATGTGAAGATTATCCAAAGTGACGTTTTTCTTTATCAAAAAACTGCCTTCATATACTAAAAAATAGCTAATTTAACATACTTTTATGAATGCCATTTTGTTCTCTGATTACAAACGATTCTGGAATTTAAATCCTTTCATTCTGACCAATCCTTTTTTCAAATCATGTGGGTTGAACAACTTCAAAAGATTATATATATAATTTTATTTATTTATTTATATATTAATGAATAGATCAATTTTTTTACACTTTCTATAAAGTTATATATATATTAGAATTTTTCTTGTTTTTTCTTCTTCTTTTTCTTTCTTTGTTTTAAATTTTTATTTGTATAAACAAGAAGAATAAGAAATGAATTTCTTTTGATATCAAAGTTATTTTTAGTATATTACATAAGCATAAATAGATTTACATTTAAGCCCTAAATTTGATCATAATTAAATTCAATAAAATTAGATTCAGCTTTTACTTGGAACATCTGTATAAGAAGTATTGATGAATATGAGCATACTTTGAATCAAATGATATGTACTCATCAGAATTTAGATTGTATCCAAATTTTGCGGTAGAATATTAGCTTCTATACTCATTAATGTATTACAAAAAAATTAGCATAAAAATTATGAATGTAAGCATGACCATTAATTTTCAATTCTAAGATGAAAACCTTTTTCCTTAATCCAAATTAGAGGTCACAAATTTAAACTTCGTAAGTTTATTTTGATTAAAGTCATAAATACCGTTGCTTTTTAGGATTTTCTGTAGAAACAACTTTATACTTGCAGATCAAAATTGATTGTGGTCAAACACTTAAAACAATGTATAAACTGACCAATAGTTCTTTTGGTGACTATTATTGAGTATAGAAGCTAATATTATATATATATATATATATATATGTGTGTGTGTGTGTGTGTGTGTGTTTACTTCATTCATGTATAATTTACACAAGCATCTATAAAAATGATAGAACTCTGATATCAAATATTCATTACTGGAATTATTGTGAACAAAAGTCGATTATATGGAAATCTAAATAGATGAATTTTAAATTTAAAAATTATTATGTTGAGAAAATTAATAATTCACCTAACCTAAGACAATAATATTAACACGTTTCTGCTATGCTTAAATCACCATAAGAAGATAAAGAAATCCTCTAGTTTAAACACAAAATTAGGTTTTATTTTTTTTTATTTATTTTTTTATTTTTTATTAAACAGTTCTGAATGATATTTTCTAGAACCTATTAATAATGAATATGATGTTTCTAAAATATGAATTTATTTTAAATTATAATTGTACATTTTATTTTTTTATATCAAGCACGGAATTTCTTTAAATCATTTCAAGCATAAACACTATACTCTAAGATTATAAATGTTTTAAGTGTTGTTTTATTATGTTGCAATTGATAGCAATCATTTTATATGTAACTTTGAAATATATGATTATGTTCAAATCTTACGAATTCGGTCTTATACTGAGACTTTGTATAATGTCTGTTTTTTTGAATAATAACCAAAACAAATCTTTAAAATCACACAAATAACTTCAGAATTACTAGTTAACAATAACAAAATGCTAGAATACATCAAATAAATATGTTGAAGATGCATGATAATCATGTTATCTTCCAATAGATCTATGAATTTAGACCAATTGAGTCTTTTGATAAAATACATATCAATGGTTAATGCATGTTTCTTATAGTATTATTCACTTATTTATAACAGCATAATTATTTAAATTTTTTTTTGGATGTTTTTAAGACACTTGTAAATATTATAATATTAATTATAATATTCTAGACCATGTCAATTACTAGAATGTATCCAATTCTTAGAATTCACCTTTTTTTTTGATATTATTACTATTCATAATTACTATTGCCCATATAAGTACAACATTCAATTACTAAGAGAACACATCTTATGTTAATTTTTTAAAATTCTAGTTTGTTTGTTTATTTATCAAATAGAATAGATATTTTTCTATTCAAGAAAAAAATTATGATTTTTATATAATAAGAATGCCTGCATTTGTCAACAGGTATATTTAATTTTTTTTTATTATATTCTTTTAAGAATGTATCAAAAAAATTATTCAAATTAACTTGCCAAGCTATAACTATATAAGCTATACTTTCAAGAAAACTATAAGAGATCATTATTATATTCACTAATAAAAATAACAGATTGTTTTATATGTCTTCATTAAATGAAAATAAAAAAGGATTCTAAAATGTCAATAGGAAAATGAAAAAAAAATATTATTAATGTTATGAGTTTTTTTTTTTTTTTTTTTTTTTTTTTTTTTTTTTTGTTTTTTTTTTCAAAGTAAATGAATTATTTAAAATATTATACATAAATTTTACGGATTTATTACATCCAAGTACTCAGTTGCAAAATCTACACTATTACAAAAAAATCAATTGTTTCTTTTACAATTGTGTTATGTAACTTCTTTAGGAATTTTGTAACTTCTATGCACAATATTAAGCAATATTTTTTGATTCTTAAGATTTTAAGAATAAATTATTATATAAAAAGTATTATTATCTTGATATATTTGAATATTTTTAGCATATATATATATATATTTATACATAAATATACATACATACATACATACATACATACATACATACATACATACATACATACATACATACATATATTTTTATCAAAGTTGTTAATTTTATAAATAAATAGAAACTATAATATAAATCACATAAGTATTGATATGTGATCATTTGGTTTTATTTGAAATATTTTTATTTTTAATATTTTTATTCACTTTAAAAAATATAAAAATTCAAATTGAGTAGCAATTTCTCCACACTATACTCTAGTTAAATAAAAACAAATACATTTTTATTGATTCTTCAAAACATAGTTGTTAATAGAATATACAACTCCTATTAGATATAAAGTAGAATGGGCAATTGACTTTGCTTTGTTGGTTGATAAGTTGTAGCCACCATTTATTGGTAGTAATATCATTTAATTGCCATAGCCTATCAAGCTGTTATATGTCATAACAAGACGAGTCTCTACATCTTAATTGGACATTAGCCTAGTTGTTTGTGTGTTCATATTAGAAAGTCCATGTCGTTCGACCATGGACTTAAGCTATATAAGGAGTAGAAATAGAGGTTCAATTTAACCATTTGTTCTCTTAAATCTTTAATAATAAGGTAGAAAAATCTTTTATATTTGCTTCATAAAACTTCTATCTTAATAATACGTTTCTTCTTTATTTTCTCAGATGGTATTAGAGCCTTAGTACTTTGGATTTATCCTTTGATAGATTTGAGTGAATCAATTGAGGTTGTTTTTTAGGACTTAATCTTTCAATCAACTTTGAGGAGCTTTTATTTTTTGCATTAGCTTGAGAGAAGTTGAACTTCTAATGAGCCTAAAACTCAAGCGATTAGTATTTTTGATACCTCTTAATTGAAACAATAAGGCATTAATTTTAAAGGAGAAAGAAAAATTTCAAATTTCAATGCTACAAGCAATAAATGTTAAAGCTTAAAAATATTAGTTTGACCAATAGTGGGATCCACCAATAGTAGCAGAACTCGATAGTAGAAGCGAGACTTGGTAGCAATAGCTAGACCTAGTGGCATTAGTTGTAAGACTTGGCAATGGGAGCAGAGCCAACACAGTCCAAAGAACTCCAACAAGACTAAAGAGCTCTAAATTTGATTTTTTTCAAGTTTTTGGACAAAGTTTTACGTAGAAAGTTCAAGTAATCACAATTTTTGAAGTTTTGAATTAAATTTTTTTGAGAATGCTAGTGATACAATTTCATATATTTTAAAAATATTTTAAAAACTTTTAGGAATTCTTTAAGATTTTTTAATATTCAAAAAGTCTATAAGTAAGTATGAAATTTTATCTAAATTTCATTTCTATTTACTTTCTATTTCTTCTTCTATTTTTTTAATTTCTTCTATTTAAGAAATATTTCTTGTAAGATGACAATGGAGTACTATATTATAGAAAACTTTAATGGAAATAATTGGCATTTGTAAAATGAAAAAAAAATCAATTTGTGGTTATCAACAAGGATTTATAGAAGGTTGTTTGTAGAAAATACAAGAAATCTACTAGATTATCCATAGATCCAAAAGAGTTAAAAAAATAGGAAGATATAAACCAAAGAACATTATTTGTAATTTGCCTACATCTTATAAGTCCAGAATTTTGGACTATGAATAAGGTAGAAAGCGCACATGTGTCACGGACATACTCATGTAAGCTAATAATTACATATAAAAGTAGGTAAAAGTAAGTTAATTCTATACTATTTAATGTGGTAGCTTCCTAGAAGCTTCATAGATGCTGCTTTGACTTCATAGGTGTCTTTAATTGACTTTTTTGGATTAGAAACGTGATCAACAAGTTGGCCATGTGCCACACATGTTGTTAGCTTGAAGATTAAGCTAACTATGTGGCCCACATATAGAAAAACTTGCATTGTAAGTCAAGGCATGCGTCCTACAAAGTCAACACATATTGGAGGTCCTATAGAACATCGCCACATAGCCCCTAGTTAGATAGTATATATAGAGACAAGAGTGAAGCCTTCTTCACTCTTGTCAACTCTTTTCTTGCTTCTAGTCTAGTTTCAAGGGTCTCTAGTTTTCTTGTCTTTTGGCAATAGCCATTCTAGTTTCTCTTTTAATATATATACCTCTCTTTGAGTGAAGGCTTACTTGTCTGAATTATTTTTTCATCGAGTTCTTGTCCTTGACAGATTGACAAGAGTACACCTATAATATCAGAGCTTTGTCTAATCTTGATTAAGAGTGGATTACCCCTTTTTCTTGATAAGATATAAGCATGTTAGAAGTTGCGGATTACCCTCTTCTAAACTGATATAGTCCTTAGTATTTTTTTTGTTCTCAAGTCCTCTCTTCTATTTGTCTTGAGCGATATTAGACATCTTCTCTCTTCTACATGTTATCATGGCAGAACTTCTTGAAATGAAGAGTGCAATGGCACAAATACAAGAGCAATTGAGGGAATTAATACTTACAATGCATCAACTCAATTTACTACCACAAGGAGTAACAAGATTAGCAAGAAGTGAAGATATAGAAATGGTTGGAGCTGCTTCAACATCTACACCAAACCATGTCCTTTCTCCTATCATGGAACGCCCTTCAAATGTTAGAGAACCAAGAATTGCCTTATCCAAGAAGTTTGATGGCACCAAATCTAAGTTTCGAGGATTTATCAATCAAGTGCAACTTCTGATTGAACTTCAATCCCAAAGCTATCCAACTCCAGAATCGCAAGTTAGATTCATTGGTACGCTTCTTTCACGTTCAGCACTATCATGGTTTTCATCTTTTTTTGAACGACGAGATCCAATATTGGATAATCTAGAGGCTTTTTTGGCAGAGTTTCGATCCATGTATGGAGAACATGATGCAATTCGTGTTGCAACGAATAAGATCCGTATTTTACGACAAGGCAATCGATCAGTAACGTTATACGCTTTATAATTTTGACAACTTGCAACTGATATCAAGTGGGATGATGCTGCACTTATTAGCCAATTTCTCTACGAATTACAATATGAGGTAAAAAAATTAATGCTCAACTTACCTGATCCTCAAACATTGAGTCAAGCAATTGACTTTATTGTGAAGTGCGACAATCGCCTTTTTGAATTCCGATCTGAGAACCGTACAAGTGGATCTCAACGTTATTATAATTCAATGGCAACACCAACACCTCTTCAACACATACATTTGGAAGTAGAGGATATGCAAATTGATGAAGTACATTTCAAACCTCTTACTAAGCAAGAAAAGACTCGTCGTTGTCAAGAAGGATTATGTTTATATTGTGGAGAACCAAAGCACACTGCTCAACATTGTCCAAAGAAATGACGCAATCACAAAATGAGGAGTATGGCTATGAAAGAAGACAATATGTCGGAAAACGAGTTTGTCCAGCTACAATAGGGACTGTGTAGTTGGAACCTTACACAACATCTAGTAAAGGTCCTATCCTTTCTTCAGAGCCCTCTCCTTGTTTTACATTAAATATTATTTTAGGACCTAAATATTACAAAGTCTCTACCTTGTTAGATTCAGGAGCCTCAGCGTGTTTTTTAGATGAAGAATTTACTAAAAAACATAGCATATCTTTAGTAAAGAAAACTAAACCTGTTCATGTAGAAGTCATAGATGGTCGTCCATTGTCTTCTGGAGATATTACTCATGAAACCCTTCCTATAGAAGTAATGATCAATAGTCATAATAGTTTTATAGTATTTAATATCATTAGATCTCCCTCTAATCAAGTCATTTTAGGTTTATCGTGGTTAAAAAAATACAACCCTCAAATAGATTGGATTTCTCGAACTCTTATTTTTTCTAAAAGTATAACTAACAGTGTAGTTAATCAAGTAGAGAGTCATAAGTCCAGTTCAATTAAACCCGTATTTATAGGTGCAAAAGCTTTCTTGCATGCTGCTATGAAAGAATCACCATATATTATTTATGCCACACCTGTTTCTACTGGTGAAAAGACTTCAAGTGGCATTCCAAGCCAATATCAAGAATTTCAAGATGTATTCAAAAAAAAAAAATGCGGATACACTCCCGGAACATCGTCCCTATGATTGTTCAATTGACCTTCAAGAAGGAGCACAACCACCATTCGGACCAATCTACAGTTTATCACAAAATGAGTTGGCTGAACTCAAGGAGTATATTGAAGAAAATCTAGGCAAGAATTTCATACGCCATTCTAAATCTCTGACAGGAGCTCCAATTCTATTTGTGAAGAAAAAAGATGGATCATTACAGATGTGTATTGATTATCGAGGACTCAACAAGATTACCATCAAGAACAAGTATCTACTACCTTTAATATCCGGACTTCTTGATCAGCTGAATCAAGCTAAGATCTATACAAAAATAGATCTTCGGAGAGCTTACAATCTAATATGCATCAAAGAAGGAGATGAATGGAAGACTGCATTTTGAACTAGATATGGATATTTTGAATACAACATCATGCCTTTTGGACTTACAAATGCACCAACAGCTTTTCAACATCTAATGAATGATGTTTTTTGAGAGTTTTTGGACGATTTTGTGGTCTGTTATCTAGACAACATCTTGATCTATTCTAAGAATCCAGAAGAACATGAACTTCATGTTTGTCATGTGTTACAAAAATTAAGAGATGCAGGACTCTATGCCAAGATAGAAAATTGTGTATTCCACACCACTCAAGTCGATTTCTTAGGTTACATCATTTCAAATGATGGACTTATGATGGATCTTAAGAAAGTTCAAACTATTATAGACTGGAAGATCCCAAAAATGGTAAGAGATGTCCAATATTTTTTGGGATTTACCAACTACTATCGGATCTTCATCAAAGACTTCTCTCGAGTTGCAGCTCCACTTACACGTTTGACTTGTAAAGATAAATTCCAATGGAATCAAGAAACAAAAGTTACTTTTGAATCTTTGAAGACAACGTTTATTTCTGCACTAATCTTATATCGTGTTGATTTTTTCAAAGCATTCTTTATGGAAACAAATACATCGGACTTTGCTTTGGGTGCAGTTTTATCACAAATGAGAACAGATGACAAATTTCATCCAATAGCCTTTCATTCAAGAAAATTCTGAGTAGCAAAAATCAATTATGAGATCCACGACAAAGAACTTCTTGTAATTATAGATTCTTTTCAAGAATGGCATCATTATCTAGAAGGCACTTCTAGTCCAATCACTGTGTATACAGATCACAAGAACCTCGAATATTTTATGTCAGCACGCGTATTAAATCGTCGCCAAGCTCGTTGGAGCATGTCTTTATCAAGATTCGAGTTCATCATCACTTATCGGCCAGAAAAACAACAAGGTTTATCCGATGCCTTGTCTAGACGTTCTTATCTTGCACCAAAAGAAGGAGATGCAGCTTTTGAGCAACAAAGAATGGTTCTCTTGAAGTTGGAGCAATTTCATCTTCGAGCAATAAAATCAACACTGACTATTGATTTAACTTTTCTTAGACAAGTCCAGTTAAGTATATCTTCAGACCCTCTTGTTCATGATATCAAGAATAATTCTTTTAAATCTCATGATCTCTCTAAATTTGAATTCAAGAACAACCTACTCTATTTCGAAAGATGCCTATATATTCCAGAAGGAGAAGCATGTTTACGTGTTCTTCAAGCTCGTCATGACTTCCCAACAGCAGGACATTTTGGATATAATAAGACTTTAGAGCTGATATCTAGAGATTTTTGGTGGCCTCAAATGTAGAAGGCAGTTAAAGATTTTGTACAATCATGTGATGTTTGCTCAAGATCGAAAACTTTTCGTCATCGACCTTTTGGACTTCTTCAGCCATTATCCATTCCAGAACAACCATGGTCTTCTGTTTCTATGGACTTCATCATGGATCTTCCAATCTCAGGTTCTTATGATTCTATATTCGTGATAGTAGATCGTTTTATTAAGAAGACACATTTTATACCATGTACAAAATCTATCACAGGTGAAGAAACAACTAAGCTCTTTCTTGACAATATCTATCGCTATCATGGATTATCCAAGGATATTATATCAGATAGGGAAACTCAATTTATATCAAGATTTTGGCGGACTCTTTTTAAGATTCTAAAAGTGGATATAAAACTATCTTCGGCATTCCATCCTCAAACTGATGGACAAACGGAGTATGTTAATCAAGTTTTGGAGCAATATTTAAGATGTACCATTAACTACAAACAAGATGATTGGACTACTCTTTTGTCATTGGCAGAGTTTGCTTACAATAACACGGTACAATCTTCTACAAAACAAACACCTTTCTTTGTTAATTATGGTTATCATCCATGACTTGATACTTTTGAGTATTCAAAAGTTGATAATCATGCTGCGAAAGATTTGGCGATTCATTTATCAGAGCTACATGCAACGATGAAGGCGCAGTTAAAAGAGGCTCAAGAACAACAAAAGGTCAATACGGATGTCTATCGAAAGGAACAACCACCATTCTTCTTGAGTGATAAGGTATGGCTACTTCGTCGTAATATCAAGACCACTCGTCCTTGTGACAAGTTGGACTATCGAAGGCTTAGACTATTTTCTATTTTTGTACAAATCAATCCAGTTGCATATCGTTTATATCTACCGAAGTCAATAAAAATCCATCTAGTATTCCACGTGTCCCTTCTTGAACCATACAAGATAGTGGACATATCAAGAAGAGAACAAGCTCCACCTCCTTCTATAGAAGTGGACAATAATGAAGAATTTGAAGTAGAAGAAGTCTTAGATTCAAGGCGGTGCCAAAATAAATTGGAATATCTTGTCCATTGGCACGGATATGATATTAGTGAACGCACATGAGAGCCAATAAAGAATCTTACAAATACAGCAAAGGCGATGGAGGCTTTTCATCGATGGCATCCATCAAAATCAAGATGAAAACCTTCTTTATGAAGAAAACAACATCTAGGCAAGATAACATTCTACTTTCAATCCTTATTCGTAGCTTCTTTGTAGTTGTGACGTTCAGGAGATAGAGAACCAAAAACCAACGGATTCGACTTAAGAGCCTTTATTTGCTGACCCGCCAGATGAGACATTACGATTATCACAACCTTCAAGACAACGCAATCGAGATGAAGATCTTCAAGAATGACATGTTCTTCTTTGAATAGATGGCAAGATACAATGCGTTTGGTATCACTATTTGGGAAGGGACTCCCGATGTTTGGTGATTTTGCTAGAGGTAGGAACAACTCCTGATGGTGTTTCAAATGTTCTATTCGAAGGAAGTTATGAAGGCCTCAACAATGATCAAATAACTGGGTGGTCTTTCCGCCCTGGTATGGGACACTATCGATGGTTGAGAGGCCCTATCAATCATCTTTGAAGAGAACAAAGATCAGAGTATGTGGCAAATATATTTCGTCACATCATAGATTTCCTCAACATATGATGACCGCTCCTCATGGAACTCGTCCCTAGAAGGGGAGATAATATCATGGACATACTCATGTAAGCTAGTAATTACAAATAATAGTGGGTAAAAGTAAGTTAATTCTATACTATTTAATATGGAAGCTTCCTAGAAGCTTCATAGACGTTGCTTTGACTTCATAGGTATCTTTAATTGATTTTTTTGGATTATAAACGTGATCAACAAGTTGGCCATGTGCCACACATGTTGTTAGCTTGAAGATCAAGCTATCTATGTGGCCCATACGTAGAAAAACTTGCCTTGTAAGTCAAGGCATGCGTCCTACAAAGTCAACACATATTGGAGGTCCTATAGAACGTCACCACATAGCCCCTAGTTAGATAGTATATATAGAGACAAGAGTGAAGCCTTCTTCACTCTTGTGAACTCCTTTCTTGCTTTCACTCTAGTTTCAAGGGTCTCTAGTTTTCTTATCTTTTGGCAATAGCTATTCTAGTTTCTCTTTCAATATATATACTTGTTTACATATATTTTATTACCTCTCTTTGAGTGAAGGCTCACTTGTCTAAATTGTTTTTTCATCGAGTTCTTATCCTTGACAACATGTAGCATGATAAGATTAGGAAGGAGCATACAAGGTAAAAAAATGCTTCAAGCCTATTATATTTGATTTGCAGGTTCTAGACCATACAAATGAGTGAAGGTGACAATATTTTCACGCATATATGCAAGCTATGAGAAATGACTTAGCAACATTCTCTTATTGATGAATAGATTTTTGATACACACTTTGTAATGGCATTATTAGGAAGTTCCATGGAATTATACCGGATATTGATAGTATTACTTAGAACGAGACTTTTAGCAGAACTAACATTACAAATGGTCACAATTTAACTATTATAACTAGAATTTCATGGTAAGAATATGAGATCAATCTCCAAAGTGACATTAGCTATAGAAAGAAAATCCAAGTCACATTCTCATACTCATACTCATGCAAGATCTTCACATGATCATAAGAAAGATATCAAATGCAAATATTGTTGTAAAAAAGGTTACTATGAGAGAAAGTATCTAACCAAGGAGAAGAAGAAGAAGCCAAGAAAGTTAAAAAAGGCTTTTCAAAAAGAATAAGATAATATGGTAGATAAGAAAGATCAATAGGATGATGAATTTATCTTTGTAGCTGCTTTATCTGTCACTATGAGTGATAAAAAATATTACATCAATTCTGGTGCTTTTCAATACATGATAGGAAATCAAAGTTAATTTTTAAGTTAAAAAAACCTACCACAAGTTTTCATGGACATATATATTTATTCCAATAGTTATATGATTAGGTAGAAATAAATAAATATAGATTAATTTCATAAAGTCTTTTAAAAAAGCTTCTTAGAAGCTTCATAGATGCGATGTCATGTTATAACACAACTATATCATAAAAGATGATAATATGGATCTTGTTATAGAAGAGCCAAGTTAAAAGATAAAGTAAAAAAATATTGATAAAAGATAGGAAGGTAATAAAATTTTTAGTAGTAATGTTATATTTTTTAAAAAAGTGGCTTCTACTTACTTTGTAGGGCCATAAATAATGCAAAAGAAAGTAGATTGGAAAAATAAATGATATGGACATCTTTAAGAGGAAGTTAAGAGTAAATTCTAGTAAAAATTATCTAAAAAAACTAGATATTGATACCCAAAGAGGGCCAATTATGAACCAAGATTGAAATCAGACCTTAAAGGACAAAATCAAGCCTCGATGATAATTTTGGGATTTTTTTGTTGATTAGAAAGTAGGATTTAGGAATTGACTTAATGAAACTTTTTTGAGTATTTATTTGGAGTGATTTAAGTATGTATTGACTTAATAAGAGCTTTGCAAAGTTAGAGTTTGTTTTGGGTGACTATGGATTTATGAAATAAAATGGGTGATATATTTTGGAGTATTTTGTAAATTTTGCAATAGATCTTCAAATAAAAATTTCTAGGTTTGTAGATATAATTGTGCTTCATGTGTGTTGTGAATTTAGATTTGATCAAATAGTTAGATTGAAAGACATGAAGGTTTTTGTGGGTTATGGTCTCAGAAATCAGAGTTTTGAGGACTTATGAGATTTTCACAAATATCAGTCACTAACTATTATTTTGCTCAATCTATTATTTTGTTTCAATCTAATAATAATTCAATCAGGAGTAATTTGCTCTAAGAGATTAGCATCAAGGTCAGAGAAAGAGGCCTACTGACAATCGAGCACATTTTTGAAGTTATCTTCTATTTAGTAATTCTGATCATTTAAATTTTTTTTCTTTATGCTTGTTGTCAATATAATTTTTAAGAGGTGTGAAAAATTTGAGTTAAAATCAAGGATTTGTTCATTAGTTACTGAGGTTTAAATCTGCTCTAGGAATTACTTAGAATTAATTTAGATTTGATTTAGGATTTGCATAGGATTTGTTTAGGATCTGATTAGGATTTGATTATGATTTGTCTAAGATTTGGTTAGGGCTTATTTAGGGTTTGTCTAGGATTTGACTAAGATTTATTTAGGATTGATTTAAGGTTTACTTAGGATTTGATTAGGATTTGATTAGGATTGGGATTTGGTTTGGTTTAGGATTTGGTTTGAATTTCTTTAGGGCTTCTTTAGGATTTCTTTGTACAACTTTTATAATTTATTTCAAAAATAAAATAAAATAATAATAATAATAATTTGACTTAATTGATGCTTGATTATGGTTGTTAAGCTTTTATAGCAATTTATATATGATTTTATTAGAGTGATTAGGACTTGTTATAAATTCCTTTTATCTTCCACAACTAGGTGCCTAGGAAATTTTTAAGTAAGATTTCATGTAATACAATATTGATTATGACTTTAGATGTAGTTGTAAGTTGAAAACTTTGCCAACAAGTTAACCACGTGTTGGTAGCTTGTAGAATAAGTTAATTCTATTTAGTAGCTTGTGGAACAAGTAAACTATTAAGTACATATATATATAACTTGCTTTACAAATTAAGACATATAGCAGCAAAGTCAACACATGTTGGAGGTCCTATAGAATATTGCGACGTAACTATTAATTAGAGAGTATATATAGAGGCAAGAGTGAAGCCTTCTTCATTCTTATCAATGCCTTTCTAGTCTTTAGTCTTACACCAAGACTTTTTAGTCTTCTTATTTTTGGCAATAGCCATTTTATTTTAATATTACATCATTTTTTAAGTAATTTTCTACTTCTTTTTAGTGACACAAGACTATATTGAAGATTTTCTTTTTTTGAGATTCATGTGTGACAATTTGACAAGAATACTAACGTACTACTTCTTTTTTGTTTTAGAAATGAGTGAATTACTCCACTTCTGTTGTTGTATTTTGAAGGTTGGAGACAACCTATCTTTAAACAAAAAATCTTATTTTTTTAATATTGATCTTTTTCTTAAAGAGAGTAGATTTTCTTTCTTTGTAGAAATTTTTATTAGAAGTGTAGATTATTCTCATCTAATTTAACTTTTTGAATTTTTTTGAGTTATCTATAGAAAGAAAGATTATAGATCCTATCCTTATCAAAAAAGAGAATAGATTTGTAACTATTACGGATCTTTATAGTCTTGTCAGCACTCTAAGAGTAAAAATCTCACGTATTTTTAATAAAAATCAAAGAGGTATTATGCCTACGCCTATGGAAAAAGTTCAAAGTCTATGGCAAAAAATTAAGTAGTTGAAGAAAGCAAATAAATCAACTTCAAAACCAAATCTAGGAAGTTTTGCTTCTATAAGTATAACGAGGACAAGGATTAGTATGCTTGAGAAGTTTGATTGAATAAGATCAAAAATTTGAGGATTTTTACAAGAAGTCAAGCTCTATCTAAGATTGTACCTTTTCCAATACCTCGATGGATTTATTCAAGTCAGATTCATAGGAACATTTTTATTAGGAAGTGCTCTCTCTTGATTTGTACCTTTAATGGAAAAAGATTCAAAATTCCTTTATGATTTGAATTCATTCTTAGAATTATTTACAACCACATTCAAAGAAAATAATTGAAAAAAAATAGGAAAGACCAAGTTTTTATCTTTACGGCAAGGATCACAATCAGCCACCATATATGCTGCTGAATTCCAAAACCTTGCTTGCGACGTGGACTAGAATGACAAAGCCCTTATCAATCAATTTTGATATAGGTTGAAGAATAATGTCAAAGACTTATTATTAACAATGTCTAAAATAAAATCTTTGGAATTATTATTGCTCAAGCCATTGCATGTAATAATCAATTATTTGAAAGATGTCAAGAGCAAAGATATTGCTAGAGAAGAACAAATCAAATAATGATAGTAGCTCCTAAGTTTTTAGAACCTTATTTATCAAAGCCAAAACCAATGTAAATTGATATAATACATTTTAAATCCTTCACAAAGTAAGAAAAGAATCGATGATGCAAGAAGGTTTATGCTTATATTATCAAAAAGCTCAACATATTATTTAACATTGTCCAAAGAAATAATGCAATTACAAAATGAAAAGCATGATTGCCAAAAAAGATAATGTCTTGAAAAACAAGTTGCTCCAATTACAATAGGGATCATGTGGTTGGAATCATAGTTCACACCAAAGTCCTCCTTGGAAAGTAGAAATCCAGAAGTCTAATATATCCAAATCCTTATTGATAGGTGCAAAAGCTTTCATGCATGCTGCAAATGAAAGGCCATCTATTGCTATATATGCCACGTCTATTGCTGATGGTGAGAAGATAGTAAGTATTTTTCTTAGCCAGTATCAAGATTTCTGAGTCATTTTTGAAAAGAAGATTGCAGATATTCTCTCGGAGCATTGTCTTTATGATTGCACCATCGATCTTCAAGAAAGAACTCAACCACCATTTGAACCAATCTATAGCCTATCACAAAATAAGTTGGTTGTACTCAAAAAGTATATTGATGAGAATTTGGCTAAGAACTTTATTCGCCATTCTAAATCACCAATCAAAGCTCCTATCTTATTTGTGAAAAAAAAGATAGATATCTATGGATGTGTGTAGATTATTGAAGACTTAACAAGATCACCATCAAAAATATGTATCCTCTACCTTTGATTTCAAGACTTCTTGATCAACTAAATCAAGCAAAGATCTATACAAAAATAGATCTACAAAGAGCATATAACTTAATCTGCATAAAAAAGGGAGATGAATAGAAGACTGCTTTCGAAACTAGGTATGGACATTTTGAATATAATGTCATGCCTTTTGGACTCACAAATGCACCAGCTGCTTTCTAATATCTAATGAATAATATCTTTTGGGAGTTTCTTGATGATTTTATTGTCTATTATTTGGATGATATTTTAATCTATTCTAAGAACATAAATGAACATGAAGTTCATGTTTATCATGTGTTACAAAAATTAAAAGATGAAAGATTATATGCAAAGATAGAAAAGTGTGCATTCCACACTATACAAGTTGACTTTTTGGGATATATCATTTCCAATGAAGGCCTTATAATAGATCCAAAGAAGGTCTAAACTATCATAGATTGGAAGATTTTAAAAACAGTAAGAGATGAGCAATAGTTTTTGGACTTTGTCAATTATTATTAAATATTCATCAATAACTTTTTTTAAGTTGTAGCTTTACTTACATGTTTGACTTGTAAAGACAAATTCAAATAGAATAAAGAAGTTGAAGTATTGTTTATTGCATTGAAGAAGGAATTTACTTCTACACCAACTTTGTATCACGTTGACTTTTTTAAAGCATTCTTTGTGAAAATAGATATATCAAACTTTGCTTATGATGTAATATTGTTACAAATAGAAATAAATCACAAATTCCATCCAATAGCTTTCTATTCTAAGAAATTTTTAGTAATTAAAATTAACTATGAAATCTTTGACAAAGAACTTCTTGCAATTGTGGATTCATTTCAAGAATGGCATCATTATCTAGAAGGCGCTTTAAGTCTAATCATAGTATATACAAATCACAAGAACCTTGAGTATTTCATTTTGGCACTTGTTTTAAATTGTCGCTAAGCTAATTGGAGCATGTCATTATCAAGTTTTGATTTCAAGATCACATATCAAACTAAAAAATAACAATATTTTTCATATGCTCTTTCTGTATATTCTTATCTTGCACCAAATGAAAGAGATGTATCTTTTGATGAATAAAGAATAATTCACTTGAAGTCAAAGTATTTTCATCTTTGAGCAATAAAATCAATATTGATTGTAGATTCGACCTTTGTATCATGGATATATACATTTATCTCAATAGTTACTTATATGATTAGGTAGAAGTAAGTAAATATGGTTTAATTTCATGAAGTCTTCTAGAGAAGCTTTTTGAAAGCTTTATAGACTCAATTTTGATTTTAGATGTGTTTGTAGAAGTTTTGCTTCTACAAGTATGACATGGATAAGGATTAATATGCTTGAGAAGTTTGATGGAACAAGGTCAAAATTTTAAAGATTTTTGTAATAAGTCAAGCTCTATTTAAGGTTGCATCTTTTCTAATACTTTAATGGATTTACTCAAGTTGGATTCATTGACGCACTTCTATCAAAAAGTATTCTTTCTTGTTTGCACTTTTAATGAAAAAAGATTTTGGATTCTTTTATGATTTGAATTTATTCCTAGAAGTATTTATGGCCACATTCGGAGAAAGTGATCAAGAACAAGTAGTAGAGACCAAACTCTTATCTTTATGATAAGGATCATAATCGGCCACTATATATGTTGCTAAATTCCAAAATCTTTCTTGCGATGTTGACTAGAATGACAAAGCACTTATCAATCAATTTCAATATGGATTGAAGGATAATATTAAAGATTTATTATTAATTATCCCAAAAGCACAATCTTTGAAATAATTTATTGCTTAAGCCATTACATGCAAGAATCAATTATTTAAAGGATATTAAGAATAAAGACTTGGTTGAAGAGTAATAAGTCAAATAATGGCGGTAGCTTCTAAGTTTTTTGAAATGTATTCATCAAGGCCGAAACTAATGCAAATTGATACGATACATTTTAAATCTCTCATGGAACTAAAAAAAACTTGGCGTCAGCAAGAGGATTTGGATTTATATTGCAGAGAAGCTAAGCACACTACTCAACATTGTCCAAAAAAGCAATGTAATTACAAAATGAAGAGCACAATTACCAAAGAAGATAATGTATCAAAAAACATGTTTCTTCAACTACAATATAAATACAAATCATGTGCAATACCTAGTAAAGGTCATATTTTTTTCTCAGATTCTTCACCTTATTTTATAATAGATATATATTTAGGACCTAAAAATCACAAAGTCTTTGTCTTATTAGATTCAAGAGCCTCAACCTATTTTATGGACGAAGATTTTGTCAAAAATTAAAAAATATCTTTAGTTAAGAAAATTAAACCTGTACATATTGAAGTCATAGATGGTCGTTCGTTGTCTTCTAGAAATGTTATCCATGAGAGTGTTCCTTTAGATGTAGCAATTAAAGATCATAAATATGTAGTAGTATTTAATGTAATAAGATCTTCCTCTAATCCAATTATTTTAGGATTATCATGGCTAGAAAAATATAACTCTCAAATAGATTGGATTTCTCCTAATCTTAACTTTTTTCATAGTATAATCTAAGATCGAGTTTGTGAAGTAGGAGTACAAAAGTCTAGTACATCCAAATCTTTAATGGTAGGTGAAAGAACTTTCATGCATGCTACAAAAAAAGGATCATCTTTTGCTATATATGCTATGCTCATTTCTAATGATGGAAAAATGTCAAGTGGTATTCCTAGCCAATATCAAGAATTCTAAGTTTTTTTTTTAAAGAAAAATATAGATATTCTTCTAGAGTATTGACCTTATGATTGTTCAATTGATCTGCAAGAAGAAGCTCAACTACCAATTGAACCAATTTATAGCTTATCGCAGAATGAATTGACTGCATTAAAGGAGTACATTGATGAGAGCTTGGCAAAGAACTTCATATGCTATTCTCAATCTCTAGCTAGGGCTCCTATCTTATTTGTAAAGAAGAAAGATAAATCTCTAAAGGATATATGTGGATTATTGAAGATTCAATAAGATCTCCATTAAAAATAGATATCTTTTACCTTTGATTTCATGACTTCTTGACCAAGTCAATCAAGCAAAGATCTATACCAAAATAGATCAACGAGGAGCATACAACTTAGTTCATATCAAAGAAAGAGATGAATAGAAGATTATTTTTTGAACTAGGTATGGACATTTTGAGTATAGTGTCATGCCTTTTGAATGCATTGGTTACTTTTCAACATGTTATGAATGATATTTTTTGTGAGTTTTTGGATGATTTTATGAATTCCTATTCAAATGACATTCTAATCTACTCTAAGAATACAAAAGAACATGAACTACATGTTCATTGCATGTTATAGAAACCTAAAGATATAGGATTATATGCCAAGATAAAAAAGTGTATATTCCTTACTACTCAAGTTGACTTTTTAGGATACATCATCTCCAATGAAGATCTTATGATGGATCCCAAGAAGGTCCAAACTATCATAGATTGGAAGATTCCAAGAATTGTATGAGATGTACAATGCTTTTTCAACTTTGCTAATTACTACCGAATCTTCATTAAGAACTTTTTTCAAGTTGCAACTCTACTTATATGTTTGATTCGTAAAGACAAACTTGAGTGGAATAAAGATGAAGAAGCATCATTTGATACTTTAAAGAAAGAGTTTACTTCTGCACCAATCTTATATTGCACCAACTTCTCTAAGATATTTTTTATGAAAATAGACGCATTAGACTTTTTAATGAGTGCCGTATTGTCACAAATCGGAATAAATGACAAACTCCACCCAATAGCTTTTCATTTCAAGAAATTTTCAGCAACCAAGATTAATTATGAGATCCATAATTAAGAGCTCCTTGCAATCATAGCTTCATTTTAAGAATGACATCATTATCTAGAAGGCACCTAAGGTTTAGTCATCGTATATACAAATCATAAGAATCTTGAGTACTTCATATCAGCACATGTTTTGAATCGTCATCAAGTCCATTCAAGCACGTCTTTATCCAGATTCAATTTTAAGATTAATTATCAATCCAAAAAATAACAAGATCTATCAGACGTTCTTATCTTGTACCAAAAGAAAGAGATACATCTTTTGATCAACAAAGAACAATTCTATTGAAGCTAAAGAATTTTCATCTTTGAGCAATAAAATCAACATTAACTGTTGATTCAACCTTTGTCAAGCAAATTCAATTAAGTATGTCTTTTGATCCTCTTATTCATGATATCAAGAATCTTTCTTCGGAGTCTCATGATATTTCAAATTTTGAGTTCAAGAACAGCCTTTTCTATTTTAAAAGACGCATATATGTTTCAACAGAAGAAATACATCATGACTTTCTAGCAATATGACATTTTGGATACAACAAGACTTTAAATCTTATATCTAGAGATTTTTGGTGGCTGCAAATGTAAAAGGTGATAAAAGATTGTCTAATTATATTACGTTTGTTCAAGATTAAAAACTCCTTATCATCATCTTTATAGACTTTTTCAATCATTACCAATTCTGAAACAACCATGGTCTTCCGTTTCTATGGATTCTATTATAGATCTTTCAATCTCAAGTTTATATGATTCTATATTTATAATTGTAGACCGTTTCACCAAAATAATATATTTTGTAATATGTACAAAATCTATTTCAAGTGAAGAAACAACCAAACTTTTCATTGTCAATATCTATCGCTGTCATGGATTGCCAAAGGATATTATATCAAATAGGGAGACTCAATTTGTATCAAGATTTTAGAAAATCCTATTCAAGATTTTAAAAGTGGATATAAAGGTCTCTCCAACTTTTCATCCTCAAATTACAAGACAAATGAAATGGATGAATTAAGTTTTGGAGCAGTATTTGAGTGTACCATCAACTATTATCAAGATGATTGGACAACTCTTTTGCCATTGATAAAATTTATATATAATAATTTGGTATATTTTTCTAGTTAATAAATATCTTTCTTTACTAATTATGGTTATCATCTATGACTTGATACTTTTGACTTTTCAAAAGTTGATAATCCTACTGTGGAAGATTTAAGAAATCATTTATTAGAGCTACATACAACAATGAAGACACAATTAAAGAATGCTAAAGAATAATAAAAAATCAATGCGGATGTCTGTTACAAGGAACAACTATAATTCAACATAGGTGAGAAGGTATGGTTACTTCATTGCAATATCAAAACTACTCGTCTTTGTGATAAGTTCGACTATTGTAGGCTGGGACCATTTCCTATTTATGAACAAATCAATATTATTGCTTATTGATTACATCTATCAAAGTCTATAAAGATCCACCATATATTTTATGTGTCTCTTTTTGAAGTGTATAAGATAGTGAATATCTTAAAAAAAAGACAAATGTCACTTTTTTCTATAAAATTAGAATATAATCAAGAGTTCAAGCTAGAAGAAGTCTTAGATTCAAAGCGATGCCAAAATAGGTTGGAATATCTTGTTCATTCACATAGATATGATATTAGCAAACGTATATGGGAGCTAGCAAAGAACCTTGCAAATGTAATAAAGAAGGTTGAAGCCTTTCATTAGTAACATCCATCAAAAATAAGAATTGTCAGAGCTACATGCAACAATGAAAACACAATTGAAGAATTATAAAGATCTATAAAAGATGATGACCTCTCCTCGTGGAACTCGTCCTTAGCAGAGGCGATAATGTCATGGATATATATATTTATTCCAATAGTTACTTATATATATAAGTAGAAGTAAATAAATATAAATTAATTTCATAAAGTCTTATAGAAAAGCTTTTTAAAAGCTTTATAGACACATGTGATTGTCGTTTTACTCATTCTACAATTCTTTTCAGAATAAATCTATATAGGAGAATTCAAATACAGGGAAAGACTAAGTACATGAGTTTTATTTATTAGAGTCACACAATTAACTGTATTCCAAACCACTAAAATACTAAGAAACACTACGATTTTTTCTTCCAATAACAATACTCCTTCATCAATTGATAATAACAGTGTGCAATCCTGTACTTTCAAAAAATTGCTTAAAATACAATAATTTCCATCCAACAATCTGAATTCACATAATTTTTGTAATCACAAACTTTCTCTGTCCAAACACACACAGCTCTCAATAAACAACAATCATAAACTTCCAATAATTCCTCATATAATTCAATTACATAGTACTTCAATTACATAATCAATAATTCATAAATCAATCTTTGTTTTATTCCACAGATTTACTTTTCAGTATTGAAAAACTATCCATTACTCTTCAACAACAAAGAAAACAAACAAACAAAGAGGTAACACCAAGCTTATCCCAGCTCATAACTATCATAGTCTTACACTCCAACAAACTTCTAAAACTCCTATATAATTACTCTTGATTTCCAGATTCTAACTATAATCTTGTAATTAACCGCTTCT
This sequence comes from Physcomitrium patens, assembly GCF_059467195.1. Taxonomy (NCBI): domain Eukaryota; kingdom Viridiplantae; phylum Streptophyta; class Bryopsida; order Funariales; family Funariaceae; genus Physcomitrium; species Physcomitrium patens. The sequence continues at coordinate 13,888,782 of NC_143428.1, forward strand.
AATAACTAAAATAATCATCCATCCTCATGAATTAATTATTCTATGGACTATTAGTCTATTTTATCAATATCTTATAAAAACAAATTAATATCTATTCTACATAGCCTCACTCCTATATGTGCAGCATCCTCACAAACACACAATTATTACCTTCCTAAAAACTATTTAATCAAACTCTACAAAATTACTATTTCGTCTGACCCAACTGTACATTTCGAAAGTCTCTTATTTTTCTCAGCGTCCAGTAGATATCTAACTTCATCGAATCCATATTGGTAACGATTATCACAAAAAGTGGTTTTGATGCATGTTTAGCTTTTACATTTTGGCCATTGTCATCTTTGTCTATAGCTCGCTTTGCACTTTCAATTGCCATGACGCTCCCTCTGTCAAATGCGTAACTAGAACTACTACTCTCAAACACGCAAAGAACACAAGAAAATGGCACTCCAACCAACCCAAAACAACACAACAAAATGACTTTAATTGGTGCCTCACTTCTATTCTTTTACTACTTCGTGATGGTGACAACATATTACTCATACTATCCGTGAAAGGTAATGGAAAGTAATCTTTCTGTGCGGCCACATTAAATTTCCAGAAATCCTTACAAAATCAGATTTTCTCGTTCTTTTTCGACACCATCATGATTGGAGAAATCCACTCATAATTCGATACCAGGTAAATAAAACCAACCGCTGTCATATTATGTGCTATCTAGCTTGAGAACGCACTGAGCGTCTGGCTATGGAAGATAAAATGATGTTTTGTAAGTATCCAAGTAGTCTAGTAGGTTTCAACTATTTAAACACAAACTATTTCGGATTTAAATATAAAAGCTTAATCCCAATACAATGTACTTAGAATACTATTTTTAATAGCTTTTGGATATTATAAGCATAGATTCTTTTTTATTTATTATTTTTATTTCTATTTCATTTATTTTTTAAAATCCTAATCCTAGACAACGAGCCTCGACAAGCTGTAATTCTCAATCTGACCATCCAATTGTTGTGAGACTTCTAGCATTAGAGTCTTTACAAGTCTTCTAAATGCTCAAGAAGTTCAATCCAATCTAACTTACAGATTGCAAGAAAACACCGTAAATCCATGCTGAAGTCTCTTAACCGCTGCCTAGAAGGTTGATGATAAACTTTAACTTATAATTTCTCCTTCTCTGACCGTTAATTCTCATTCAAACTTTGTATGCAACTCCGTCTTTGAGTCCTCAACTTACCGTGTCAAAATTTACCTTATTCTAGCTAATAGATCTCAGATATTATAAAAATCCTAAACAACTCCAATATGCCAACTTCTGATACCTCTATTTACTCATGATCAAATATCTTCTATCCATACTGTAAGATTAACACAAATTTTTGCATGCACTTAGTATATTCAACCATCTAGACACCTCTAAAATTTCAACCACAGATGTCTTTCTAATTTTACAAAACAATCAAGAGTACTAGCATGTACTTTATTGCAAAAACCCAATTCACTAATACAAACATTGACTTTGAGCAATGATTACAAAGTCCTCATAAACCCTATGAAATATAATTCTATACCTTTCGAAGGAGCTTGAAGCTAGCTTTCTGACTCCAAAATCCCGATTTCTTGAATGCCCCTTTTTTTTTCCTCTCCTTTCCTTTAACTCCGTGAGGTCCCTTATTCTTCTACCCTAGACTTCGAATTGAAACAATCGACCCGCCACCATGGAATTCTCGCCTCTAAAAGGATCTTTCTACGAAAAGAAAGTTTCTCCAAAATAGCATAGAGAACAGAGCAGCTTGAAATAGAACCAAAGCCTCTATATTCACGACCTCATTAGATTACCTAATCGAGTTAGGTCTCATATTGGATAAGAGGCCAATACGAGGACTTGGATTGGATGTTCCCATAATTGAATCAAATTGGTCCTTCAGATCAGACTCACTCCAATATTAAATTGATCCTTTCCTCTTTTACCAACTCTTGATAAGAATATCTCGGATTCATTCTATCTAATTTACCAAAGAATCTTGGGGACCTCGATTTATCCCCTCAATTTTTTTCTTGGCTTTAGGTCTGCTGATCTCAATTATTGAAATTAAATGGAGCATTACATTGCTGATAAGTATGCTTTGATTGCTTGCTAATTTCACACACTTGTACGTAATTGTCATTGGCTTTGGCATTGGGACATTCACTAGCATAATGACCAATCTGTCTGCAACAGAAACAACGAAGTGGTCTTCTTGCACCTCCATCAAGCATAATTGGTGTCTCCATCGATATATATTTACTAGGTTTGTTCCATATAAGGTTAGAAAATGATCCTCGTTGTCCCATTGGTACACAGGATACTTGGTTCAATGACCCCGATGGAGCATACGTTGTTGTCACATTTGGTAGTACAGCTTGCAATGGAGTGACATTAACTAGCCTCTGAATATTGGCATTGGAATTGGCCACTGTTTCTAACATCCAAGATGACTAAATATTAATAAAACTTTCCCATTTATATTTTCATCATATAGTTGTGTTACAATATGACATCCTCCCTCTCTGAACTTGTACAGACTCTAGTATGCACAAAAAACCTAGTTGTTGTTTGATTAAAATATGTTCTCCAAGTCTTCGTTCAAATTCTCTTTATCACTTTTGCTATCCAAGTCAATTTCATCTTCTTGTTGAAGAATATCTATGTCTTTATCAAGGTCTTTTATATTTATTTCTGTGTATCTTTGTTTAAACATTTTTACTCGCTTCCTTGTAATTGGTATTTTTAACCTTGTTCCATCTAACTCTTGTAATGAGTAAGTTGCATTATCATGAATAGTTGTTACCACATACGGTCCAAATCATCGCTTAGAAAACTTCCATAAAATACTCTGATTATTATCCAAGCTACTATCATAGACCAAAACCCAATCACCTTCTTCAATTGCTTTAGGCCTCAATCGATGCTGCTTATCAAATTGTGTCTTGTTTTGTAACCTTGATCTTTTTAACCTTTCTAATGCTATTTGCAAATCTTTCGATCTATGCTCTAATTGTTGAATTCTAATAGCTAGAAGTTCTTCTCTTGTCAATCCATCTTCCCATGGTAGCACACTTCAAGTAGATAATTTTCTTTCAATTGGCATAATTGGTTTTTGACCTGTCATAAGCTCAATAGGCATATATCCTATTACTGAGCTATGAGTTGTTCGATCATCCCATAATACAAATGACAAAAGTCGTGGCCATTCTCTAACCCTCCCATTACAAGCTTTAACTAATGCCTTTACAATCAATGGGTGATCATGCTCACTTTTTACATTTCCTTCAAGATTATAAGCAGTAGTCAATGATAGTTTAATTCCACATCTTTCAAAGAATTCATGAGCTTCTTGTGCATTTAATTCTCCACGATTTGTAGTGATTTTTCCTACACATACATAGCGGCAAATAACATCTTCAAGAAAAAATCTACAAATTCCTTCCATAGATTTTGTTCTCAATGCTCTTCCTTCTACTTGATTTGATAAATCTTCACAAGCTAAGCCCAAATATTTTATTTGCCATAATCCGATTGGCATAATAACCAAATCAACAACCCATTTAAAATGTATAGCTAGAGGATATGTAGGATGAAGACCATCTTGATGTCGTATATTAGGATACGTTTGACAAATTTCACATGACTCTACAAATAAGAGCACAACTTGATACATATTTTTCCACCAATATCGTTCCTTAAGCTTAGCAAAAGTAATTCAAATTCGTCTATGTATCATGGATATGAACTCTAAAGAAAGATAATCTCAATACACTCTTGTGTTACTCAAAAATACTTAGAAATCACTCAAAGGTGATAATATATTGAACTAGAATGGCTATTGTCAAAGATTAGAAAACATGACGACTCTTGAAACTAGACTCGAAATAAAAAAGAGTTGACAAGAGTGAAGAAGGCTTCACTCTTGTCTCTATATATACTATCTAACTAAGGGCTACGTGGCGACGTTCTATAGGACCTTCAATATATATTGACTTTGTAGGATACTTGCCTTGACTTACAAGGCAAGTTTTTCTACGTGTGGGCCACATAGTTAGCTTGGTCTTCAAGCCAAAAACATGTGTGGCACATGGCCAACTTATTGACCACATTTCTAATCCTAAAAGTCAATTAAAGACACCTATGAAGCCAAAGCAGTGTCTATAAAGCTTCTAAGAAGCTTCCATACTAAATACTATAGAATCAACTTAATTTTATTTATTTTTACTTACTTCTACTTATTTATATATATAATTACTAGCTTACATGAGTATGTCCATGATACTATGTCTTGTCCATAAACTATCATGAAACCCTTTTAATAATTTTTGTTTCTCTTTCTTATTGCGTATCACTCTTTGTGGCATTCCAATTCCTTTCTTTGGTCTCTTCCACTAGAATCATTCTCAAAGAAAAAATCTATATGCTTTTTTTCTTATTGGTTTAAATTTTTTTGTAGACCAATTTTCTTGCTTAGTTAAGGTATTCAAGTAATGATCAATATCCAATAATTCTCCTTCATAAAATTCTTCAAGAAATAGCTTGTCTTCTCTGTTAAGATTTGATATTGAATAGAATTTTGATCCAACATCATCAATGTCTTCAACCATTTCGTCTTCTCTTTCATATCTTGCTCTAGATAGCATGTCTATTACTAAATTGTCTTTTCCAGCAACATGCTTAAATTCTGGATTTAATGACTTAATATAAGCAATCCATCTTAACATTACAATATCCGGCATTGAATAATTAGTAATCATTCCAAGTAATGGCAAGCGATCTGTTTCAATTACTACTGTTGCACCAATCAAATAATCCCTTTTAGCTTTCATAGCCAAAATAACTATCCAAAGTTCTCTTTTAACTTACAAATATGCACGTTGATGAATACTTAAAACTTTAGGTCCAAATCAAACTGCAAATCTACTTCCACTTGAATCATCTTGTCCCACAGTCCATCCAATAGCAATAGGACTAGTATCTATAGTAAGAATTACTTGTCTATTACAGTCATAATCAATTTTTCTTAAAATTGGAGGTATCACCAATAACTTTTTTAGCTTCTACACTGCTTGAGTACACTTTCTTTCCTAGTTAAATTGATAACCCTTACATAATAATTCATACAATGGATCTACAACATGAGCATAATAAAGAATCCATATACGATAAAATATACAAGCTCCTAAAAACCTGCGTACTTCTGTTAAAGAGTCACATGAATCTTTCATCCTTCCAATTGCATCAACTTCGCTTGGATATGGCTTTCTCCCATAAAATCCACACAAATGCCCAACAATAAGAACTTCCTACACTCCAAATGTAGATTTTTCTCCTCAAAGTATAAGATGAACCTCTTTAAGTCGAGTTAAAATCTTTTCACAATCTTGTATATGATCAACAATATATTTGTGACAACCTTTTTCATCTAAAGTTTCATCTTTTTCTCCTTCTTTACATCCTTTGATAGGAACATTATCTAAAAAAGACATAGTTTTTTCAGGAATGAAGTCTCTTAGTACCTTGTCCATCCAATTCATCATATGTGCAACTGAGTTAGTAGCACCTTATGGGAAAATATACATTTTAAGCAATCCAAGTGGCGTTCTCATTGTTGTTAGATCTCTACTCCTATGCACAAGTGAAAATTGATCATAATCCGAATATAAATTATCCATTGAATAAATTACCCTTCCCGCAAACGCTTTTGCAACCTTGTCTACTAAAGGCCCTATACATGTATTTCTTATAGTTACTGCATTCATTGGCTGTATATCTTAAATAAAACGTAACAATCCATTTTTTTTAGGCACCGTAAACCAACAACTAGAATATGGAGCAATAGAAGGCTCCAAAATTTTCATTCGCATCTTTTCTTTCAGTAATTCCACCAATTTAGGTAAATGTGCCTTCAATACGGAAATTGGCCTTAAGTTCTAAGGTACATGAGGTACTATAAAGATAACCATAGGAGCAACAACATTAGGATCTACACATCCTATTTCACGAGACCCAAAGGCAAATGATTTACCTCGTTTCGTAAGCATTTTTTTAAAATATTCAATTTCTATTGGAAATATAGAACCATCACATCCAATCTTCAATTCTTCAAAAGTCTCCTTTGTAAACTGATGTCTAATCTTCTTTGGATCTCTTAAACTCTCTTCATTTGATGCTTCTTCCATTTGTTCCTTAGAATCTTCTGGTAAAGGTTCGACAACAGGTTTTACCTTTTTATCTACTGTTTTATATTTTGTCTCTACAATAATTTGTGATGCTTAAAAATATTCAAGTATAGAATAAACCTCCCTCGAATGAATTTCTATAATCTTATCATCATCTCCTAATCCAATAGATGCAATTAATTCTAAAGAATCTTCCAATCCATTTTCTTCAAAAACATCTAAAATCTTCTCATTATCTTTTAATGTGTCTAATTTGCGTAATTTCTTTTCAATATTATATAATCTTTTTCTTTCTTTTCTTTTAAAATCATCAATTTTCTTATACATAATATTTCCATTCTCAAAAATACCAATAAAACTCACATCAAAGGTACCTTCATCTCATGAGAGTACCTCCTCTTTTATACCTCCATAATCCCGCTTTATAGTGGTACTTCCTCAAAATCCTTAACTCCTTCAACAATCCTTGGCAATGGTTTCTCCTTTAACCTATCTCAATTCCGTTTATGATTAGGAGGTACTTTCAAAAATTATACAACTTTCCTTCCATCTTCACTACGTATCCTTGCATAAGCAGAACCATCATCAAGTACTTTTGTTTCCATCCATGTTGCCATAATATAAGGTTGTCCTAAAATCAATGGATAAGACGTTGTATCTTGTACAAAGAAATGTTGTTCTATTGCAACATCTCCAATCCAAATTTTGACATCTGGATAAGCTCCATATAATTCGTCTCATGTATTATTAGCTGTTTGTATTGCCCATCCATATTCCATATCAATTGGCCATTTTCGCTTCTTATAAAGATCCTTAGACATAAGATTTATTTCAGAACCATGATCAACTAAAGTAATAATTGGTTCTTCTATATCTCTTACTTTCACCAATATTTCAGTAGTTGTTATTATCTAATGTTTTCGAGTATAATGGCTTGAAGCTTCCATTTCCTTATCACTATAATCTTCGAAATGTACTTGTTGATTATATCCATTCTTTTCATTTCTTAATTGCTTGTAACCATTATCAACTTCTTCTTCATCTTTATATAATCATGCATCAATAGCATGACTCATTCCAGCTTCATCCATTAATTGTCTCTTTCGCTTAATGCTGTCAATGATAATATCATGAAACTCCTTCTTTGTAATTTCCAAAATTTCTTTCAATGTCAATTCCACCTTAGCATTTAATATACGTTCTTCTAATACCCCTTATAAATTTGTTACCGCTTTAATATCAAAAAGTAGCTTATAAGCAATTGATTTATTCTTTTTATTTTTCTCGTTTGTTTTTTCTTCTAATGATATTGAAGTATCCTTTATAGGTAATTCTTGTGAAGCCGCTTCACAAGCCTTCTCTTCAAGTTTATTTCTTAGAAGAATTGCCTTCTCTTGTATCATCAAAATTTCCTCGTCTCTTTTCTTCCATCAAAGCTTCATGTTGGCTCTTAGCAATATATGCATGAACTAAAAGAGATTCAATAGGATCTTCTCAATCTATTGCACCTCATATTGTAGCTGCAGTCCTCAATAACGCTTCTCGAGGCATTTTTCCTTTTTGTATTGTAGAAATGGCAGAAGCCCAAAATTCACTAGTTTCTATATTTCCACCAAAGTCATCATCTACTCTAGCGCCATAACTTGCACTCTCTCGTGTTACTATTCCATGTTCTATTAAATAATCTTGAATCAATGCTCTCATACCTCTTTTACCAAAATTAATTTGAAACAAATCCTTTGTATCTTTTTATGCAATCTTTTCATCTTTCGAGTAAATAACTTCTTGCTGCACCATATTATTAAATTCATTGCAATCCTTCCTAGTATGTGAAATGTCACCACATCAGATACATGTTTATACAGACCTTTATTTTGAAACATTCTTCAAATTATTTGTAGCAGTATTTTCTTCAAGTCTTGTCAATTTGATTTGAAGGTCTCGTATTCCATGTATAATTTCTTCAATCCCTATCTCTCTTTTCTTTGATAAAGATGTTGAAGGTTGAACAGTAGACATTGTTGGTCGTATTGTATGTAGTGGAATTTTAGGTGCTTGTACTGCTTTTGGAATATTACTCCTATCCTTCCTCTTTTCTCTTTTTGCAAGCAAACCCACTGCATTTTCAATATTTTTCCACTTTGTTGTCAATCCTTCATCTTCTTCTTTGTCTTCAAGAAGCAACTCCAATTTCCCTTGTAATTCTCCATCAGCAGCTTGAAGAAATAATTCAACCTTGTTCAACTCTAATGTCAATTTTTCTATCTTCGATAATTGAGAACACTGCCTCTCAAATTCCCTTAGTAGGTCTGTTGCTTACAAATTCTTATTAGGCTACTCAATCCATTCTAGAAATATTTTCTTAGTAACACGATCAGTGTCCTCTAAGAAATATTCGTCTTTTAATGCATGTGATAAAATCTCCCATGAATTTCCATAATGCTCCATGATTGATATAATATGCTCTCTTATTTCCGGTATCATGGCAAGTCTAAATAATTCAACCATCTTCTTCTCAGAAACCCGATTTAATTCCATTTCTCAAACATAACATCTTAAATACCTTGAAATATCCCTTCCATCAAATTGATCAATTTTATTGACCACTACTTACAATGCTTTGGTTGCTAAAGCTTCTTTGCGATCATTACTATGCAGTTGCTACATAGATAATGATAAGGCTTGAAAGATACCAGCAAAAGACGGATCTATATATATACCTTATCCTTTAGAAGAAGTTCCACTTGAAGCTCCTTTAAAATTTTTATTTTTATTCTCCATAAAATAAAAATAAAAATAAATGAATCCCAATACCTCTCACCTCAAGCGTTTCACATCAGGTTCACCACTTATGTCATATTACATGCTATCTAGCTTGAGAACGCACCGTGCGTCTGGCTACAAAAGATAAAACAATGTTTTGCAAGTATTCAAGTAGTCTAGTGGGTTTTAACTATTTAAACACAAACTATTTCGGATTTAAATATAAAAGCTTAATCCTAATACAAAGTGCTTAGAATACTATTTTTAATAGCTTTTGGATATTATAAGCAAAGATTCTTTTATTATTTATTATTTTATTTTATTTTTATTTTTATTTTTATTTTTTTATTTTTTTATTTTTTTTTATTTTTTTAAATCTTAATCCTAGACAGGAGGCTTGGACAAGCTGTAATTCTCAATCTGACCATCCGATTGTTGTGAGACTTCTAGCATTAGAGTCTTTACAAGTCTTCTAAATGCTCAAGAAGTTCAATCCAATCCAACTTACAGATTGCAAGAAAACACCGTAAATCCACGCTGAAGTCTCTTAACCGCTGCCTAGAAGGTTGATGATAAACTTTAACTTATAATTTCTCCTTCTCTGACCGTTAATTCTCATTCAAGCTTTATATGCAGCTCCGTCTTTGAATCCTCAACTTACTATGTCAAAATTCACCTTATTTTAGCCGGTAGATCTCAGATATTACAAAAATCCTAAACAACTCCAATATGCCAACTTTTGATACCTCTATTTACTCATGATCAAATATCCTCTATCCATACTGTAAGATTAACACAAATTTTTGCATGCACTTAGTATATTCAACCATCTAGACACCTCTAAAATTTCAACCACAAATGTCTTTCTAATTTTACAAAAAAGTCAAGAGTACTAGCATGTACTTTATTGCAAAAATCCAATTCTCTAATACAAACACTGACTTTGAGCAATGATTGCAAAGTCCTCCTAAACCCTATGAAATCTAATTCTATACCTTTCAAAGGAGCTTGAAGCTAGCTTTCTAACTCCAAAATCCCGATTTCTTGAATGCCCCTTTTTTTTTCCTCTCCTTTCCTTTAACTCCGTGAGGTCCCCTATTCTTCTACCCTGGACTTCGAATTGAAACAGTTGACCCGCCGCCATGAAATTCTCGCCTCTAAGAGGATCTTTCCACGAAAAGGAAGTTTCTCCAAAATAGCATAAAGAACAGAACAGCTTGAAATAGAACCAAAGCCTCTATATTCACGACCTCATTAGATTACCTAATCGAGTTAGGTCTCATATTGGATAAGAGGCCCATACGAAGACTTAAATTGGATGTCCCCATAATTGGGTCAAATTGGTCCTTCAGATCAGACTCACACAAATATTGAATTGGTCCTTTTTCCTTTTATCAACTCCTAGTAAGAATAGCTCGGACTCATTCCATCCGATTTACTAGACAATCTTGGGGACCTTAATTTATCTCTTCAATTTTTTTCTTCGCTTTGGATGTGCTAATCTCGATTTTTAAAATTGAACGGAGTATTACATTACTGATAAGTATGCCCTAACTACTTGCAATTCCCACACACTAGCACATAATTGTCACTGACTTTAGGATTGGGACATTCACTGGCATAATTACCAATCTGTTTGCAATGGAAACAATGAGGTGGTCTTTTTGCACCTCCATCAGGCATAATTGATATCTCCACCAGTATATACTTATTAGGCTTGTTCCATATAGGGTTAGAAAATGATCTTGGTAGTCTCGTTGGTACAGAGGGTACTTAGTTTGATGATGCCGATGGAACATACGTTATTATCATGTTTGGTGGTACATCATCAGAGCTAAGATCATCGTCCGTTGTCAATTCAGATGCTGACAATTGAGATTTTCCGTGATAGTGTATTGGGTACATTTTTAACACCATTTTATCTCCGTCCTTGCCAATTGTCAAAGTACCCCGACCCCAATCATTCTTGGCTTTTGCTTGATAAAGCCAAGATTGTTTCAATAAAATTGGATACAATAAAGTTGATCGTTGTAACCAAAAGATGATATAGTCAATTTCATACGCATTACCGACAATTATAGTTTGAACACTCAGTAAAATATCCTATGATTTAACTCGGCTATGATCTGCCATCCTTAACACCAATGTTGTGGGTACTAAATGTTCCAAATCTAAAGTATCCATTGTATCAGCGTTCATTAAATTGACGTTGGAACCACCATCTACTTAAATACCCAAGATCATAACACCGTCAATTAAAACATCGATGGTTGATGTACTTGGATCAAGGTTCAAACTGACTTCACAAACTTCCTTATTGCGTTGCCTATGCCGTGTAAACAATGAATTCAATGTAAAATGGTACTCTGGTGCGACCGCTAGAAGTTGCTTCATAGAAATATAAGGTCGAATAACATCCAGATCCTTCAAAATATCATAAGGTTCCATATTTAAGATAATTTCCAATGTTCTCTTTCTTTTCATTGGGTTGATTTTAACTTTGAGAAGTAAGATACTCTTCCGTCTTGGACTTGAAATTGGAACAGTGGCCAGAGCTTCCTTGAAAATCGTGCCTCTGAGAAGATCTTTCAACAAATAGGATGATTCTTGAAACTGCATAGAGAACGAAATAGCTTGAAATAGAACCAAAGCCTTAGTAATTGGGACCTCATTGGGTTGCCCAACCGAATCAGGTCTCATACTGGATAAGAGGCCTATAGCAGGACCTTGATTGGATGTCCCCGTAATTGGGTCAAATTGGCCCTTTGCATCAGGCTCACCCAAATGTTGAATTGGTCCTTTCTTCTTTTGTTGACTCTTGGTAAGAACGGCTTGGACACATTCCACTCGATTTATCAAAGAATCTTGAGGATCTTAATTTATCTTCTCCATTTTTCTTTGGTTTTGGAATTGTTGATCCCCATTATTGAAATTGAATGGAGCATTATATTGCTGATAAGTATGTCCCGACTACATGTAATTTCCACACACTAGCGCATAATCGTCATTGGCTCTAGGATTGGAACATTCACTGACATAATGACCAATCTATCTGCAATGGAAACAACAAAGTGGTCTTCTTGTACCCCCATCTAGCATATTGGGTGTCTCTATCGGTATATACCTACTAAGCTTGTTCCATGTAGGGTTAGAAAATGATCCTGGTTGTCCCATTGGTATAGAGGGTACTTTGTTTGATGACGCTAGTTGAGCATATTGTTGATACCTCTGCTGCTCCTTCTCGTAGTTCTAAGGATTTGATGTAGACCCCTGATTAAAATTGGAACTTTGAAAGTTATTAAATTTTCAATTTTGTCGATTAGATCAATTTCAATTCCATCCAAACATATTTTTTGTTTGAACTTGATTGACGTCCCATTGAATCGATGGGATCATAGTCTGATTATTGAATTATTGTTGCTTTTGCTAATTCCAACAATTAGCTGTTAAGTACTTTCTTTCGCAAAATATACATTGATCCATCATTTGTGAAGGTGAAGGATATTTTATTACCAAATGACCATGATCCTTACAATTACTGCACCATACATTAGTCCTAGTATTAGTAGGCTTGTACCTCTTCTCCTTATCCTTGACCATATTAACGACCATTTCTTCCATTTTCTTTGTCAGGTTCAATAAGAAGGCTTCATTGGAATCTTTTGAAGTTGGTATTATTGATAATTCTGCTACTTGTTGTTGATATGAAAAATATAGAACATACGTTGTTATCACATTCGGTGGTATAGCTTGCAATGGGGTGACATTAACTGGCCCCTGAATATTGGCATTGGAATTGGCCATTATTTCTAAAATCGTGGATAACTACCCATTGATCTGTTCCAAGTCAGATTTTGATAGCTGCTTTGAACTAGAATCATCAAGGCATCTGTAGTTAAAAACTAATCATAATAGCATTCCTCCCAAATCTTGGCTCTATTAAGAGATGTAGTTACTGTATTTGTTTGAGCCTCTTTTACAAACATTTTTAGTTCAGATGGATGCAATCCATTGATTAATATGGATAATATAAAAGCCTCTAGCATTTGGTGATTTGACCACTTGCGGAGTATATCTGCCACACGACCATAGTATGATTATACTGCCTCTCCTGGATCCATTTTGCTAGTCATTAATCTTTCTCAAAGTCAATCCTCAAAACCAATTGGATGAAAATGGATTAAAAATACATTCTTCAATGCTTTCCAATTGGAAAATTGATCCACTGGTTGACAATTGTACCATTCGAATGTCGTTTCCTTTAAGGTTGCTAACAACCATTGTAACCAAATATCTTCAGTTCTTCCATTATTGGCTATACATGTTGTCAGAAATTGAGACAAGAATTGATCGAAATTTGCACCCAAAAAACCTCTTAAAATAGGTAATAGAGCCACACTCATTGTGCAATCGCTCACGTCACTTATTTGTACTACTATTGGAACCGCTAGACCACCTGTCACCATTGAAGAGAATAATGTTCCACTTAATTTTTTGTCAAAACAACTGGCACCTTCTCCAATTGATTGTTCTAAATTTTCAAGTTTCCTCAATTTGCTATTATTGTCCCTTACTAAGTTAGTTGGTTGAATTGGGGGTGAAAACGATGGGTTTTGAAATACACTGAATTGGCCCTTATTGACCAATAATTTATTCCACTCTACGGAACCAATTTTGATAGTATTGGAAGCTTCTCTTATTGAAAACGTATCCAATGGAGTATCCAATTCTTCTATGATTCTCTCACTCGTAATTAACGACCTCAAGGGAAATACTGGTCTATTCACCAAATTTTTTGCGAGTACTTTTGGCAATTTCTCTAACGGTATATACTGCTAAAATATTTGATGTCGATTAGCTTTTGGGTATACTTGGATATGTCGACAGGCATACAACCATGGTTTAATCCAACTTTGTCAATGATTCCTTTTTAACTTCCATTCTTACTCATTATGTAACAAATGTCTTATTTGTAATCTCCTTATTCTTCCTTTCAACTGCCATATTTTCTTTACTATTAAATTTTTATTCTCAATAACTATACTTTTTCATTATATTCTATTGAATTTGCTTCCTATCTCCCATCTTACTAAACCGATAGTTAATTTCTAACACTCAATGCTATTATCTATCTCTGGCAGTGGTGCCAAAATGTGATTGTCGTTTGACTTATTCTATAATTTCTTTCAGAATAAATCTGTGTAGGAGAATTCAAACATAGGAAAAGACTAAGTGTATGAGTTTTACTTATTAGAGTCACACAATTAACTGTATTTCAAACCACTAAAACATTAAGAAACACTGCGATTTTTTCTCCTAGTAACAATACTCCTTCATCAACTGATAACAATAGTGTGTAACCCTGCACTCTCAAAAAACTGCTTAAAATTCAATAATTTCCATCCAACACCAGGAATAACAGATTTCACTCCAAGAATCTAAATTCATATAATTTTTGTAATCACAGACTTTTTCTGTCCAAACACACACAGCTCTCAATAAACAACAATCATAATCTTCTAATAAATCTTCATATAATTCAATTACACAGTACTTCAATTACATAATCAATAACTCATAAATCAATCTCTGATTTATTCCACAGATCCACTTCTCAGTATTGAGAAACTATCCATTACTCTTCAACAACAAAGAAAACAAAAAAACAAAGAAGTAACACCAAGCTTACCCCAGCTCATGTCTATCATAGTCTTACACTCCAACAAACTTCTAAAACTCCTATATAAGTACTTTTGATTTCCAGATTCTAACTATAATCTTATAATTAATCACTTTTAATAACTAAAATAATCATTCGTCTTCTTGAATTGACTATTCTATAGACTATTAGTCTATTTTATTAATATCTTACAAAAACGAACTAATATCTATTCTACAACACGATTTTGATTTTAGATGTATTTAGACATTAGAAACTTGGCCAACAAGTTAATCATGTCTTGGTAGCTTGTGGAACAAGTTAACTCTGTATAGTATCTTATGGAACAAGCTAGCTATGTGGCACATATATAAATAATTTACCTTGCAAGTTAAGACATATGGCTAGCAAAGTCAACACATGTTGGAGGTCCTATAGAATATCTCCGCGTAACTCTTAGTTAGAGAATATATATAGAGGCAAGAGTGAAGCCTTCTTCACTCTTGTCAATGCCTTTCTAGTCTTGAGTTTTGTTTCAAGACTTTATAGTCTTCTTTTTTTTGGCAATAGCCATTCTAGTTTAATATTACATCACCTTTTGAGTGACTTTTTAATTATCTTTATTGACATAAGAGTGTATTGAAATTTTTTTTTCTTCGAGATTCATGTCCATAGCACAAAGCCCTAAAGTCTATTTAGATAATGATATTAGACTTACCATCAAGGAAAAAGATAAGATCTCTTTCTAATTTTCAAATAACGTTTAGAATGATATATATGATATGTTTTATGTTGAAAGATTGCCTAAGAATTTGCTTTCTATTAGCAAAATGACAAATCAAGGTTATAAAGTCAATTTTAATGCTAATATATGTTTCATGAAATAAGACAATATAACCATCAAAGATGTTAAACATGGTAGCTTGTAGAAGCTATTGGAATCTTTACATGAAGATAAAAAAAAACTTCTCTTGTTACTTGGACAAAACAAACTTTAAACAAGGTTAATCTGTGGCATCAATGATATGGTCATCTTGACATTTTGGACTTAAAGAAACTACAAGTAGGTTATAAGATCACTCATCTAGACATAGAAAAAGGACACAAAGTTAGGATTTTGTGAGGGATGAATTTATAGAAAATAATATTTTGATGCTTTTTCAATAAAAGGTGGTACTCATATAATAAAATTCTTTGAATTGATACATTTTGATGTAAATAGTCCTATGAAGAGAACATTATATGGAAAAGCAGAATACTTTATTACTTTTATTGATAATTTTTTTAAAAAAACTTTTGTACATTTTATGAAACAAAAGTCTAAAGTCTTGGGTAATTTTAGGATTTTTAAGGCTTTAGTTGAGAAACAAACAGGCTTAGAGATTCAAAAATTATATAGAAACAATGGTAGAAAGTACACATTTAAGGCCTTCAAATAGTTTTGTGAAAAATATGGCATTGAAAGAAAATTTTCAGTGCCTTATATGCCTCAATAAAATAAAGTTGTAGAATGTAAGAATGAAACATTACAACATAAATAACTTTTAAATGCATGGTGGGCAGAAGCCATTAATACTACAATATATATCCTCAATCAAGCTTCTACTACAGCTGTGGAAGAAAAAACACCAAAAGAAGTTTGTTAGGTATAAAATCTTCAATACAACACCTTTGTGTCTTTAAATGTCATGTCTATGTGCATATTTTAGATAAAAAATGCATAAAACTTGACTTCAAAAGCAAGAAATGTATATTTTTGGACTTTATTGAAGATATTAAGTATTATTATTTATATGATGTTGAAAATGGCTCTATAATTAATAATTTTAATGTTAAGTTTGTTGAGTGTCAAGACTCTAAGCAAGGTGAAGAAATTTTAGAGGTTTTTATTAATAAACCTAAAAAAAAAAAAAAAAAGAAAAAAAAAAAAAAACTAAGGAATCTTCATAAGATTGAGAAAGTAACATTGAGGATACAATGGAAGATTTAGAGATTAGTGAAGGTTACCAACAACGAATTATTAAATCTTCATCTTCTATTTAAGATATTTAAATACAAGCTCAAGCACTTGGATAATAATATGCAATTTTAATTCTACTTCCAATCCCACCTTTATCTCCACCTTCAGTTGTAAAGACACTATCATAATATATGAAGTCTGGTTTGAGAATGCTTCAAGCACCTAACTCTAGAAGGTAGAATAGAAATTACAACAACAAAATCTTAATTCTAATAGAACACTAACAATGTTAAATAAGCTTTAATCAAATTCAGAGAAATCTCAAAAGAATTCCAAAGAAACAATAAGAAATCTTAAAGAAATACTAGAATGATTATAAACATATCTCAAATACATCTCAATTCAAACTTAATTTAATCCTAGTTGAAATCTTATTGGACTTCATTCAAATTTTTGGCCAAAACTAACTAAATCTTAAATCTTAAAAAAACTCAAATAAAATCCTAAACCCTAAATCAAATCTTGATCAAATCCTAATCAAACCTTAAATCCTAAACCAAATCCTTAATTCTAAATCAAACCCTAATCAAATCCTAAATCCTAAAGTAAATCCTAACCAAATTCTAAATCCTAAACCAAATCATAATCCTAAATCAAATTGTAACCAAATCCTAAACCCTAAACCAAACCCTAATTTTAAATCAAACCTTAACCAAATCCTAACCAAATCCTAATCAAATACTAATCCTAATTCAAACCCTAACCAAATCCTAAATCCTAAATCAAATCCTAATTAAACTCTAAATCCTAAACCAAATCATAATCCTAAATCAAACTATAACCAAATGCTAAACCCTAAACCAAATCCTAATCCTAAATCAAATCTTAACCAAATCTTAATCAAATCCTAACCAAACCCTAATCCTAAATCAAATCCTAACCAAATTTTAGTAATTTCTATAACAGATTTAAACCTCAATTACTAATAAAGGAACCATTGATCTTAACTCCAAATTTTCACACTTCTTACAAATTAAGTTGAAAACAAGCACAAAAAATTTGAAAAAGATCGAAATTACCAAATAGACGATAATGTCAAAAACATGCTCGAGTATTAGCCAGCCTCCTTCTCCAACCTTGATGTCAATTTCCCAGAGCCAATATCTCTCCATTTCACCATTCGATTGATTTTGAAATTCTCATACACATAGAAAAATAAGTCTTAAATTTCTCTCCAATCCAACTAGTAGATTGCAAAAAATCTTATAAACCCTCACTAGACCTAAAATTCTACTTTCTAAGACCTTGACTCACTTAAACTTCAATAATCCTCAATTTAATAATTAAATCTATTTAATATTTACAACATGTATTAAGCACAACTGTGTCAAGGACAAAGACTCGATGAGGAAAAATATACACCAAAAGGCTATCTCGATATAATAAGTCAAAATATAAACAAGTAGGTATATTAAAAGGAAACTGGAATGGCTATTGCCACAAGACAAGAAACTAAAGACTCTTGAACCTGGACTAGAAGCAAGAAAGGAGTTGACAAGAGTGAAGAAGCCTTCACTCTTGTCTCTATATATACTATCTAACTAGGGGCTACGTGGCGACGTTCTATAGGACCTCCAATATGTGTTGACTTTGTAGGACACATGCCTTGACTTACAAGGCAAGTTTTTCTACGTGTGGGCCACATAGTTAACTTAATCTTCAAGCTAACAACATGTGTGGCACATGGCCAACTTGTTGACCACGTTTCTAATCCAAAAAGTCAATTAAAGACACCTATGAAGTCAAAGCAGCGTCTAGAAAGTTTCTAGGAAGCTTCTATATTAAATATTATATAATTAACTTACTTTTATCTACTTTTACTTACTTCTACCTATTTCTATATGTAATTATTAGCTTACATGATTATGGCCGTGACAAACTGTGACCATTGATCTACAAAATTTCACCCATAGATCTATTATAAAACTCTTAAAATTACTAGGGACATCAATCCTACTTTATTTCATAAGTCACATCTTTTTCTAAGTCCATGGTGTCATTGAATAAATAATTAAGAATTTTATTGCCAACTCAAAGAATTTGGTTGAATTCAAATATTCTCAATTTTATAACCAATCATTGGTTGGAATTAAATTGGCCTATATGTTGGATTTGTGTCAAAGATAGTCTTAAGCTAAAATATTAATAGTAAGATAGATGATTCATTTTTGATAGATTAAGTATTTTAGCATATTTATAATAAGTGTAAAAATATATAAACAAAAATTCTTATATAAGAAAATAAAAATCAAAGGGATTCTAAATATTTTTACACAATTTGGCTCAAAACAAAATTATATAAATATTTTAGATGAAGATTCTCTTTGATATATTTCTAACATATAGGCCAATCTAATTTTGATAAGTAGTGAGTTACAAAATTAAAAATCCAATTGTTACAAAACCAAGAAGTACAAAACTTAATTATGCTATCAAGAGAAGTGTGGCAGCTAATTATACTATTATTTTATCCCAACCAATCAACAACTATGACATATGTTACTAGTTAGCATATATTCATTTTAAGTATAATTAATTTTATTTATTACTTATAACTTAACATCATTTTAACCACCCCCCCTTGTCGTATTACGTGCTTTCCTGCTCGAGAACGCGCCGGGCGTCTGGCTGTAGAAGGTAGTATGGAGATTCGCTGATAGTCAAGCAGTCTATCAGTTTTTGACTGCTGGAATATAAACGACTGCAATAATGTACCGTAAATCTATACGGGTGCTCTTCGACTACTTGTCGAAGTCCTTTTTGCCCCAGCCGGTAGGTCTCTAGACGTTACAGAGAACCCCGTACAACCCAAACTGTTAACCTTCAATACTACTTTGTACTTACGATCTTATATCCACTGACTGTCCTGTTAGATTAACCCAATAAATTTCATTCACTCCGCATACTCAATCCTATAGACACCCCTTTAATCCTTCAATCACAGACGTAACTCGATTTTACAAAACAGTCAAGAGTATTCAAACCCACTTCATTTAAAAATCCCGATTCACCATTACAACACTGACTTCAGCAACGATTGCCTCAGTCTTCCCAAAACTCTACGAAGAAGAAAAATCCAAATTCTATGTCTTTCCTTCTCCGACCCGAAGCATGAAGCTCCTCTCTCTAATTCCCCTGATCTTCCCAAAACTCCAATAAAAACCGAACTGGTAACCTTGCAAAAGCTTGAAAAAAACTCGCTCCCCCCGATTCCCTCATAACCTTATCCTCTGAATTTCTTCAATCTTCCGTCTTAGATCCGGAATTGGCTCCCACCTCAAGCTTGGATCCGAAATTGGCTCTCACCTCAACTTGGATTCGAAATTGGCTCTCACCTCAACTTGGATTCGAAATTGGCTCTCGCCGCCAAGCTTTCTCCTCCGTTTTTACCTTTAAGAAATCCATTTACCGAAAACAACGTTCCCTGAGACGGCACAGAGAACAGGACAGCCTGAAACAGAATCGAACCCCGTAATCGGGACCACATTGAGTCGCCCGACCAATTCAGGTCCTATATTGGTAAAGATGCCCGTAGTAACCTGGATGTTCCCGTAATTGGGTCAAATTGGTCCTCGCGTCAGATTGGCTAAGACCCGTAGTAAGACCTGGATTTCCCGTAACTAGACTGCATTGGATTGCCCCACCAATACAGGTCTCATATTGGGTAAGAGGACCCGGATTGGATTATCGAAATTGGATCCAATTGGCTCCTCGAACCCGTCGTGTGAATTGGTCCTTCTCTTCCTACTGACTCCCGTTATTGGAATCGAATGGGGCATTTCAGTATGCCCCGGCTGACTGTAACGGAGTCACTGAACCTGACCACTCAGTATTTGTACTGGAGTTGGTCGATGTTCCCAATATTCGAGGTAATTGAATATTAATAAAATTCCCCTTTCTTTTTATTTTCACTGTATACTCGTGTCACAACACGACATCCACCCCCTCTGAACCTGTGCATCCTCCGGTATGCACCAATTTACCCAATTGCTGTTTGATTCAGAATATATCCCCTACGTCTTTGTCCAGTTCGTCTTCGTCACCTTCATTATCCATATCACTTTCATCTTCTTGCTGCGGAATATCTGTACCTTCATTAAGGTCTTCCATATTCATCTCTGCATGTCTTCGTTTAAATATTTTTACTCTCTTCCCTGCAATTGGTATTTTCAATTTTGTACCATCTAACTCCCGTAATGAGTAAGTCGCATTATCATGAACAGTTGTTACAACATATGGTCCAAACCAACGTTTTGAAAATTTCCGCAAAGTACTATGTTGATTATCCAGACTATTGTCATAAACAAGTACCCAGTCACCTTCCTCGATTGCTTTTGGTCTCAATCGATGTTGCTTATCGAATCGCGCCTTGTTTTGTAACCTTGCTCTTTTTAACCTTTCCAATGCTATCTGGACATCTTCCGTTCTTTGCTCCAATTGTCGAATCCTAATAGCCAGAAGTTCTTCTCTTGTCAATCCATCTTCCCATGGTAGCATACTCCAAGTAAGTACCTTTTCTTCAATCGGCATAATTGGTTTTTGACCTGTCATAAGTTCTACTGGCATATATCCTGTCACCGAGCTATGTGTTATTCGATCAGCCCATAATGCAAATGACAAAAGCCGTGGCCACTCTTTAACCTTCCCATTACAAGCTTTAACCAATGCTTTCACAATCGGCGAGTGACCGCGTTCGCTTTTCGCATTCCCTTCCGGATTATAAGCAATAGTCAGTGATAGTTTAACTCCACATTTTTCAAAGAACTTACGAGCTTCTTGTGCATTTAATTCTCCACGATCTGCAGTGATTTTTCCTACGCACCCATAACGGCAAATGACATCTTCAAGCAAAAACCTACAAATCCCCTCTGTAGATTTTGTCTTCAATGCTCTTCCTTCTACTTGATTTGATAAATCTTCACGAGCTAAAACCAAATATCTCATCTGCCATAACCCAACTGGCATAATAACCAAATCAACAACCCATTTAAAATGAATAGCCAGAGGATACGTAGGATGAAGACCATCTCGATGTCGGATATTAGAATACGATTGACAGATTTCACATGACTCTACAAATGAGAGCACATCTCGATACATATTTTTCCACCAATATCGTTCCTTGAGTTTAGCAAAAGTACCCCAGATTCCTCTATGCCCTGCCCATAAACTATCATGAAACTCCTTTAATAATTTTAGTTTTTCTTCCCTTTTGCCTATCACTCGTTGTGGCATCCCAATTCCTTTCTTCGGTCTCTTCCATAAGAATCCATCTCGAAGTAAAAATCCATATGCTTTTTTTCTTATTTGTTTGAATTTTTCTGTAGACCAATTCCCCTGCTTAGACAAGGTATTCAAATAATGACCAATATCCAATAATTTTCCTTCATAAGCTTCTTCAAGAAATAGCTTGTCTTCTCTGTTGAGATTTGATATTGAATAAAATTTCAATCCGACATCATCAATGTCTTCAACCATTTCGTCCTCCCTCTCGTATTTTTCTCGAGATAGCATGTCTGCTACTAAATTGTCCTTTCCAGTGATATGCTTAAATTCTGGATTTAGTGACTTAATATAAGCAATCCATCTCAACATTGCAATATCTGGCGTTGAACAATTAATAATCATTCCAAGCAATGGCAAGCAATCTGTTTCAATTACTACTACTGCCCCAATCAAATAGTCCTTTTTAGCTTTCATAGCCGAAAGGACTCCCCAAAGTTCTCTTTTGACTTGCGAATATGCACGCTGACGAATACTTAA
The DNA here is from genome assembly GCF_059467195.1 of Physcomitrium patens. Taxonomy (NCBI): domain Eukaryota; kingdom Viridiplantae; phylum Streptophyta; class Bryopsida; order Funariales; family Funariaceae; genus Physcomitrium; species Physcomitrium patens. Next base: position 13,911,197 of record NC_143428.1, read on the forward strand.
AACTTTAGTCCCAAATCGAACTGCAAATCTACTCCCATTCGAATCATCTTGACCCACCGCCCATCCAACGGCAATTGGACTAGCGTCTACAGTAAGAATCACTGGTCTATTGCACTTATAATCAACCTTCCTCAATATTAGAGGTGACATCAATAATTTCTTCAATCTTTGCATTGCCTGAATATGCCTTTCTTTCCATTCAAATCGGTAACCCTTGCGTAATAGTTCATATAATGGATCCGCTATGTGAGCAAAATGAGGAATCCAAATTCGATAAAATACACATGCACCCAAAAACCTGCGAACCTCTGTTAAAGAACCACAATCCTCTTTCATCCTTCCAATTGCATCAACTTTAGTCGGATCTGGTTTTCTTCCGTAAGATCTGCATAAATGTCCAACAATTACAACCTCTCGCACTCCAAATACGGACTTCATACCCGATAATGTAAGATGAACTTCTCCAAGCCGAGTTAAAATCTTTTCACAATCTTGTATATGATCAACAACATATCTGCGACACCCCCTCGTATCTAAAGTTTCATCCTTGTCTCCTTCTCTGCACCCCTTTATAGGAACATCATCCAGAAAAGGCATAGTCTTTTCCGGGATAAAATCTCTCAATACCTTATTCATCCCATTCATCATATGCGCAACTGAGTTGGTCGCGCCTTGAGGAAGAGTGCACATTCTAACCAATCCAAGCAGTGTCCTCATCGTTGTCATATCTCTACTTCCTTCGGCAAGTTGAAATTGATCATAACCTGAATACAAATCATCCATTGAATAGATCGCCCTTCCAGCAAACGCCTCACCAAATTCATCCACAATAGGTCCAATTCCTGCATTCTTGACAGTTACAGCATTCACCGGCTGCATATCTTGAATAAACCGCAGTGACCCATTCTTCTTAGGTACCGTAAACCATCGACTAGAATACGGCGCAAATGAAGGTTCTAATATTTTCATCTTTATCTTTTCTTTCAATAGTTCCACCAATTTAGGTAAATGTGCCCTCGGTACTAGAATCGGTCTTAGATTCCAAGGTACATGCGGTACAGTGAAGATAACCATAGGTGTTATAATATTTGGATCCACACACCCAATTTCATGAGATTCGAAGGCAAACGATCTACCTTGTTTAGCCAACATCTTTTTGAAGCAAGTAATTTCCTCTGGCAATAAAGAACCATCAGAACCAATCTTCAATTCTTCAAAAGTCTCTTCAGTAAACTGATGTCCAATACTCATTGGATCTCTTAAACTTGCTTCTTTTGATGCTTCTCCCATTTGTTCTTTAGAATCCTCTGGTAATGGTCCGGCAAAAGGCTTTACCTTCTTATCTGCCGTTTTATATCTCGTCTCTACTGTGACTTCTGGTGCTTGAAAAGATTCAAGCATGGTATAAACCTCTCTCGAATGAATCTCAACAATCTTATCATTATCCCCTAATCCAATAGATGTAATCAATTCCAATGAATCTTCCAGCCCATTTTCTTCATAAACACCCAAAATCCTCTCATCATCTTGCAATGTACCTATCTTGCGTAACTGTCCTTCAATATCATATAATCTTTTTCTTTCTTTTCTTTTAAAATCATCAACTTTCTTATACATAATATTTCCATTCTCCAATATACCAATAAAACTCGCATCAAAGGCACCTTCATCTCGCGAGAGTACCTCTTCTTTTGTACCTCCATAATCTCGCTTTACAGTGGTACCTCCCCAAAATCCTTAAATCCTTCAACAATCTTTGGCAATGGTTTCTCCCTCAACCTATCTCGATTCCGTTCATGGTTAGGAGGTACTGTTAGAAATTGTACAGCTTTCCTCCCATCTTCGCTCCGTACCCTTGCATAAGCAGAACCATCGTCAAGTACCTTTGTTTCCATCCGTGTTGCCGTGATATAAGGTTGTCCTAAAATCAACGGATAAGACGTTGTATCTTGAACGAAGAAATGTTGCTCCGTAGCAACATCCCCAATCCGAATTTTGACATCTGGACAAGCTCCATATAATTCGCCTCGTGTGTTATTAGCTGCTCGTATTGCCCATCCATGTTCCATATCAATTGGCCATTTTTGCTTCTTATAAAGATCTTTAGACATGAGATTTATTTCAGAACCATGGTCCACCAAGGCAACTATTGGTTCTTCTATATCTTCTACCTTCACCAATACCTCAGTAGTTGCCCTTGCCCAATGCTTTCGAGTATAATGGCTCAAAGTTTCCATTTCCTTTTCACTAGAATCTTCGAAACGTACTCGCTGATTATACCCATTCTTTTCATTTGTTGGTTGCTTGTAACCAATATCAACCTCTTCTTCATCTCTACATATTCTTGCGTCAATAGCATGACTCATTCCAGTTTCGCTCATTAATTGCCTCTTTCGCTTAATGCTGTCAATGATAACATCATGAAACTCCTTCTTTGCAATTCCCAAGACTTCTTTCAATGTGAATTCCACCTTAGCGTTTAATATACGTTCTTCCAACACCCCTTTCAAATTTGTTGCCGCTTCAATGTCAGAAAGTAGCTTATAAGTAATTGATTTGCCCTTATCTTTTGTCTCCATTGTTTTTTCTCCCAATGATGCTGAGGTATCCTTTACAGGCAATTCTTGTGAAGCTGCCTCCCGAGCCTTGTCTCCTCGAGTTTGCCTCTTAAAAGAATTTCCTTCTCTAGTATCATCAAAATTTCCTCGTCTTTTTTCTTCCATCAAAGCTTCATGTTGGCTTTTAGCAATATATGCATGAACTGAAAGAGACTCAACAGGATCCTCTCAACCTGTTCTTCCTCGTATTGTAGCTGCAGTTCTCAATAACGCTTCTCGAGGTAATTTCCCTTCTTGCATTGTAGAAACGGCAGAAGCCCAAAACTCACTAGTTTCCGTACTCCCACCAATTTCATCCTCTACTCTAGCACCATAACTTGCACTTTCTCGTACTACTGTTTCATGCTCTTTTAAGTAATCTTGAACCAATGCTCTCATTCCTCCCTTGCCAAAATTGGTTTGAAGAAGATCCTCCCTATCTTTCAATGCTATCTTCCCATCTTTCCAGCAAATAATTCCCTGCCGTATCATATTATTAAATTCATTGCAATCTTTTCTAGTGTGTGAAGCATCATCACACCAAATGCATCTTTGTACATATTCTTGTTTTGAAACATTCTTTGAATTGTTTATAGAAGTATTCTCTTCAAGTCTTGCCAATTTGATTTGAAGATCTCGCATTCCTCGTATAATTTCTTCCATACCCATATCTGCTTTCTTTGACAAGGATGTCGAAGGTTGAACTGTAGGCATTGTCGGTGGTGTTGTAAGTACTGGAGCTTTGGGTGCTTGTACTGTTTTCGGAATATTGCTCCTATCCCTCCTCCTTTCTTTTTTTGTAAGCAACCCCACCGCATCTTCAACGTTCTTCTACTTCGTTGTCAATCCTTCATCTTCTTCTTTGTCTTCAAGAAGGGGTTCTAATTTCTCTTGCAATTCTCCATCAGCAGCTTGAAGAAATAGATCAACTTTGTTCGGCTCCAATGTCAATTTTTCTACCTTCGATAATTGAGAGTACTGCCTCTCAAATTCCCTTAGTAGCTCTGTTGCTTGCAAATTCTTATTGGGCCGTTCAATCCATCCCAGAAACAGCTTCTTAGTAACGCGATCAGCATCTTCCAAGAAATATTCGTCTTTCAATGCATGTGAAAAATCCTCCCATGAATTCCCACAACGATCCGTAATCGATGTAATGTGGTCCCTTATTTCCGGTATCGTGGCAAGTCCAAATAGTGCAACCATTTTCTTCTGAGAAACCCGATTTAATTCCATTTCACGAACATAACATCTTAAATACCTTGAAATATTCCTCCCATCAAATTGATCAATTTTATTGACCACTGCTTGCAATGCTTTGGTTGCCAAAGCTTCCTTCCGATCATTGCTTTGCTGTTGTTGCATTGACAATGAGAAGGCTTGAAACAAACTAGCAATAGACGGATCCATGTGCATACCTTGTCCTTTAGAAGACTCCCCACCAGAAACTTCTCCCAAAAATCCTTCAAAATTTTTATTTTCGTTTTCCATAAAAATAAAGATAAAATCAACCGAAATCCAATACCTTCTACCTCAAGCTTTCACGTCGGGTTCACCACTTATGTCGTATTACGTGCTTTCCTGCTCGAGAACGAGTCGGGCGTCTGGCTGTAGAAGGTAGTATGGAGATTCGCTAATAGTCAAGCAGTCTATCAGTTTTTGACTGCTGGAATATAAACGACTGCAATAATGTACCGTAAATCTATACAGGTGCTCTTCGACTGCTTGTCGAAGTCCTTTTTGCCCCAGCCGGTAGGTCTCTAGACGTTACAGAGAACCCCGTACAACCCAAACTGTTAACCTTCAATACTGCTTTGTACTTACGATCTTATATCCACTGACTGTCCTGTTAGATTAACCCAATAAATTTCATTCACTCCGCATACTCAATCCTATAGACACCCCTTTAATCCTTCAATCACAGACGTAACTCGATTTTACAAAACAGTCAAGAGTATTCAAACCCACTTCATTTAAAAATCCCGATTCACCATTACAACATTGACTTCAGCAGCGATTGCCTCAGTCTTCCCAAAACTCTACGAAGAAGAAAAATCCAAATTCTATGTCTTTCCTTCCCCGACCCGAAGCATGAAGCTCCTCTCTCTAATTCCCCTGATCTTCCCAAAACTCCAATAAAAACCGAACTGGTAACCTTGCAAAAGCTTGAAAAAAACTCGCTCCCCCCGATTCCCCCCTAACCTTATCCTCTGAATTTCTTCAATCTTTCGTCTTAGATCCGGAATTGGCTCCCACCTCAAGCTTGGATCCGAAATTGGCTCTCACCTCAACTTGGATTCGAAATTGGCTCTCACCTCAACTTGGATTCGAAATTGGCTCTCGCCGCCAAGCTTTCTCCTCCGTTTTTACCTTTAAGAAATCCATTTACCGAAAACAACGTTCCCTGAGACGGCACAGAGAACAGGACAGCCTGAAACAGAATCGAACCCCGTAATCGGGACCACATTGAGTCGCCCGACCAATTCAGGTCCTTTATTGGTAAAGATGCCCGTAGTAACCTGGATGTTCCCGTAATTGGGTCAAATTGGTCCTCGCGTCAAATTGGCTAAGACCCGTAGTAAGACCTGGATTTCCCGTAACTAGACTGCATTGGGTTGCCCCACCAATACAGGTCTCATATTGGGTAAGAGGACCCGGATTGGATTATCGAAATTGGATCCAATTGGCTCCTCGAACCCGTCGTGTGAATTGGTCCTTCTCTTCCTACTGACTCCCGTTATTGGAATCGATTGGGGCATTTCAGTATGCCCCGGCTGACTGTAACGGAGTCACTGAACCTGACCACTCAGTATTTGTACTGGAGTTGGTCGATGTTCCCAATATTCGAGGTAATTGAATATTAATAAAATTCCCCTTTCTTTTTATTTTCACTGTATACTCGTGTCACAACACGACATCCACCCCCTCTGAACCTGTGCATCCTCCGGTATGCACCAATTTACCCAATTGCTGTTTGATTCAGAATATATCCCCTACGTCTTTGTCCAGTTCGTCTTCGTCACCTTCATTATCCATATCACTTTCATCTTCTTGCTGCGGAATATCTGTACCTTCATTAAGGTCTTCCATATTCATCTCTGCATGTCTTCGTTTAAATATTTTTACTCTCTTCCCTGCAATTGGTATTTTCAATTTTGTACCATCTAACTCCCGTAATGAGTAAGTCGCATTATCATGAACAGTTGTTACAACATATGGTCCAAACCAACGTTTTGAAAATTTCCGCAAAGTACTATGTTGATTATCCAGACTATTGTCATAAACAAGTACCCAGTCACCTTCCTCGATTGCTTTTGGTCTCAATCGATGTTGCTTATCGAATCGCGCCTTGTTTTGTAACCTTGCTCTTTTTAACCTTTCCAATGCTATCTGGACATCTTCCGTTCTTTGCTCCAATTGTCGAATCCTAATAGCCAGAAGTTCTTCTCTTGTCAATCCATCTTCCCATGGTAGCATACTCCAAGTAAGTACCTTTTCTTCAATCGGCATAATTGGTTTTTGACCTGTCATAAGTTCTACTGGCATATATCCTGTCACCGAGCTATGTGTTATTCGATCAGCCCATAATGCAAATGACAAAAGCCGTGGCCACTCTTTAACCTTCCCATTACAAGCTTTAACCAATGCTTTCACAATCGGCGAGTGACCGCGTTCGCTTTTCGCATTCCCTTCCGGATTATAAGCAATAGTCAGTGATAGTTTAACTCCACATTTTTCAAAGAACTTACGAGCTTCTTGTGCATTTAATTCTCCACGATCTGCAGTGATTTTTCCTACGCACCCATAACGGCAAATGACATCTTCAAGCAAAAACCTACAAATCCCCTCTGTAGATTTTGTCTTCAATGCTCTTCCTTCTACTTGATTTGATAAATCTTCACGAGCTAAAACCAAATATCTCATCTGCCATAACCCAACTGGCATAATAACCAAATCAACAACCCATTTAAAATGAATAGCCAGAGGATACGTAGGATGAAGACCATCTCGATGTCGGATATTAGAATACGATTGACAGATTTCACATGACTCTACAAATGAGAGCACATCTCGATACATATTTTTCCACCAATATCGTTCCTTGAGTTTAGCAAAAGTACCCCAGATTCCTCTATGCCCTGCCCATAAACTATCATGAAACTCCTTTAATAATTTTAGTTTTTCTTCCCTTTTGCCTATCACTCGTTGTGGCATCCCAATTCCTTTCTTCGGTCTCTTCCATAAGAATCCATCTCGAAGTAAAAATCCATATGCTTTTTTTCTTATTTGTTTGAATTTTTCTGTAGACCAATTCCCCTGCTTAGACAAGGTATTCAAATAATGACCAATATCCAATAATTTTCCTTCATAAGCTTCTTCAAGAAATAGCTTGTCTTCTCTGTTGAGATTTGATATTGAATAAAATTTCAATCCGACATCATCAATGTCTTCAACCATTTCGTCCTCCCTCTCGTATTTTTCTCGAGATAGCATGTCTGCTACTAAATTGTCCTTTCCAGTGATATGCTTAAATTCTGGATTTAGTGACTTAATATAAGCAATCCATCTCAACATTGCAATATCTGGCGTTGAACAATTAATAATCATTCCAAGCAATGGCAAGCAATCTGTTTCAATTACTACTACTGCCCCAATCAAATAGTCCTTTTTAGCTTTCATAGCCGAAAGGACTCCCCAAAGTTCTCTTTTGACTTGCGAATATGCACGCTGACGAATACTTAAAACTTTAGTCCCAAATCGAACTGCAAATCTACTCCCATTCGAATCATCTTGACCCACCGCCCATCCAACGGCAATTGGACTAGCGTCTACAGTAAGAATCACTGGTCTATTGCACTTATAATCAACCTTCCTCAATATTAGAGGTGACATCAATAATTTCTTCAATCTTTGCATTGCCTGAATATGCCTTTCTTTCCATTCAAATCGGTAACCCTTGCGTAATAGTTCATATAATGGATCCGCTATGTGAGCAAAATGAGGAATCCAAATTCGATAAAATACACATGCACCCAAAAACCTGCGAACCTCTGTTAAAGAACCACAATCCTCTTTCATCCTTCCAATTGCATCAACTTTAGTCGGATCTGGTTTTCTTCCGTAAGATCTGCATAAATGTCCAACAATTACAACCTCTCGCACTCCAAATACGGACTTCATACCCGATAATGTAAGATGAACTTCTCCAAGCCGAGTTAAAATCTTTTCACAATCTTGTATATGATCAACAACATATCTGCGACACCCCCTCGTATCTAAAGTTTCATCCTTGTCTCCTTCTCTGCACCCCTTTATAGGAACATCATCCAGAAAAGGCATAGTCTTTTCCGGGATAAAATCTCTCAATACCTTATTCATCCCATTCATCATATGCGCAACTGAGTTGGTCGCGCCTTGAGGAAGAGTGCACATTCTAACCAATCCAAGCAGTGTCCTCATCGTTGTCATATCTCTACTTCCTTCGGCAAGTTGAAATTGATCATAACCTGAATACAAATCATCCATTGAATAGATCGCCCTTCCAGCAAACGCCTCACCAAATTCATCCACAATAGGTCCAATTCCTGCATTCTTGACAGTTACAGCATTCACCGGCTGCATATCTTGAATAAACCGCAGTGACCCATTCTTCTTAGGTACCGTAAACCATCGACTAGAATACGGCGCAAATGAAGGTTCTAATATTTTCATCTTTATCTTTTCTTTCAATAGTTCCACCAATTTAGGTAAATGTGCCCTCGGTACTAGAATCGGTCTTAGATTCCAAGGTACATGCGGTACAGTGAAGATAACCATAGGTGTTATAATATTTGGATCCACACACCCAATTTCATGAGATTCGAAGGCAAACGATCTACCTTGTTTAGCCAACATCTTTTTGAAGCAAGTAATTTCCTCTGGCAATAAAGAACCATCAGAACCAATCTTCAATTCTTCAAAAGTCTCTTCAGTAAACTGATGTCCAATACTCATTGGATCTCTTAAACTTGCTTCTTTTGATGCTTCTCCCATTTGTTCTTTAGAATCCTCTGGTAATGGTCCGGCAAAAGGCTTTACCTTCTTATCTGCCGTTTTATATCTCGTCTCTACTGTGACTTCTGGTGCTTGAAAAGATTCAAGCATGGTATAAACCTCTCTCGAATGAATCTCAACAATCTTATCATTATCCCCTAATCCAATAGATGTAATCAATTCCAATGAATCTTCCAGCCCATTTTCTTCATAAACACCCAAAATCCTCTCATCATCTTGCAATGTACCTATCTTGCGTAACTGTCCTTCAATATCATATAATCTTTTTCTTTCTTTTCTTTTAAAATCATCAACTTTCTTATACATAATATTTCCATTCTCCAATATACCAATAAAACTCGCATCAAAGGCACCTTCATCTCGCGAGAGTACCTCTTCTTTTGTACCTCCATAATCTCGCTTTACAGTGGTACCTCCCCAAAATCCTTAAATCCTTCAACAATCTTTGGCAATGGTTTCTCCCTCAACCTATCTCGATTCCGTTCATGGTTAGGAGGTACTGTTAGAAATTGTACAGCTTTCCTCCCATCTTCGCTCCGTACCCTTGCATAAGCAGAACCATCGTCAAGTACCTTTGTTTCCATCCGTGTTGCCGTGATATAAGGTTGTCCTAAAATCAACGGATAAGACGTTGTATCTTGAACGAAGAAATGTTGCTCCGTAGCAACATCCCCAATCCGAATTTTGACATCTGGACAAGCTCCATATAATTCGCCTCGTGTGTTATTAGCTGCTCGTATTGCCCATCCATGTTCCATATCAATTGGCCATTTTTGCTTCTTATAAAGATCTTTAGACATGAGATTTATTTCAGAACCATGGTCCACCAAGGCAACTATTGGTTCTTCTATATCTTCTACCTTCACCAATACCTCAGTAGTTGCCCTTGCCCAATGCTTTCGAGTATAATGGCTCAAAGTTTCCATTTCCTTTTCACTAGAATCTTCGAAACGTACTCGCTGATTATACCCATTCTTTTCATTTGTTGGTTGCTTGTAACCAATATCAACCTCTTCTTCATCTCTACATATTCTTGCGTCAATAGCATGACTCATTCCAGTTTCGCTCATTAATTGCCTCTTTCGCTTAATGCTGTCAATGATAACATCATGAAACTCCTTCTTTGCAATTCCCAAGACTTCTTTCAATGTGAATTCCACCTTAGCGTTTAATATACGTTCTTCCAACACCCCTTTCAAATTTGTTGCCGCTTCAATGTCAGAAAGTAGCTTATAAGCAATTGATTTGCCCTTATCTTTTGTCTCCATTGTTTTTTCTCCCAATGATGCTGAGGTATCCTTTACAGGCAATTCTTGTGAAGCTGCCTCCCGAGCCTTGTCTCCTCGAGTTTGCCTCTTAAAAGAATTTCCTTCTCTAGTATCATCAAAATTTCCTCGTCTTTTTTCTTCCATCAAAGCTTCATGTTGGCTTTTAGCAATATATGCATGAACTGAAAGAGACTCAACAGGATCCTCCCAACCTGTTCTTCCTCGTATTGTAGCTGCAGTTCTCAATAACGCTTCTCGAGGTAATTTCCCTTCTTGCATTGTAGAAACGGCAGAAGCCCAAAACTCACTAGTTTCCGTACTCCCACCAATTTCATCCTCTACTCTAGCACCATAACTTGTACTTTCTCGTACTACTGTTTCATGCTCTTTTAAGTAATCTTGAACCAATGCTCTCATTCCTCCCTTGCCAAAATTGGTTTGAAGAAGATCCTCCCTATCTTTCAATGCTATCTTCCCATCTTTCCAGCAAATAATTCCCTGCCGTATCATATTATTAAATTCATTGCAATCTTTTCTAGTGTGTGAAGCATCATCACACCAAATGCATCTTTGTACATATTCTTGTTTTGAAACATTCTTTGAATTTTTTATAGAAGTATTCTCTTCAAGTCTTGCCAATTTGATTTGAAGATCTCGCATTCTTCGTATAATTTCTTCCATACCCATATCTGCTTTCTTTGACAAGGATGTCGAAGGTTGAACTGTAGGCATTGTCGGTGGTGTTGTAAGTACTGGAGCTTTGGGTGCTTGTACTGTTTTCGGAATATTGCTCCTATCCCTCCTCCTTTCTTTTTTTGTAAGCAACCCCACTGCATCTTCAACGTTCTTCTACTTCGTTGTCAATCCTTCATCTTCTTCTTTGTCTTCAAGAAGGGGTTCTAATTTCTCTTGCAATTCTCCATCAGCAGCTTGAAGAAATAGATCAACTTTGTTCGGCTCCAATGTCAATTTTTCTACCTTCGATAATTGAGAGTACTGCCTCTCAAATTCCCTTAGTAGCTCTGTTGCTTGCAAATTCTTATTGGGCCGTTCAATCCATCCCAGAAACAGCTTCTTAGTAACGCGATCAGCATCTTCCAAGAAATATTCGTCTTTCAATGCATGTGAAAAATCCTCCCATGAATTCCCACAACGATCCGTAATCGATGTAATGTGGTCCCTTATTTCCGGTATCGTGGCAAGTCCAAATAGTGCAACCATTTTCTTCTGAGAAACCCGATTTAATTCCATTTCACGAACATAACATCTTAAATACCTTGAAATATTCCTCCCATCAAATTGATCAATTTTATTGACCACTGCTTGCAATGCTTTGGTTGCCAAAGCTTCCTTCCGATCATTGCTTTGCTGTTGCTGCATTGACAATGAGAAGGCTTGAAACAAACTAGCAATAGACGGATCCATGTGCATACCTTGTCCTTTAGAAGACTCCCCACCAGAAACTTCTCCCAAAAATCCTTCAAAATTTTTATTTTCGTTTTCCATAAAAATAAAGATAAAATCAACCGAAATCCAATACCTTCTACCTCAAGCTTTCACGTCGGGTTCACCACTTATGTCGTATTACGTGCTTTCCTGCTCGAGAACGAGTCGGGCGTCTGGCTGTAGAAGGTAGTATGGAGATTCGCTAATAGTCAAGCAGTCTATCAGTTTTTGACTGCTGGAATATAAACGACTGCAATAATGTACCGTAAATCTATACAGGTGCTCTTCGACTGCTTGTCGAAGTCCTTTTTGCCCCAACCGGTAGGTCTCTAGACGTTACAGAGAACCCCGTACAACCCAAACTGTTAACCTTCAATACTGCTTTGTACTTACGATCTTATATCCACTGACTGTCCTGTTAGATTAACCCAATAAATTTCATTCACTCCGCATACTCAATCCTATAGACACCCCTTTAATCCTTCAATCACAGACGTAACTCGATTTTACAAAACAGTCAAGAGTATTCAAACCCACTTCATTTAAAAATCCCGATTCACCATTACAACATTGACTTCAGCAGCGATTGCCTCAGTCTTCCCAAAACTCTACGAAGAAGAAAAATCCAAATTCTATGTCTTTCCTTCCCCGACCCGAAGCATGAAGCTCCTCTCTCTAATTCCCCTGATCTTCCCAAAACTCCAATGAAAACCGAACTGGTAACCTTGCAAAAGCTTGAAAAAAACTCGCTCCTCCCGATTCCCCCCTAACCTTATCCTCTGAATTTCTTCAATCTTTCGTCTTAGATCCGGAATTGGCTCCCACCTCAAGCTTGGATCCGAAATTGGCTCTCACCTCAACTTGGATTCGAAATTGGCTCTCACCTCAACTTGGATTCGAAATTGGCTCTCGCCGCCAAGCTTTCTCCTCCGTTTTTACCTTTAAGAAATCCATTTACCGAAAACAACGTTCCCTGAGACGGCACAGAGAACAAGACAGCCTGAAACAGAATCGAACCCCGTAATCGGGACCACATTGAGTCGCCCGACCAATTCAGGTCCTTTATTGGTAAAGATGCCCGTAGTAACCTGGATGTTCCCGTAATTGGGTCAAATTGGTCCTCGCGTCAAATTGGCTAAGACCCGTAGTAAGACCTGGATTTCCCGTAACTAGACTGCATTGGGTTGCCCCACCAATACAGGTCTCATATTGGGTAAGAGGACCCGGATTGGATTATCGAAATTGGATCCAATTGGCTCCTCGAACTCGTCGTGTGAATTGGTCCTTCTCTTCCTGCTGACTCCCGTTATTGGAATCGAACGGGGCATTTCAGTATGCCCCGGCTGACTGTAACGAAGTCACTGAACCTGACCACTCAGTATTTGTACTGGAGTTGGTCGATGTTCCCAATATTCGAGGTAACTGAATATTAATAAAATTCCCCTTTCTTTTTATTTTCACTGTATACTCGTGTCACAACACGACACCGTTCTATTTCAAACTATAGGATGTTAGGTCTTGGTTGACAATAGGTTGCCAAACTCATGAAAATACTCTACCTTGTAGGTCAAAAATGGGAGGTGGTCAAAAATGGGTCCACTATCTTAATTCTATTTTTGAACAAAATAATGTAAAAACATCTAAAATCCTCTTGATTTCTATTTCTCTATATTGAGATTTATTTTTATTTTTATTTTTTTCATACACATATTACAGATATGCTATAATAATTAAGTTATTAGAAATTAGAAATGGGTTGTCTATCTTATATATATATATATATATATATATATATATACATATATATATATATTCATATAAGTAGAAGATGGATCAATAGTGTTCAAATAAGTATTGATTTTTATACAAGCACTAAAGAATCAGCTACTATCACTGAAGTTAGGAAAAGAATGATATTTGAAAGTAAAAAGAAGCAATAGATTTAGAATATTAGAATTTCATTGACAATAAGATTTGGACTTTAATACCATTATTAGCAAAAAAAATCAATTGGTTGCAAATAGATTTTTAAGATAAAATATAATACAAATGTTTTAGTAGAGTGCTACAAGATAAGATTCATTACAAAAAGTTATGCATAAAAGGAAGGTATTAATTACAATAAGACTTTTGTTCCATTGTCAAAAATGATCCCAATTCATACACTTTTTTATCTTCTGATATTTTGTCTTCTGATTGGTCCATATATATTTCCTCTCCAAGATTTTTATTTAAAAATACTATCTTGAAATGCATTTGATGAACTTCAAAATCTTCAACTGTAAATTCTTTAAAACTTTCTATGGGTTCAAACAATCTCTTAAGATATGGTATAAGAAGATAGATGGTTATTTTGCCTCACAAAGTTTAAAAAGAAGCCATGTTGATCCTAATATTTATGTTTTGTGGACAACTAATGGAATCTTCATCATCGTTACATTCTATGTAGATGACTTCATGCTTGTATCTAATAACAAGGAACTTCTCTTAAAAATAAAGAAAAACTTAGCTGAGAAGTTTGAAATGAAGAATTTGGAAGAAATCTACTATATTTTGGATATATAGATTATGAAGAACTAAAAGATTTATAAAATCTACCTAAGTGAGAAAAAATATATAGAAAATGTCCTTGAAAGGTTTGGCATGAAAGATTGTAAATCCTTGGCTACACCTTTGGATTCTAATAGTAAATTGTCAAGAGACATGAATCTACAGATTCTTGAAGAGATTAAAGTAATGAAGGAGATTCCATACCAAAATGTAGTGGACAGTTTAGTCTATGCAATGATAGGTACTTAGGCTGATATTTCATATCTAGCGGAAGTTGTTAGCCAATACATAACAAATCCTGGCCCATAACATTGGATAGGAGTGAAATGCATTTTGTGATATCTTCAAGATACATCAAATCATGTGCTACAATATGGTGGAAGATCTTAAAGTTTATAAGTGATTGATTATTGTGATATAGACTATGCAAGAGATATTGATACACAACATTCAACCACTAGTTATACATTCTTGTTGCATGGTTGTACAATTAATTGGAATACCAAGAAGTAACCAACAGTTGCATTATCTACCACCAAAGCAGAGTACATGGCAACTACTCTTACTACAAAAGAAGCAATTTGGCTTCAAAGGTTTTTGAAAGACATTATGTTTTCACAAGATGGTTCTTTGACTATTTTTAATGATAATCAAATTTACATTTTTCTTTCAAGAAATCCAACATTCCATGCTTGTTCTAAGCATGTTGAAGTTCAATATCACTTTGTTCATGAAAAGATTGAGAGTGGCAACATTAACTTAGTTTTTTGCAAGAGTCAAGATATGGTTGCAGATATTTTGATTAAAGGTTTAACTTGTGAAAAACATTATAAATTCAAAGAGATGATGAACATCATTAAATTGAATTAATTTAATATATCATTAAGTAGAAGTGTTAATAGAGTGTGTAACTCCTATTAGATATAAAATAGAATAAGTAGTTGACACTGTTTTGCCGATTGACAAGTTGTAGCTGCCATTTATTAGTAGTAATACTATTTAATTGCCATAGCCTACTAAGTTGTCATATGTCCTAATAAGATGGGTGTCCACATATTAATTGGACATTGTTGACTAGGCTAGTTATTTGTATATTCAAACTAGAAAGTCCATGTGGTTAAATCATGGACTTGTGATATATAAGGAGTAAAAATAGATGTTTATTTTAAGCATTTGTTCTCTTGAATACTTGATAGTAAGGTAGAGAACTCTTATATATTTGCTTCATAAAATTTCCATGTTAGCAATATATTTCCTCTTTATTTTTTCACAATAGTTATGAAATGTTGAAAACTTACCAGCATCTCATTACTAACTTATATCTTTGTTTCAACATCCAAATTTAATTCATTCTATATACAAATCACATTGCAAAATTCATATGTAAATCAATAATTAGCATGAATTTTATTGAAGTTGTCGAATATTGAATCATATTTCTATAAATGATATTTCAAATAAACTTGTAGAATTTTCTAAAGGTATTTATAACAAAACTATTTTTTTTTGTAATAATGATGATATATAAAATTTTATAAAAATTATGTATAACAAAAACTAATACTTTTATTTTAAAATCATAAAAATAAAAATACTACATTGTTTTTACATATTTTGAGGTATTTTTTCTCTAAAATAAAATAAAATGTACTTATTGAATAGTTATTAAGTATTGAAGTAGTACAGTATCAAAAATACAAGTTATAATTATAATTGTGTTCGTTATTATGTCCTACACACATCAATTAAGACATCAAAATTTTCCTTCTTTTTCCTTTTCTAATCTGTTCTATTTTAACATTGTTTGTGAATCATGGTAATATGTTCAATAAATGTGATAATTTAGCTTTTTAAGAATATTTTGATAGTAATAAAATATCATGTAAAGTTATATATTATCATCACCATCCTATTGAAAATTCCTAACATCTTTATTAAAATTGTTAAGAGAATTTCATCAAAAATGGTCTTTACAAAAATATTGAGCTTTTGAAGACATATCCAGGGATTTTTCTTGACCTTGAACATTCTAGGTTACAATTGAATTCAAAAATTAAATTTTTTTAAAGAATTTTAAATAGAGAGAGTAGAGAATATTAGCAGTTAATCAATTTTGTAACAAATTTCAATTACTATTCTGAAAAAATCGTGTTAAAATGTATCTTCATACAATGCATTTAAAATATCATGTACCAAATTAACACCGTTTTTGAAAAAATAAAAGTCCTAAATAACCATAAAATGTATAAGAACAATTATTTGTATATTTTTACTATCTAAACAAAGTAATTGAATATTTCAAGATTTTAAATCCTACAAGGAACCAACAAGTTGGTATACATTTCTGAAATAATTTTTTCTAAATTAATCTCGCAAGAAATCCTATAAAAAAAAAAAAAAAAAAAAAAAAAAAAAAAACTTATTCAAATAAAGATGTAAACATACATTTCAATTAAAATAGAAAAGTTTGAATCCAACTTTGTAACTTTCATGTGTAGTCCCTTGTCACTGATTTTAATGTATGCATTTGTTTGCACATGTGTATTTAAAACCACTTTAATTATTTATTTACTTTTTCCATGAACAGACTACCTACAAAATTTAATCATTAAAAAATTGTTATGAAGCCATAAATTTACGCATGTATTCTAAATGTTCTTAATATAATTTAAAAGTGCAGGTTATATTTTTTATATGATTTAAGAAAAGCATTTGTGATTCGAAAAAAATTCTTCAGGTCTTTTCAGATTATAAATTTCTTTTCACATTCAATAAAAATATTTTTTAAAATGACATTTATAATATTTACAATAAACTGTAAGTTTCCTGTGTATGAATCATGTTCAGTTAATTTATTTTATTTTTTGAAAATGAAATTCATGTAATAATGCACCATTTTAACCTATAGGTTGACCCGTAAATTTATGTGATTTTTTTTTCTAACTGTTGATGGATTTTTCCAGAAAAAAAAAAGGATTTTGTAAATTTTATATATATTTTTTTTCACTAATAAATTTTATCTTTTTCATAAAATAAAACACGAAAATTGCTAATTAAAATTCGTTGAATATTTTTTTAATCGTGATATTGAAAGTTCATTTTTTCTGATGTAGACAATCAAGTACTTTTTATAACTATGAATTTTATTTGATTTCATTGTACAAAACTTCCAATTCCTTGAAAACCATTCAATACTTGTTTGAACACTATTGACCCATCTTCTACTTATGTGAATATATATATAAACAAGATAGACAACCCATTTCTAATAACTTAATTATTATAGCATATCTGTAATATGTGTATGAAAAAAATAAAAATAAAAATAAATCTCAATGTAGAGAAATAGAAATCAAGAGGATTTTAGATGTTTTCACATCATTTTTCCAAAAATAGAATTAAGATAGCGGACCCATTGTTGACCGTCTCCATTTTTGACCTACAAGGTGGAGTATTTTCTTGAGTTTGGCAACCTATTGTCAACCAAGACCTAACATCCTATGGTTTGAAATAGAGCGGGGGGTGGTTAAAATGATGTTAAGTTATAAGTAATAAATAAAATTCATTATATTTGGAATGGGTATATGCTAACTATTAACATAGGTGGTAGTTGTTGCTTGGTTAGAGTAGAAAAATAGTATAATTAGGTGCCACACTTCTCTTAATAGCATAATTAAGTTCTGCACTTCTTGGTTTTGTAACAATTGGATTTTCAATTTTGTAACCCACTACTAATCAAAACTAGATTGGCCTATATGTTGGACATGGATCAAAGAGAATCTTCATCTAAAATATTTATATAATTTTTTTTTGAGCCAAATTGTGTAAAAACCCTTAGAATCCCTTTGATTTCTATTTCCTTATATGGGAGTACTTTTTTATCTATTTTTACACTTATTACAAATATGCTAAAATGCTTAATCTATCAAAAATGAATCATCTACCTTACTATTAATGTTTTAGCTCAAGACTATGTTTGACACAAATCCAACATATAGGCCAACCTAATTCCAACCAATGGTTGGTTGCAAAATTGAGAATGTTTGAATTCAACCAAATTCTTTGAGTTGGCAATAAAATTCTTAATTACTTATTCAATGACACCATGGTCTTAAGGAAAAATGTGAATTAGGTAATGCAAAACTATAAATTGTGAGAAATGATCATTATTATAAAGTCAAGTTATGATCATTATGATTATTATTATAAAAAATACACCACCCTATAGATTGGAAATGGGGGGTGGTTGGAAATGGGTCAGGTCCTAATATGTGTGTGTGATGCAAAAGATCCAAAATCATTCCATACCTCATTCTTTTGGTTATATTGGTGCAACACAGAAATTACAGTGTATTTATTCCACCACTTCAAATTTCAGTGAACATACAAGATCCATAGCACAGACACTGTACTAATTTGCACACTTTGAAGATGTTTAACATCCTACAACAACAAAATACAACAAGCTGCACTTAAATTACATATATATATATATATATATATATGCTGTTGTTCTGTGGTGTCCTTGAGGATGCTCATATCAACTTTGCTTTGGCCAAGCCTCAGTTAGATATCACCCTTGTTTCCTATATAGCTATCTAGTTATACCCCTTCCTTCTTACTTGTGTGTGTGTAATAATAATAATAATAGAACAATAATAATAAACTTGACTACTACCTACCACTGTACTTGCTCTATCTCTCTCCTTACCAACACCTTATGCATGACCCCCCCCCTTTCCCTTGTTCCCCTTGTCACAGGTTCACCCCCCTCCCTATGATGAATATTATTATTAATATATATATATATATATATATACAATGAACGAAAAGAAAAGAGAACTGAGGATGTGGTCTATTCATTTCCTTCCCCTGTTCTTTCTAATCAATAAATGGTTTTTAATTTGAGTTTTTATTTATTTATTTATTTATTATTACTTTTCTTTTCTGTGGAGTTGCCACTGAAAGCTGAGTGCCAGTGTGGGTTTTATTAATTTTGAGTTATTTGTTGTTTTTTGCCCATGTTGGAGATGCAGTTCAAAACATGTCATCTTTCATACATTGATACATTTATTATCTGATGTGGTTGGGCAGCTTCATTTTCTGAGGTGCCCATTGATTAAGGAGCTGTGAGAAGTAATAGCAGTAATAGCCATTTACGGAGACAGAGCCATCAACCTTTGAATCAAAACTAATAAGACTATAAAATATATATTCATATTTATACACATTGTGAAAAAAGGGGAAAATTTTCATGTCCATAAGCTGCCAGTTCACCAGCTAAGCCAATCAATCCATGATGGCTTACTACCCTGAATCAGACCCATTTTCTTCTTCTCCTCCTTGTCCCTTTCTTTTGTAAAGTAAAGTAATTTGATATATATTTAAATACAAAAAAAACAGATTACATGTGGAAAAAAAATACTCCATGAAGTGAAGGGTAAATAAAGGTGAAAAGTACAGCTGGAGCAATGGAGGTTAAAAAATATAAATAAATAAAAGGGAGGGGTGTGGGGATGAAGTAAGCAAGCACGAAAGTCATTCATTCATGGTAGTAGTAGGAGTAATAGTACTCTCCCAACCTGGAGAGTGTGTCTAGGAAGGTGGGGTAAAGTCCATATTATTACTATTATTATTATTATTTAAAACCCCCACTTGGCCAGCCCCCCCCCCTCCCTTTATATGTAAAGCAGATCTCTCTTTAGTATTCTGTTTTGCATTCTCTCTCCCATGGCCTTAGCCTGTGGAGTTTGTTACAATCATTATATAGCTGGGTTTAGTGCGGTCAAAGTAAAAGTAGAAATAAAAGTAACAATAAGAAGTCATGCTATGGCATCACAGTGCAATGCGAGGAATTTGGGGGGGTTAGAAAGGCAGTAGGCTGAATCTCTCCCCCCTTTTCATTGTTAACAAACTTAAGAAATAGTGATATGCATGAGAAGAAGAAACCAATATATATACAACAGGAGAGGCTGATGGTGCTCATTCATCCATCTATCTATCCATCCATTATCATGTCACTTCATCCATGTCTCTGTTCATCCATTTTCTAGTCTGCAACACTCAGCAGTGGTGGGGGGGAGAAAAAGAAAAAAAAAGGCCATGATAGTAATAATAAGCTGTCATGATAACCAATTTAAGCTTTGTGGAAAAAAATTGATTCGCCCTACCTCCAGAAGCTTCCTGGGGGGCGTTCATCCAGACAGGCAGTGAGGTCAACATCATTCATTCTTACGGACGAATGAAGCCCTTGATGTCGTCTTCGTTGATGAAAAAAGACATGCACAAGCTCCTTTCGTTCTTCCAAATCCATGCGAGTATTTTGGTTTTCATGTGGATTTTTTAAATTTTAATATAAATGCATGAACACTTGAGTATGAACTCCACATTGATCTTAAAACCAAACTGACAAACGGTTGATATGATTTTTATCATTTGATGGTGTGATTATAAACTGATTACCTGTATTGAAAGTTGAGATAAAATAAAACAAAAACCAATGAACATAAAAACAAAAATTGAACGAAACATGATTGGCTTGTGGAGATATCATGAATTTTGCATGGTATTCATGTCAGCATAATACCACAAACGAGTATTAAATGCGCTACTCCATGTGTTCTGTTTGCAAATTTTTTAACCGTGGTAAGATCACAAGACTCCAAAACATTAATAACTGGAAAATATTAAAATCTCAGTCGGGAAGTTTTTGGGAGTTATTAAATTTCCAAACGACGAGACATGAGATTCGAAAGCATTAGTACATGTTACCCGTCTCGAAGTAGGCAGATATCAATCAACGTGCAGGATACCAATCTCGAGTCGGGTGTCAACTAGTCCAGCGCGGGCGACCGGCTGTACTGTGATAAGAGGTGAGGCACTATGATACGGATGTTGAAGTTGTTCCCGAATTCCCTGCGCGTTCCCGAGTTCCCGTGGAGTTCCCACGATCCTACAGTTGTTGCAACCAAGGAGACAACTGGATGTTAGTGGACAATGGCTCCCCTACCGCCCACGGGGAACGGGAATCGAGGGTGTTCGCATACAAGTGGATGAAGAGTAAGGATGAACGACATCCAAAATGGCTTTTGTCTCCGCACAGCTGGAAAGAGCCCTGGGAAAGGGACGGGCCACCCGTGGAACACCTGTGCAACTCCGGCCCCCACCCCCCAATTCCCCATCATTTGGTCCTTCCCCTCGTTTTCACCTCCAATTTTTATTAACATTCTTTCTCATTTAAGGGTTTCAGATTTAACCGCACCATATAAACTGCCCACTTTTTTGTTATTTACTTTTTCACTTGTCGCTACTTTGTTAGACACTGTACCTTGACTACAACTTTGTTTTGGGCCATTGGATCTTCTAAAATGGTTGGTTGTAGTCATTTTTTTTCTCTGATTTTTTGGTACCAAGGGAACATGTTCATAACATTGTCCACTAAAATACAAAACCTCTACTTGAATGGGACATCATTAAACCACAAACCATGCCAGGGTCTTTGCACATTTTGTGAAAAAAAACATTTGTAAAATCAGTTAAATAAGATATCTCTGATAAAGAGTCATGCTGTTTTGGTTGGAAGGCATGCACCTGTCTATTAATAACAATAATATAATGTTGTTTTTATGCAAAATTGAATGCATATCTCAAAAAGTGAAATCTCACGCAAGTACAATTTGCTGTCTGATTGACAGATTTAGGGTTCTTTTACCTTTTTCCCACTCCAAACATAGATTAAAATATATATTTTTTCCAGGTGATATTTCCGGAACTTTGAAAAAAAAACAGGGTCTGGTATGAAACATCATTGATCATAAGTTATTTAAAAAATAAAGATAAGTACAGAGTTCCCCCAAACTTGTTGAACACTCAAACCCCATTTTATTCAACAAAGGATGGAATTATGGCAGCAAAGATGGTCTCTCATTCAAATGTTCTAACAACTACCCATCAAGACAATTCGAGATTGCCATCTGCACTTTTGGACTTTAAGATAAAGGTATAGTTTTAAAGCTGTGCTTTTCTGTCAAAGAGCTTGTTACCATCCATTCCTTGAACAAACTTCAATTTGGATATGTGACAGCTGCAAACTCAAAAGAGGGAAATAGACCAAATTCAGATATCTAATTTTTATTGTATTTTATATAGAACAGTATCATGAGTTTCTCACTTGAGCTTCTCCAATGTTCTATTTATTTAGAAGAAGTTTAAGTTTGAAGTCTATCAGTAATTTTTTTATTTTAAGTACCAATGTATTTTGTGCAGGTTTAGTAATCCATGAAACAGTCAAAAAGAAATGTACATACGTTTTTGCAATTAATTACATGAATATTAATTTTGTTTTAAATTTACACAGAGTTATTGTAATCAAAGAAACTTGTGTTTTTCAGTATGTTTTATTGGATTTCTCTGCCATTTTTGTCATTAAGTACATAATTTCATTTTGCATTGACATTTTTGTATAGTTGGATCTTTTGTCAATGTCCACAAAAATCAATGTTTTAAATTTAATTTTTTCATGGTTACTAGTACATGTGTTTCACTACCAGTATCCCAAGGTTAAAATAAAAAATTGATTTCTGAGTTCATACTATATCATTTAAAACTAAAAATAAAATAAAATGAATAAATAAAACCATGAGTATGTAAGTACAAACACAATTGTGTGATTATGTGTGGGTTCCAGTATCTCACAAATATATTTTATACATTTAACATGAGCTTTAATTATATATTAAAATAAGAAACATGAGACATAGTAGCAAGTAATTTTGATTAGTGTGCAATGTTTCAAAGAGAAAAAACCCAATTGATCCAAAATCATAATTTTTTTAATATAATATTGTGATTATTTGATAAATAGAAAAATAATTAAAGGTTGTATTACCAACAAACAAAAAAACATGTTTCTAGTTGTATTTTTGAATGTCTCCACAATTGGAGTTGAGTGGTTATGCAGAGACAGTAACGAGGATGACTTTGTACATAGAGGTGCTCAAGTCCAGGCTTGCCCATGCTTTGGTGGCACTGATTATCTTAAAAGAAGAAATTAGGGTAGAACAAGTGTGACATGGAGATAGGGTGGAGCCATAGTTGGTCATTGCCACAACTAATCTTGGAAAAAACACAACAGTTAATCCGACACATGTTGTAATAGGTGAAAAACTACTCAATGGCCTTTCTACGAGTAGTATTGGTTTTTTTTTATTGAATAATCAAGTAATTGAAGTTAGATCAGATGAGAGTAAAATTATAGCTGAAATAGAGCACTTGCAAAAATGCATCATTAATACATATTTGCATTCTTTTTTTTTGAAATACATCTTTATAATCTTGGTGTAGGCTTGGAATGCCACTTAACGTATTTTTTCCATTAACAATAGATGTGGCATATATAAAAAAAGTTAATCCTTCTTTTCTAACATGCATGAAAATTCTTGTACCTATCAATAATAATTTGGATGTATTAGTCTTATGGATTTCTATTTGCCTAGCAAAATCTTAGGCTAAACTATGAAAAAATCAAGATTTCAAGAAATCCAATCTATTTGAGGGTTATATCTTTTTAATTACAATAATTCTAAATAATTGAGTTAGAAGAAGATCCAATTTCACAAATATACATATTTATTCTAATAATTACCCATATGATTAAGTAGAAATAAATCAAAGTAGATTTGTTTTATAATATTTGCTAGAAAAGTTCCTAAATGCTTCATAGACATTGTTTTGATTTTATATGTATTTGGAGTTGATTAGTAGGTTAGAAACTTGGTCAACAAATTAACTATGTATTGGTAGCTTGTAAAATAAGCTAATTATGTGGCGTACATATAGAAAATTTATCTTATAGTTAAGATATGTATCTTACAAAGTCAACATGTTTTGGAGGTCATATAAGATATTGCCACATAGCTCTTAATTAAGAGTATACATGAAGGCAAGAATAAAGCCTTCTTCACTCTTATAAATGCTTTTCTAAGCTTTAGTCTTGTTTCAAGACTTCCTAGTATTTTTTTTGCAATAATCATTGTAGTTTTATAGCATATCTTCTTTGAATGACTTTCTAATTCTTTTGAATGATATAAGAAGTATATTATAGATTTTTTTCTTTAAGATTTGTATCCTTAAAAATTTGACAAAAGTACTAACTTATTATTTATATCTTATTTTAGAAATGAATGGATTATCATACTTCTATTATTACATATTAAAGAATATAAATTATCCACCTTTGAATAAACAATCTTGTTTCCAACACTGACTTTTTCCTTTGAAAGAGTAGATTATCCGTCTTTGTAGAAATTTTCATTTGATATTAGAGGTTGTAGATTATCTTCTAATTTAACTTTTGAATTTGTTGAAGTTATCTATAGAAGGAAAAATTATAGATACTATTTTTAGTAGAAATAAAAAATAGATTTATAGCTATTATAGATCTTCATAAGCTTATCAATACTCTAAGAGTAGAAATCTCAGATATTTTCAATGTGAATCATAGAAGTACTATTCTTACACCTATGAAAAAAGTTCAGAATCTACATTAAAAAGTTGTGCCATTGAAGGAAGCAAGTAGATAGACTTCACAACTAAATTCAAGAAGTTTTTCTTTTACAAATATGACAAGGATAAGAATTAGTATGCCTAAGAAGTTTAATGGAACAAGATCAAAATTTTGAAGTTTTTTGCAATAAGTCAAGTTCTATCTAAGGTTGCATCTCTTCCAATATCTTAATAGATTTATTCAAGTCAGTTTCATAGATGCACTTTTATCAAAAAAATGCTCTCTCTTTGTTTGTATCTTTATTTAAAAAAAAAAAAAAAAAAAAAAAAAAATTGTGATTTTTTTATAATTTTAATTCATTCTTAAAAGTGTTTACTTCGACATTTAAAGAAAGTGATCAAGAAAGAGTAGCAAAGACGAAGCTCTTATCTTTACGGCAAGGATCATGATAAGCTACTATATATGCTACTAAATTTTAAAATCTTGCTTATAATGTGGATTGAAATAATAAAGTTCTTATTAATCAATTTTGATATGGATTGAAGAATAATGTCAAATATTTATTATTTACTATATTAGAGACAAAATCTTTGAAACAATTTATTGTTCAAGCTATTGCTTGCAATAATTGATTATTTGAAAGATGTCAAGAATAAAGACTTGGTTAGAAAAGAAAAAGTCAAATAATAATGCCAACTTCCAAGTTTTCATAAACTTATTTATTAAGGCTAGAACCAATGCAAATTCATATAGTACGTTTTAAATTCTTAATAGAGTACAAAAAGACTCAACGATATCAAAAGAGCTTACGCTTATATTATAAAAAAGTAAAACACATTGCTCAACATTATCCAAAGAAACAAGACAACTACAAAATAAGAAGCATGGTTGCCAGAGAAGACAATGTGTCAAAAAACAAGTTTTTCAAGATACAATAGAAACCACGTGGCTAAAATCTTGTGTAATTCTTAGTAAAGGTTTTATTTTTTCCTCTGATCTTTTACCTTGTTTTTCAATAAAATTTTATTAAAGACCAAAAAATCACAAAACCTTAGCTTTATTAGATTTAAAAGACTTAGCTTGTTTTACAGATAAAGATTTTATCAAAAAATAAGAGATATTGTTAATCAAGAAAACTAAACTTGTACATATAAAAGTTATAGATGGTCATTTGCTAGCTTCTAGAGATGTTATGCATAAAATTATTTCTTTAGATATAGTAATTAAAGATCATGATAGCATAAAAATATTTAATACAATAAGATCTCTGTCGAATTTAATTATTTTAAGATTATCTAAGTTAAAAAAATATAATCTTCAAATAGATTGAATTTCTTGTAATCTTAAATTTTCTAATAGTTTTATTCAAACTATCATTAGTCAAGTAGAAATATATAAGTCTAGTACATCCAAATCCTTACTGATAGATGCGAGAGCTTTTATGCATACTATAAAAAAAGAGTCATCTTTTGCTATATATGCTATGCATATTTTTTTATGGTAGAAAGACATTAAGTAATATTTCTAATCTATATGAAGAATTCTATGACATTTTTGAAAAGAAAAATACAAATATTCTTCCAGAGTATCATTCTTATGATTGTTCCATCTATCTTTAAGAAGAAGCTCAACTACTATTTGGACCAATTTATAACCTATTATAAAATAAATTGGCTACATTTAAGGAGTATATTGATGAAAATTTGGCTAAAACTTTTATATGCCATTCCAAATCTTTAGTCAGAGTTCCTATCTTATTTGTGAAGAATTAGGACAAATTTTTGCAAATGTGTAAGGACTATCAAAGACTTAACAAGATTACTATCAAAAATATGTATTTTTTATCTTTGATTGTAAGACTTCTTAATCAACTCAATTAAACAAAGATCAATATAAAAATAGATCTATAAAGAGCATATAATTTGGTACATATTAAAAAAGAAAATGAATAAAAAACTACATTTTAAACTAAGTATGGACATTTTGAATATAATATCATGCCTTTTGGACTCACAAATGCATCAACTACTTTTCAAAATCTAATGAATGATGTCTTTTATGATTTTTTAAATAATTTTGTTGACTATTATTTAGACAACATCTTGATCTACTCTAAGAACATAGAAGAACATAAAGTTCATATTTGTCATATATTACAAAAACTTAAAAATACAAGATTATGTGCTAAATTAAAAAAGTGTGAATTCTATAATACTCAAGTTTACTTCTTTGGATATATCATTTCAAATAAAGGGCTAATGATAGATCTAAAAAAGGTCCAAACTATTATAGATTGAAAGATTCCAAAAATAATATGAAATGTACTTAGACTTTGCTAATTACTATCAAATCTTTATCAAGATTTTTTTTCAAATTGCAGCTCCACTTATATATTTGACTTATAAAGACAAATTTGAATGGGCTAAAGAAGCTGAAGCATTGTTTGATACTTTAAATATATATATATATATATATATATATATATATATTTTATTAGTCTTATATTGTATTGATTTTTTTTAGGTATTTTTTTATAAAAACAAATGCATCAGATTTTTTCTTAGATATAATATTGTTACAAATTGGTGCAGTTAACAAATTCCATCTAATAGCTTTCTATTCCAAAAAAATTTAGTAATTAAGATTAACTATGAGATCCACAATAAAAAGCTCTTTGCAATCATGGATTCATTTCAAGAATGGTGTAATCATCCAGAAGGTGCCTTGAGTCCAATCACCATGTATACAAATCATACAAAACTTCAAGTATTTTATGTTGGGACATATTTTAAATTTTTATGAAGCTTGTTAGAACATGTCTTTATCAAGATTTGATTTCAAGTTCACTTATTGACCCAATAAACAATAAAATTTGTTCGAAACCTTTTTTAAATGTTCTTATCTTGCATCAAAAAAAAGAGATGCATCTTTTCATCAGTAAAAAATAATTCTCTTAAAGCCAAAGTATTTTTACCTTTGAGCAATAAAATCAACATTAATTGTTGATTCAACTTTTGACAAGAAAATTCAATCAAGTATGTCTTATGATCTTCTTATCTATAATATGAAGAATAATTCTTTATAAATCTCATGATATTTCCAAGTTCAAGTTCAAAAATAATCTATTCTATTTTGAAGGACAATTATATATTTCAAAAGGTGGAGCATAATTACATGTTCTTGAAGCTTGTCATGACTTTTTAGCAGCCAGATATTATAGATACAATAAGACTTTAGAGCTAACATCAAGAAATTTTTGGTGACCTCAAATATCAAATGGAATTAAAGACTTTTTATAATTATAAGATATTTATTCAAAATCCAAAACTCTTTTTCATTGATCTTATGGACTTTTTTAGCCATTAATTATTCTAAAAAAACCAAAGTTTTCTATTTCTATGGATTTTATCATGGATCTTTCAATCTTAAGTTTTTATGATTTTATATTTTTGATAGTAGATTATTTTACTAAGATGGCACATTTTGTACCATATATAAAATTTATCACATATAAAAAAATGGCTAAACTTTTTTTTAACAATAACTATTACTATTATAGATTGTCCAAAAATATTATATCATATAACAAGTCTCAATTTATATCAAGATTTTGGAGAATCCTTTTTAAGATTGTAAAATTGAATATAAAGTTCTCTTCAGCTTTTCATCCTCAAATTGATGAGTAAACAGAATGGGTGAATGAAATTTTGAAGCGGTATATGAGGTATACTATCAATTATCATCAAGATGATTAGACAACTCTTTTGCCATTGGCAAAGTTTGCATACAATAATTTAGTATACTCTTCTACTCTATAAATATTTTTCTTTATTAATTATAATTATCATCTACAACTTGATACTTTTGACTTTTCAAAAGTTGATAATCTTTAGGCAAAAGATTTAGTAAATTTTTTGTCATAGCTATTTATAACAATAAAGTCGTAATTAAAGAGAGCTCAAGAACAATAAAAGATTAATACAAATGCTTATTGCAAAGAACAACCACAATTCAACATGCGTGATAAGATATAATTACTTTGTTGTAATATCAAGACTACTCATCCTTAAGATAAGTTGGACTATTATAGGCTTGGACCTTTTTTTATTTGTGAATAAGTTAATTTTATTGCTTATTGATTATATTTACTAAAATCTATGAAGATCTATATCATATTTTATTTATTTATTTTTAGCCATATAAGATAGTGAATATCTTGGGAAGAAGACAAATGCCATCTCTTTCAATAAGAGTAGATATTAATGAAGAATTTGAGGTAGAAGAAGTCTTAGATTTAAGGCAAGGCCAAAATAGGTTGAAATATCTTGTTTACTAGTATGGATATGATATTAGTAAATGCATATGGAAGCCAACAAGAATCTTATAAATAAAATAAAGAAATTTAAGGCTTTTCATCAACAATGTCTATCAAAATTAAGATAAAGAATAGAAAATCTTCACTATAAAAGAAATAAGATCCAAGGAAGATAGCATTCTACTCTCTATCTTTGTTTGTAGCTTCTGTATATTTGTAGTATGAAGGAGATAGAGAACCAACAACTAACAAATTCAACTCAAGAGCTTTTATTTGCTACCTTAACAAGCAAGACATTATAATTGTTACAACCTTCAAGATGATGTCATCAAAATGAAGATCTTCAAAAAAGACATGTCCTGACTCAAATAAATGGCAAAATACAACGTGTTTAATATCACAACCTTGGAAGAGACTCCCAATGTTTGATGATTTTATCAAAAGTTGGAACAATTCTTGATGATGTTTCAAATGTATTATTTGAAGGAAGTTACAAAGGCCTCAACAATGACCAAATAATAAGGTGCTCTTTCTATCTTGGTATAATATATTGTCAATGGTTGAGAGGATGTATCAACCATCTTAAAATAGAACAAAGATCAAAGTATGTAGCAAACATAATTTGCTTCATCTTGGATTTTTTTAACATATGAAGATCACTCTTTGTAGAGCTTATTCCTAAAAATAAAAATAATATCACAAACATACATATTTACTTGAATATTTATCTATATGATTAAATAGAAATAAATCAAAATAGATTTGTTTTATAATATTTACTAGAAAAGCTTTGTAGAAGCTTTATAGACGTTGTTTTGACTTTATATGTATTTGTAGTTGATTGATAGGTTAGAAACTTGGTCAACAAATGAACTATGTATTGATAGCTTATAAAATAAGCTATTTATGTGACGTACATATAGAAAACTTATCTTATAAGTTAAAATATGTGTCTTGTAAAGTCAACACATTTTGGAGGTCATATAGGACATTGCCACATAGCTTATAGGTAAGAATATATTTAAAGGCAAGAGTAAAGCATTCTTCACTCTTGTCAATGTCTTTTTAATCTTTACTCTTATTTCAAGACTTTCTAGTATTTTTTGGCAATAATCATTTTAGTTTAATAGCATATCATCTTTGAATGAATTTCTACTTATTTTGGATGATACAAGAAGTGTATTAAGGATTTTTTTCTTTAAGATTTATCTCCTTGATATCCAATAATATTAAATATTATTAAACTATTATGATCATTTGTTTTTATTTTTATAAAAATATTTTTATATATAACATCCTCAAAAGACAACTAACAACCATCTATTACTTCTAAATACACATGTTTGGTTTTCTTAATTAAAATATTTATCTTATTTTTTGACAAAATCTTCGTCTATAAAATAAGCTGAGGCTCTTAAATCCACCAAGACTAAGACTTTGTGATTTATTGGTTGTAAACAAACTTTTATTATAAAACAAGGAAAGAGATCTTAAGAGAAAATAGGACCTTCACTAGGAATTGCATAAGATTCTAGTTGCACAGTTCTTATTCTAATTAGAGACTGGTTTTATAATACATTGTCTTCTTTAGCAACCATGCTCCTTCTTTTGTGATTGTGTTGCTTTTTTGGACATTGTTAAGCAATGTATTTGGATTCTCCATAAAATAAGCACAAACCTTATTGACAATAATAAATCATTTCTTGCTCAGTAAGAGGTTTAAAACTTATCATATCTATTTGCATTGGTTTTGGCTTTGATGAATAAGTTTCTAAAAACTTGGAAGCTGTCATCATTACTTGACTTGTTCTTCTTTAATGAAATCTTTGTTCTTGAGGCCTTTCAAATAATTTATTTTTATATACAATGGCTTCAATAATTAATTATTTCAAAGATTTATCTTTTGGCATTATCAATAAAAAAATCTTTTTTGCATTATTTTTAAATCCATACTAAAATTTATTGATAAGGACTTTGTAATTCCAGACCATATTGCATAGAAGGTTTTGAGATTCATAGCATTTATGGTGGCTCACTATGATCCTTATCATAAATATAAGATCTTGATCTCTACTACTGTTACTTGATCACTTTTTCCAAATGTAGCCACAAATACTTTTCAAAAAGATTTCAAATCATAAAGAAGTCTTGAATTTTATTCCATCAAAGATACAAACTAAGAGAAAATACTTCCAAATAGAAGTGCACCTATGAACTCAACTTAAGTAAATCTATTATGCTATTAGAAGAGATGCAACCTTAGATAGAGCTTGACTTGTTGCAAAAATCCTCAAAATTTTGCTCTTATTCCATTGAACTTCTTGGACATACTAATTCTTAATCCTATTGTACTTGTAGAAGCAAAAATTCCTAAATTTGATTGTCAGGTTGATCTACTTATTTCTTTCAATTACAAAAAATTTTAATATAAATTTTAAAATTCTTTCATAGGCATATGATTAGTGTTTCCTTGGTTAGCAATGGTAATGCATGAAATTTCCATTCTAAGAGTATTGACAAGTTTGTGAAGATCTATAATAGTTACAAATGTATTTTCACCTTTCTCAAGTGTAACATCCATAATTTTTCCTTTTATTTCAAACAACTTGATAAATCCACAAGTCAAATTAGAAGAGAGTGATTCCCAACCTTTTAATGTCAACTGAAAATTTCTACTAAGAGAGATCATCCACTTTTTTTAAAGAAAAAAATTAGTGTTAGAAAATTAAATAATTTATTTAAAAGTAGATAATTTTTAATCTTCAAAATATAACAATAGAAGTGAGATAATGCACTTACTTCTAATATAAGATAAAAACAATGAATTAGGACTCTTATCAAATTGTCAAGGACATGAATCCCAAAGAAAAAAATCTTTAATACATTCTTGTATCACTCAAAAAAGATTAAATAACCATTCAAAGATGATATAGTATTAAACTAGAATAGCTATTGATAATGACAAGAAAACTAAAAAAGTCTTGAAAATAACAATAAGGACTAAAAAAGCATTGATAAGAGTAAAAAAGACTTCATTCTTGCTTCCATATATACTCTAAACTAGAAACTATATGGTGATATCTTATAGGATCTCCAAAACATGACTTTGCAAGACATATATCTTAACTTGCAAGGCAAGTTTTTTATACACACACCACATAATTAGCTTGTCTTGCAAGCTATTAACATGTAATGAACTTATTAATCAAGTTTCTAACCTAGCAATCAATTACAATCACATGTAAAGTAAAAGCAATGTATGTGAAGCTTCTCTAAAAAATATTATGAAATAAATCTACTTTTATCTACTTTTATTCAATCATGTAAATAAATATTAGAATAAATATGTATGTTTGTGACATCATGCCAAGATGGCATGGCTACAATTCTGCCAATCTTTTATCAAAGGAGGTATTAATCTTTCAACCTCTTAGATACAATTATAGCATTAATGATAAAAATGGATCATTAAGGTAATAGAAATATCTTAATGTAATTTATATTTAATGTTGAGACATTACTTCAGCTACTTTTAACTTTATCTCAAGATTGGTGGCATAGAAAGAATTTTTTACTATCCAAAAGTATCAAAGCCAAAAAGACTCAAAGATATGGAATAAGATTGGACAAGCCTTGAAAGATCTTCTCCTTGAAGTGACATATTTACCTCCAAAATATCATGAGAAGTGGCTCAAGGAGAGTTTTGGTATAGTCAAAAAATCAATAGCATTGGGCTTAGGTTTTCAAAAAGAAAAACAATGAAACTAGACAAGCATGGCTTACAAAAATATAAGGACCTATAGGAGAATGACAACTTCTTGAATTTTCAAGTTTTATATGATAGTTTTAGTCCATGACAATATGAAGAAGGAGCATGGGAGGCAATGGCTAATAAGATCAGTCAACAACTACAATAGCTTACTCTTAATACATTTCAGGGATTCCACAAGGAGAAGTGGGTGGAAGTATTCCATGAGGAAGCATTTTGATACCCCATAGTGGTCTGGCAGCATTCAACCAACTACTTAAATAAAATTGCCTATCTCTGTTATCAAAGGATGGATCACCTGGTGCATGACTAGGGGCGTTTTTACTAAGCCAAGAATGTTTCATTCATGAAATATTTAGTGAGATTATGAGAGGAATGCATGGTTCAAAACAAAAGAGAACATAAAATGTAGATCCATCTTACTTATCAATTTCAACAGACCTGGTGTACAAACCATGTTCTGGCAATATGGAGAGGAAGCAAACCAGAGTGAAAGTTAACTTACCCAAACAGTAATTACATAAGTATCTCTAATTCATAATTCACCACCCTGATCAAAGATACGTACCTTATCTTACCTGCA
Organism: Physcomitrium patens; assembly: GCF_059467195.1. Taxonomy (NCBI): domain Eukaryota; kingdom Viridiplantae; phylum Streptophyta; class Bryopsida; order Funariales; family Funariaceae; genus Physcomitrium; species Physcomitrium patens. The sequence continues at coordinate 13,944,280 of NC_143428.1, forward strand.
ATAGAGATTTAACTCAATTTGTATTAAAAAAATAAAATGATGTTACAATGTGTTACCTGAGAATGAGAGCATGCATTTATTAGCCAAACCATAATTCTAAAATTAATTAATAATAAACAAGGTAATGCATATCCCCCCTCCCTTCTCCACATGTATTTATTATTAATAGTATTATTACTATTATTGTTATTATTATCTTCCATCTAATGAACACATGCTAAAACCCACCGACGTGTGCAAATGAAGGGTGAGTAGAGAGCGGGGCAGGGGGTGTTGACCTCGGACCCGTTCCCAGATTGTAAGCTCCAGGCTAACCAATACCATTGGCTGGTTAATGAACCAAGTCCCCACCATGATTAAGCACACGGTTACCAGATTAAGACCCTCATTACCGCTAATCCCCAGGTGAGACAACCCTGGATCTTCGGTCCCCCATGTCCCCCCCCCCCCTTGATTTGTTACCCTTCGTATTCTGCATTTGGTGGCGTTCTCAGGAGCTTCATCCAAGGTGCACGTTCCCATCCCCCCTCTCTCTTTCTTTTTCTCTTTCTTTTTCTCTTTCTTTCTTAACAAGGGTTGACATTATGGAAAGGGAATATTATGTTAATTTAGGTGTTACTAAACGAATGGATTTACAATCGATTACGATTGTTTTATGATGGTTAATATGAATTCAGTGGATTGGCATGAAATGAGATGCACATGCATACACACAAACAAAAGAATGCTCATTACATTCAGTCTAGTTTTGATTATTTTTCTTTAAATCAATTATTATTTCTTCCCAATAATGAGTGAAAACAGTAATATATATGGAGGATAATTTTTTATTAATTTTTTATTGGTATTAACCTTCAAATTGTTGACATAAATGTGAATTATGATGTTTTTTGTTTTATTTATTTTAATTTTATTTTTTTAAGTGTACTTTCATTAAATTTATTTAAAAGTCTCAAAATATTTAACTTCTAATTTTAAAAAAGAATACTGTTGACATAAATGGTGATCAATAATTTTTTCAAAAGTATTATCAATATACGTAATGATGTAACAATTATCTTCTTTTAAAATGTTTGTATGTTAGAAATTACACATGGGTAAAAACAAGTTAGAAAACAACCTGTTGCTAATAAAATTACAGGATCAGAAATTAAGATTGGAATAAACACCTTGCTGAGGTCTACATTTTTATTATTATTGAAAAAATATAAAATATAAAAAGGTACTTGTAAATAAGTATTGCAAATTTTTTATCTATCTAATATTGAGGACATTGTTGGTGTATTTTTTGAAGTGTGAAATCAACATGTTTATGAAAGGTTATTGATAAATTTCTCAAACTACTGTATTGAAAATTGAGCATTTCTATCTCAGTACTATTTTCTTATACATAGACCGTAATTGTGAACAAAGTTTACAAGCATGTAGAAACTAACCTTCTGCCATTTTTTATTTTTTATTTTTTATTTTGTATTTATTTAAGTGGATTTATTTGGTAGCCATGTGGAGATTGCAACAAACAAGTCACTCTGTCCATTGCTTTCAGCAATTCAATACTCACATTTTTCAATCCAAAATTTACAACAAGAGAAGAAGAAGAAAAACTTGGGCCTTAAGGGAAGCATATACAAATGTGGGAGGAATTGCATGTGTTGCTAAATTTCTCCAAAATTCATCTCAATTGCCATTTACAAACTAATTAAACAAAGCTTGTCCTCCACCCCCACATTGACTGCTCACCCCCAAAGTCAACGCTCTGGACAAAGGAGGCAGGCAGGGGTTGTGCCCCTGCCCCCCCCCCAGCCTCTTCTCTTCCTCCCTCTCCCCCTTTTCTGAAAGTCAGAAGCTGTGGGTGTGCTAACTTCAAGGGAGCAAAAGCTTGTTGATTCACTTCTCTGTCACTCTGCCACACAACATCTGTATGATTAGTGGTGATCAATACCCTTAAGTGTGTGCCCCCCACCCACCCCCCCCCCCCCATTTTGGATGATGATTAGAGTTTACACCATGGCCTCTGCAGCAGGGGGTTTCTTTTTTCTTGGATAATGAGCCAATGTAGCACCAAGTCATACAACCCTAGTCTGGTGTCAATACATTGTGTTAGGGGAACAAGAGTAAACATACCAGTGTAGTCACAATAACTTGTCCCTCACCCAGTGTTTCACCTTAAGAAGAGCTATTGGGGGGGGGGGATAAGAACAGTGAGTGTTAAGTAACTTGATTCCAATTCAAGTATCAATTAAAGGGGAAGGGGTGGGAGAGGCAGGGGGGTCACTCAAAATCATGGCTGCCATGTAACTAAGTGTGTCATGAGGAAAGTGTGCAAGTGTGTGTGTGTGGCCAGTGGAGGATAAGGGAGGAGGAGGAGAAGGAGGAGGCCAAGAGCATGTGCAATAGTAATGATGCTTGCAGCTTGCATATGAAGGAAAAAGCGAGAGGAAGAAGGGGGAGAGAGAGAGAGAGAGAGAGAGAGGGGAGGTTATTTAATGAAGAAGCCGCTGCACACAATTTTATTTTAAACCCACGGGGATGGAGGGAGCAACAACCAAGATGGAGGGAGTGTGCCCCTTCATGAGGACACTGTCTTAGGGAGAGAGTGAGCTTTGAAATGAAGGAGAAAGGCAAAGGGGTCTCTCTCTCTCTCTCTCTCTCTCTCTCTCTTTCATGAGGGGCTTCTGCGACCCTCTGACAGCAGCACTGAATGAAGGGGGGGGGGGGGAGGAAAATAGAGGAAGAGGTTGTCACACTCCTGTGTCCCAACATGTATGCTCTCCTTTGTTGTTTTCTTCTTCCCTGTTTTTTTCTTCTCCCTTTCTGGAGATCAAGCTGTATCCTCTTGGCTGCAGCAGTTTCAAGGAATACATGGGATAAGCCTCCACAAATGGATATGGAGCTTGGGGGAATGAGTCCCTTGTGTGCAATCTCTTTAAGCTCCTGCTGACCAAGATGGCTGCATTCATTGTGAGTTCTGTTTGACTTATCTCAAGAATTGTGAGTAGAAAAAAATATAAGTAGACTAAACTTCAAGCCTTACTGCAGAGTGGTTTGATTTTCTTTAAAAAAAAGAAAGATAGACAGAATGGTTTTTTTGACCACCTGCACTTCGAAGTGTTGAAAATGAGTTTTTATGAGACAGTCTTGGCACTCAAGCTATCACATGATCATTACAAGCTTTGCAATTTGAAATAATTCTATGGACACATTAATTTTTCTTTTTCTGTCCATTGTAATGGTGGGCTTTTTCTTGGTGATCTACATTATTACTACTATTATTATTAAAAATCAAAATACATACCTTACTGCCCATCATAAAAGCTATCGTAACTTCAATACCCCCTTGTGAAGCTACCAAGTCTTAGTCATTCAAGGAAATGGAGTTCAGACCTAATAGCTACTCAAATGAGGGGTTTTTTTTTATTTTTTTTTTATTTTATTATTGTTTGGCCAATACATGTGATATCTCTTAAATTCTCCCCCCTTTATAACCTGTCAACGTAAAACTTAAAAACTTGTGATGATCCCCACCCCTCTCTTTGCCATTGTCATCACAAGAAGGTGATTGTTTTTTCCTTTTCTTTTCTTCCTCATTCAATGGCTCATGATCACAGGGGACTAAAGCTGGCTTTACTGGGAACCTTTGCAGAGCCATGCAGAACAATGAATCCTCACTTAAAATCTGACCCAGCCAAAGGAACCCACAAACCATCAAGTGATTGAAGCAGACAGAAGAGGCCTCCTCCTCCCCCTTCTAACACTTCTCTATCACTGTGGCTGGGTAAGAATTTCTATGATAGAATGAGCTCAATTAGCAATTGTTGGTTTACTATGGGTTACATGTTTCTCATAGAATCAAGACCATAAATGGATGCACACAGGAGGTAATTATAAGACAAAAATACTATGGAATGGTAATGATTGAAGATGCTTATTAAAAAAACCAAGGATATAATGGGGGCAGTGCTTAACATGGAAGGTCATTGCAGTTCCCCAGGCCTATTTGTGTCAAACTGAAGGCAAAGCCATGAATTGGGGAGGGGACATCCCCAAAGGAAGTGTATGCCAGAAGGGGAAACAATTCCTTTTAAGACAGGGATTCTGGGCTTAGATTCATCAAAAGAGGCAGTGAGCTGGCTCTCTTCCCAGTTTGGTTTAGAATGCTCACTGATGTTTTTTGTGCACTGTGAGGGGAGCAAAAGAACATCTTGTGTTTTGTGGTCCAAAACCTTGCAAAGTGGAATGTGATGGAGGTGGATTACAAGGTCAGAGCTTCCTAGCACAGAATTGGTGGGCACCTGTAAATCATCTAGTGTAAAACTTGGGGCACTGATTCAAAGAAAAATAAGAGTGAGATACAGGGGGGAATCTTTCCAACTTCATTAATTATTGGCACTGATTAAGGCCCCATTCATAGAGTGGCCAAGAAGTGAGTGTGTCAGAAAAAGGCATGATCACCAGCAAACCGAAAGTGATGTGTGACAATCCATAGAGCCACATAAAAACCCATCTGGTTTAAGTTTCTTCTCTTTTCCCCTCCCACTCCCCTCCCCTTGATCCCCATTTTACTACTGCCTTTGCCCAAGTTCCTCCACCCTACCAAACAAACAAATTCCCACCCCTCCAGTGGACAACCCACAGCCTTGCAGAGAGCAGAAAGAAGCAGCAGCAGCAGTTAAATTGGTGCAATCAATACACCACTGGAGGAGGGAGGGGGGGCAATATTCACCAGTGTGTGGTGAGGACCCCACTCCAAGGCTAAAAGAAGGTGGTTGATTCCACATGCCATGCAAGTACTCCTTTTGAAGGCTACAGACTCTGTACAAAACACAATATGGTGCTCCCCCCCCCCCCCCGACCTCTGGTTACTGACAATCAGGGCTTGTAATATTTTGTCTTATAAGCCTTGTTGGTGCCATTTGCAAATCTAAGCCAGTTTAGTGGCCGAAGCTTTCCTACTAATCCTTTGGCACAGTCGAGAGAGAGAGAGAGAGAGAGAGGGGGGGGAGGGGCTGTGGTCATGGGCTCCACTGACAGAGCGGAATGAAGAGCTCAGGCAAAGGGGGGTAGGTGGGTCACCTGCTGCAGCCAGTCACAGGCGACTGCCATCTTCCTGTCAGAAACTATCAGAGGGTGTGGCAGAGTGTAAAAGAAGAGGACAAAGGAAGAAGAAGGCTCTGCTGCTGCTGCTGCCCTGTTTCTGTGCTGGACAGAGAGAGAATGGCTTGGTTTTGTGTCCTGACCTGACCTGACCTGAGCTGCCCAACAATTGGAGGGAAATGTTCTGCACAGTTTGCTTATTTCTTCAGGAAGGTGCATCCTGCACACACAAGATTTTTGTTGAAAAAATGAGTTGATGTTATAAATAGCTTCTAAAAATATGTGAAATTTTTCCCGACGTATCATGTAGGGTATTGACAAAAGCTTTTCTTTGGTCATGACCCAGAAATAACATTTGATGAAACATCATTGAGCGGTTCCTTGTTAATTTTCAACTAAAGCTGCATTTTAAAGAGTATTTTGGAACGAAAAAAGTGCAGGTGCAGATGGAACCCAAGTTTGTTCTAAGAATTTTATTCAAGGTTTTTAAAACTTTATGGTACGTGTTCGTATAAATGAGGTTCAAGTTATATACAATGACGTAACACCGAAGTTTTTCGTTTTGATCAAAACCCATTCATTCGTGAAGGATCTCTCTGTACAAAACAGAGTCCTTCTTGCTCCACAAGCCCTTTAGTACAACAGGCACGGCAGTGTTTTTGGAGCCTCTTCCACCTTGCATCACCGTCACCGTCAAATTCTGTATTAAGTGAGAAGGCTTATTTTGGCATACACTTCTAAATATGTTGGAAGGGGAAATAATAAAAAAAAAGAAACAAAAAAAAAACAAAAAAAACAAACAAACTCAGACACCTTACCATCTGTTTTTTTTTAAGGAATAAGGTACGCAGTGTCCAGTATGTCAACTGCATACTTTTGTTATTACCAATCCTTTGAATCCAATCCATATTAACAAATACTACCGCAACTACAACTGCAGAGGCATAAACAGGAGCTGCTCGGAATCCTCCTCACATGATCAGAAACTGTGAAGCTGCGTCACGGTACCCCTAATTTCTAGGCTTGGCAGTAAGTGACTCATTCCGCTCCCTGGATGATGAAGACGACGACAGCCATGATGATGTAAATGGTAACAAGGTGTAGTAAGGGTGTGGTGAGAAGCAGGGGAGCGTTATTAAAGGGCGAGGGAGCACAAGGGTATAAAACCTTACCCGCAGGTCTCCGTGTCTTTGGTTGTCTTTATCATCTAGATTGTACAATATATACGCCTGGGTATGCCCCACCCCCCCCCCCCCCCCCCGCCCTCCAGTAGTAGTAGTAGCAGCAGTAGCGGCAGTTGTGGTGGTTGTGGTAGAAGAGAGCAGCACTGGAGGGGGGAGGCACGAGAGAGAGAGTGAGTTCTGAGATTTCACAGTGTTAAGCAAGGCAAAGGAAGGGCAACAACTTTACCCTCCCCCTCTCCTTTCCTTTCCTTTCATTCCCCTTGTGTCGCGCAAACTTTTTCTTTCGCCCGGCTGCTCCCCTACTCTTGTGGGAGGATCCAGGGGTCCGGTCGGACAGCTCTACTTGGTGGGGTGGACTTCGATGAGCTTCTGTTGATTCTTAGATTCTGTCTGAAGTGAAAGGAGCATGCTGGCCGGGCTTTGAGGAGGGGAAGCCAGGTTGCAAAGAGAGAGCCGCAATTAGGACAATTGCGACTCAGGCAGTTGTATTAGTCTAGAATCGAGGTGCGAAACTGGCGCCAGTGTTTGGGTGGGTGGGGGGTGAAACTTCCTGGTGCTGCAACTGTTCAGATTTTGTTGCGGTCTTTTCGAAAGAAGAGGGAGAAATAATTTCTGGAAATACTGGAGATATATCACCTGGGAGAGCTTGGGGGGGGGGGGGGGGGGGGGGGGAGAAGAGGGTGAGTGAGCGCGTGTCAAAGCGTTGACAGTGTGGCACATGAGCGGTGTGTCATATAAAGGGCCGCTTTGCGCTCACATGCCAGTTTTTTCTTTTGGTTTTTCTGAAGTTTTGTTTGGTTTTTTTCTTCTTACTTCTGGCTGTCGAGCTCTGCAGGCTCATTGCTAATTGCGAGCCCTGGGGTTGTGAAGAGCCAGGATACTCAGCTTGGGTTGCGAGGTTGTGTTCGTTTAATGTTTGTTTGCTTTCTTGAGTTAAAGCAAGCTGATATTTCCCGCCTCTGAACTGCATCCCATGTGAGGTGGTGTGTTTCACAAGACGCAACCGCACGGATGAGGTAGTAATTCGAGAGCGTTGCGATTGCGTTTCGGTGTCCTTGAGCTTCGGTCTTAGCATGAGAAGACGAAGCAGAAGCTGTGCTGGAAATATGTACCAGGCTTCTGAGGGACATAGTGTGCGAGCACTGGCTCTGAGTGAGTAGGGTGAACAAGCAGGTAGTTGTCTCATTGGTTTACCAGTCGAATACTGGCCCAGCTTGTGTTGCACCCGACCGCACTGATTTATTTTGAAGACTTCTGCTATCGAAGTCTCTCTCTTCGGAGCTCTGACATCTGTAGATGTGTTACGATCGACTGTGTCACCAAGCCAAAGCAGCTGGATAGCGTCTACTGAATTGCTGGCGACGTTCTAAGCCAGCCGGTGTAGTGCGGAGTCATTGAAAGAGAGTTGAGCGTTGACGTGATATACACCAGCTAGCCAAGGGGAAAAGCAGCCCGCGACGTGGTCCGAAAGTAGGGTATATATGGTCAGCTCGTACAAACGCAACAAGAAAAATCCCGAAGATTTGCGCGTTGAGCACACAGTGAAGGGGCGGGACGGAACTTGCAGAGAGAGGCGCGGGAGGGGAGAGCTGACATGTGGTGGTGGGAGAATTAGGAAGTCAGGGAGACGAAGGAGCGCAGAGGGTTTCGCAGTGAGATGGATTTGGGGTCCGGCCACGAGAGCAGTAACGATCAGCCACAACCAGAACAACCGCAAATGCAAACCTCCCCACTACCATCGCTGCCCGCTCCCATTCCTATGATGTTACCCTCACTAGGGGCATCCAACTATCACGCCACTCCAACTTCACTGCATCAGCAGCAGCAACACCACCACCACCACCACCCGCACGCGCTGCATCATGACCTCCCAAGTGCCACCAAGCTGAAGCTTTTGAACCAGAACAATACGCCCAGCGGCAATGGAGGCTCGGTGCCGACTAAATACAACGACGTCAAAAACTCCGATCAGGTGGCCACGGATCAGGCGCGCGAGATTCTACGCCAGGCAGTGGTGACCGCGGTCACGGAGTCGAATGCCGCCTCGACGAAGGCGGCGAATGCAGCGAAGAAGGGCGCCGTGCGATACCGCGAGTGCCAGAAAAACCACGCGGCTGGCATGGGAGGCCACGCCATGGATGGGTGCGGGGAGTTCATGCCTGGTGGCGGTGAGGGCTCCGTTGACGCGCTCCGATGCGCAGCGTGCAACTGCCACCGCAACTTCCACCGGCGTGAAGTCGAGGGGGAGGTTTTGTGCGATTGCAAGCGCAAGCCGAAAATGGGAGCTCCACTGGGCACCGGGATCGTCAATACGGGCCAGCCCCCGACCTTGACATCCACCACTCCAGTTACGACCCTAGCATTGACAGCAAGTGTAGCTGGGCAGATGACCCCTCTCGCGATGGCGGCATTGAGCGCTGGTGGCCCGACTGACAGTGATGAGCAGGACGACGGCCCCGGGAATGTCACCAGCGGTGGAGGGATGATGATGAGTATGAGGTCTCCTTCCGCGATCAAAAAGCGTTTCCGGACGAAATTCACCACGGAGCAGAAGGACAAGATGTGTGCATTCGCGGAGAAGCTCGGGTGGCGCATTCAGAAGCATGATGAGGCCGCGGTGCAGGAGTTTTGCACTACCGTGGGTGTGAAGCGACATGTGTTGAAGGTCTGGATGCATAACAACAAGCACACAGTGGGCAAGAAGCCATAAAAACATCTTGACGCAGACCATGCACTAGGCGATATCTGACACGATCCTCTAGAGGGAAGCTGGTCCATGTTATTGGTCTCTGATCAAGTACCCCAGACGTCGTCGAGCTGGTTCCACGGCATTGCTTGATCCGATAATGCTCATTCCATCTTCCATGCGGTTGAGTACTAATTCTGTGCTCAGCAATATTCAGTTTCCATCGAATTGCCACCCACCCACCCACCCACCTAGAGCGCTGGCAGTCCCCACAATTTCAGAGCCAACCTGCCATGCAGTCCATGGCACGAAGTTTGGGGCTGCCCGAGACTTCTATAATTCTTCGACTTCGAGGGGCCTTGTAAGTTAATTCGATTTGATCACCACAATAAGACAATCCGTTTCTGCTGCGTTGTTGCTTTGTCTCATTCCAAGCATTCTGGAATATGAAGTAATCGTAGTTTTTTCTATTAGCGTTTTAGATTAGAATTCTAAAGAGTTCGACCCAGTCAGGATAGGTTTCAGTCTGATTGTCTATCGGCCAGCTTCAGTACCAGATTATCCCCTAGTAGTTCCACACACGATGCCGCGACCATTTGGCTGGCTTATGATCTGCAAGACAATGGATGACTCCTGTCTGTAAAGTATCTTGAGGTTAGGCGAGCGAGCTTCCTTCTCGACGGCTAGCTATGATCCCCCCCTTCCCCACTGACTCCAGATTAGCATGAGTAGCGTTAGTATTAGTTTGGAAGTCATTTATCTCGTACACTCATTAGATTACTTAGTTACATTGAATCTCATAAGATGGGGGGGACTAAGATTGGTTCAGCTCATTGCGAATGAACCAACTGCGTGCATTGAATTGGAGTCGATTGCAGAGCCACGCTCTCGCACTTTCACCGACTACGCTGACATTGGAGACATTCGTGAAGACGTAGGACACTCTTGCCTCGAAGGATTATTACTGTTCTGAAATTTAAGATGTAATGTGGTTCCCGAATTCCCCTCTTCATAAAGTTATCCCTTCAGAATTTATGTTTGTCCCCCCCTCCCCCATTCTGATCAACTATCTTCTTCGCTCTGGCCCCTCTCTTGATCTGCAATGCTTAACACTTGGGTCAGATCTTGCTCTCTCCGCATTACCAGTCAGTCCTTGGCATTGTTGGTGACGACAGTAGTTCATCACAGTCACGTTATTTGTAAACAAAACGATGCGGAGTCTGAACACACAATGGGCTTACTTGTGAAGTTCTCAAACTACACTAGGAGATGGCATCTTGTTCGTACAAGACAATTATCGTAGTCGCCGATCGGCAGTACACAAGTGGGTTGAGCTAGCAAACTTGCATAGACACGGTTTTCATAATTCTAACTGCTGTGTATCAAGCTGATCACGGATCGAGTTCGAAAAACTGAAAAATCAGGAGGGACGAGGATCAGATGCTGCCAGCTTGGAACACCGCAGGTAAAATAACTACCCCTCCAGCTACTTGTACTTTGTGGGATTGAATGCACCATGCGCTTGTGATTCCCTCCCTCTCCAGTTAATGCTCCAGTGGTTGCATTATCTCATAAGCATGCAGTTTTTCCGGATCATGCCTCCCTTGGGGTTTGTGTGGCACTCACTGGTAGTTAGGTCTCCAAGCTGATCAGCGTCTTCAGAAGCTTCCCCTTCAGTAGATATTTGGTACATTCTCTCGGACGTGCTCATGGGATCCCCATCTGCTGGGTCATGTTCCACCCTCCTCCTCCTCCCAGCAACAGCAGCAGCAGGATCACCCTCCTATTAATAAAAACCCAGGGCAGCTGTGTGCAAGCGCGCAAGTCCTTTGCCGCAGTCCTTAATTCTGTAGTCTCAGTCCTTGACGTTGGTTTTGAATCAACCGGGAGGGTGACAGTAGTTATTGCCTGAGGTGATCGTGTTTCGTGCTCGTACCTACCCATTATGAAGCTACCCATTAATGGGTGACCATTAGACGTGTCGGTCTCGTCTTCAGTAACTACTACGGAGACTGAGATTATCCTCTCTCGGGTCTAGCACAGTTTGCTCCCCTTTTTATTAGCAGAGATGATGCACACACCCATTGACCACTAGCATCATAATCCTCCTTCATTCCCTCCTTCTCATGCCGTGTTTCCCTGTTCCAACTCTATGATTAGCGACAACGTTCATAACCCAGCCACTGGATTTGTATACACAAATCAACAAACTCTGCAGCAGTAAATCACCAAGATCACTGTCCCCTACTACTCCAAAACACTAGCTGCAAAAACTTCACAGCATAGGTGTCTACCTGCAGCAGCATTGAAGATGCAAAACTGGGGTCTCATTTATCTGCTACTAAGTGGTAGTAGTAGTAATAATAATAATAATAATAATCATATTAATAATGTTGCAGGTGTTTTGTCTATCTGTTAGTTTACTTGTCTAAGGTGCAGGTGAGGTTTAGGAAGGGAAAGAGCCCAGCAAGGGAAGCATGGTGACATGTCCTTGAGTTAAGGTGCAAAATCTGAACTGGACCCATGATTGAGTGGTCTAGTTTTTGGACTCTCACATGCTCCAGGCCCATGTTGACATGGCTCCTGCTGTGCCCCAATAAAATCCCCATGTACTCACTTCTACTTCTACTACTATTACAATAACTACTGTTCATGAAGAGGGAGTTGAAGATTGGGTTTTGCTTGTATTTGGGAGATGATACTTGGGCACCCCTACAAACAAACCATATGGGGTATTGTGAGAAGGTTGCATTGGTGAGAGGATGAAGGTTTGTGATGGGCTTGGGGGTGGTATTATGATTGTGAACAAGTTTATGTTTTTATACCACATGGTTAATTTGTTGATATGATCAAGTGGAGGAAGCTGTAGCCCTGCCTTCCTAAAACAATAAAAATAAAAATAAAAAACGTACATACATCTAAAAGTGAACCTGGCACATAGTACACAACTACTTTTTCAAAAAACATGTATGCATTTAATTTTTTGAAGGTTGTTGGATTAACATTTTTTTTAAAAAAGAATATTAAACTAGAGAAGAGTTTTGAAAATTTGGGAAACTTGAGACCATTTCATGTGAAGCCACTTGCCATCATTCTTATCTTGCAAGAATCAACATCATTTCCTTGTATGGCTTCATTTCTTCATTCATCTACCAAGTTGGGCTGCATACGACAAAAAAGTAGTGTTGAGTGTCGAAGATGCCTATGGCCCTTCATAAAATTTTATTTCATAATTTTTGGATTGCAAATCCGTAATCAGCAAGATTGGGCTCCTTTTTCACTCTTATTGAACATATTGGTCAAACTTTTGCCTACCTTTTCAGGATTTTGAATTTTTTTGTCAATAAAAATGAAAAAAATAAAATCTAAATGGACAGAATAATTATGAACTCTAAGAACCTAACTAAAATATTATATTATATTATATTATATATGCTTAGATTCAATGATGTAGATAAAAATAATTTAGTACAATAATTTCAAATACTTCAATGGGCTATTATGTGACTATTACAAAAAGGAAGCAAATTAAATATATATATATATATATATATATATATATTATCAAAAGCTAAAATGGATTATATTTTAAGAAATAATTTTTCTGAGAATTCTATTTAGCAATTATATCAAATACTTAAGTATCAATCTTTTCATCTACTCTACAAATTAAGATACATTACGAAATCACAAGTATAACCATTGTGATTGTCTCTGAATACAAAAATATATATATATATATATATATATATATAAAGACTTAATTAATGATGGTATCTTCGTCTGATTGATTATTTGTTAAGTAAGTATTATAAGTGTTGAATGTTTATACAACCAGTCAAAGATTTTGTGTAATGTCTTTCTACTCAATTAAATTAATGCCAGAATATTTTTATGATGATGGTAATATTAAAATCATGTCTTTGTGCACAGTAAAGAACTCAAGACTTTGGATCTCTCACTCATTTATTTTTGCTTTGAAGACAAGAAAACATTATATATATATATATATATATATATGTGTGTGTGTGTGTGTTTGTGTGCATGCATACATACATACGTGAATAATAATTGTAATTAACTGAACAATATCAAAGGCTTTTGAGTGTAAGATGAAGTCATTGAATACTCTATCTTCTTTGAATTGAAAAATGAAAGAAGAAAAGCAGGCTTACAAATTTTTTCAAGTCAAATCTTTCTAAGAAAAGACATTGACACAATCAATTGATTATTAATAAACTATATTTAGTTTTTTTGCATTATATGAAAATAAGACATTTATTTATTTATTTTCATTAAGTCCGTTTTTTCACAATAAATTTGAACTCAAGAACATTTCCTGCTGTTGATGTAAACAAAGTTAAATATAAGGCCTATTAGATGTTTTGAAACAGAACTACTCATTTATGTCAAATAGCCTTTTGACATTAAACTCAATTATCACTTGAAGAATAAGAAAACAGTGCAATCTTTCTGAAATTATGGAGGTGTTAAACAGTGATAATGCTCTCAGTTGTTGAATATACCTACAACGTAGTTGTGAATGATGCAGATGGGAATATATATATATATATATATATATATATATTGGTTTAATGTGGATGACGTTCAAATGAATAGCAAGAGGGTTTTATGGGAAATAAGAACTCAATTTGATTAATTTTTGTATTTGTAATTTATATACCTCCTATAGCTTAAAGGCGGAGTGAGGCCTTTTTGTATGTCAACTGATATCATATAATTGGAGTTGCAGAACAATAAATTGTATTTATGTAAATTTAATAAATTGAAGACAGATACGTAGTTACAATGTTAGTTGTGTTTGTAATGATATAATCTAGAGTTGAAAAAAACTTCTTTAGAACCTAAAATATTATATTTATTTTTAGTTTGACAGAGCATCCATTGAAGAAAGAAAGGAAGAAAGAAAATGAGGTACAAGCAACAATCAAATTATAAAGAAAAACCATGGATATTTTTATGTACTAGTTATCTGCACAAAATAAAAAGGACACAAATGAGCTATTGAATCCTAAATAAAGATGCCGATTTTGATTATATCCTAAAGGATTTTTAACACTTGAATTGTCTACAATTTATTAAACTCATACTTTTGATATTTATGTAGGATTCATATTTTTCCACAATTTAATCTTACTTATGAGTACTTATTAAGCCATGTTCATTTTCTTGCCAATAAATTTTGCAATTCAATTTTCAATTTTAAGATTCGTTATTAATAATAATTATGAAAAATACAAAGAATTTTTTTGTTTAGATTTTTTAAAGAACAATTGTAGTTTTCTCAATATTTTTTTCATTAAATATATTAAAATAATTAAATGTAGAAATCATAAAATAAGATATATATTTTAAAATTAAAATACCATCATAATGTTATTATGATTTGTGATACAACTTTTGGTCAAAACTTAAGCATTTCAATGTTTTATCTCAACTTAAGAAATTAAGTACACAACAATGTTTTTACATTTAAAAGTTCCGAATTAAAAGTTTGAATATTAATAAAAATATAACTTTTTCATTTCAAATCTTTTATTTTTTTAGTTTTAAGTTATTTTTACCTAACCTATATTTATAAATTATAAAAAATAGTTAATTTTATTTTTTTAACAAGATTTTTATTTTTAAAAATGTAAAAGTTTTCTTTAAAATAAAAATTTAATATCATACATAATCTTTATTGATAAATTCTTAAAAAATATATAAATAAACTTAAATTTTTTCAAATGTTTATATAGTAGATATATTTTATATCTATAAAATGTTTTGTTTATAAGAATAAATATAAATTATATCTAGAATTTGTTTTACTACTTGATTATATTATATTTTGTGAAAGATTAAAAAAATATTTATTTTTTTCTTTCCCAAGAATATTTAACATGCATTTTTTTTCTTCCAAACACTTATATTTTTTAAAGATATTATTTCAAATACCAACTATTATCAATGAAGAAATATTACTCAAATTATTTTAAATAATAATTTTAATGATAAACTTTTTTATTTTTTTATTCTCATACAATAGCTCTAAAATTATTTTAAAAGAATTTCAATATTATAAAAGAAATAAATTTTATTCTAAAAAATCTTTACATTGAATAAAATTATTGGCTTTAATATTTATATAATATATAAATTTAATGAAGTTTATTAATTAATTTTAATTAATACTTAACTTTTATATGTAATTAATTATTTTTTTACAACTTAATATTTAAAAATATCATTATTATTAAGTATATATTCATATATATAGATATATATTTATAAAAATAATATATAAACATATATATGTTTATAAAAATAATATATATATATATATATATATATATATATATATATATTATTTATTATTTGAAATAATAATAATTATAAGATAAAACAAAAAATTATGTAATTCATTTTGTACCAAGTAATTTTGTAATTTCTTTTTATTATTTTGTTTAGATTTTAGAAGAATGAATAAATAACTAAATTATAGAAAAAGATCATAAATATCCTTAAAATTTGTTCAAATATCAAGAATACCCATGTATTCTTGATAATATCAAATTAAATGTATTCTTTTGTGATGATTACCAACCTATCTTTTCACATGATAAGCTATAATCTTTATGTTCTTTTAGTTGCAGCTAGGGTCCAAGGTGCAAGCAATGTAGATTTTGGCACAATAATTTGCCTTTAGGCACGTCATGAAATAGACACATTAAGAATTAAACACATTATTGGGTATTTGAGTATCTTGAAAATGAGTAGTTCTCATAGATTAATTTATTATATATTTTTTTTTCTCAAACTACAATATTGCTTAGGAATGATTAATTATGAATTAAATTATTTATTGAAGTAATGCAAAAGGTATTGAACTAAGCTTCAAACTTAGTCATGCCAATGGAATTACATCCTTGCATATATGGCACGTTGCAATCATTTTGGATAGAGTTCAAGATCTAAGACTTGCCAAAGAATAGAATGTCACTTTGAAAGACTTTACATAACTTTTAGTACATGGATACTAAAAATGCGACTATAGTAAAAGCAATCAAGAGCCACCAAGAAACTTTGTAACACCAACAACCATCTTTTATAAGAAAATTGTATAAAGAAAGGACAAAGACTGAGAAGATGAACAATTGTGGGTTTTGAGTGAACAATATAGAAGTAGAATCAAAGAATGGAGAGTAATGACCACAAAGCTAAAGCTAGAGTAGGTTTCAATAATTATAAAGTTGTGGGGCAAAACCATCTTTATCCCTCAAATTACATCTTTTGTTGAACTGAGGTGGAAGTGTGAGATCAAGGTCAAAAAACTTTGCCAATGGAAGATATGAAATTTCCTAAAATTCTATAATAAGTCAAATTTTATTTAAGATTGCATCCTTTTTAATATCATAATGGACTTATCCAAGTTGAATTTCTAAGTGTATTCATATTTGGAAGTGTTTTATTTATTTATTTATTATTATTTATATTTTTGATGCAAAAAGATTCATGACTTTTATATGATCTAAATTTATTTTTAGAAGTATTTATAATCCTATTAAGAGAAAGTAATTAAAAAAGAGTGGTAAAAATAAAACTTCTATATTTATAACAAGGATCACAATTAACTTTCATCTATAGAAATTGAATTTTTTCAACTCTAATAAAAACCACATAGTTAAAATCTTGTGCATCATTTACTGAAGGTTTTATTCTTCTTTTTTTTTTAATTCTTTTTTGTTTTGCAATAGATATTTATTTAATACCTAAATATTAAAAAGCCTCTATCTTAGTAGGTTTAAAAACCGTTACTTATTTTTTTTATAAAGACTTTATTTAAAGATGTAAAATACTTTTAATAAAAAAAAAAAAAAACATTGAGATTATAAATGTACAAATTATAGATGGTTGTTTCTTATCTTTTGAAGTTTTTATGCATAAAATATTCTTGAAAATATATTAATAGTTATAATATCTTAGTAATATTTAAGATAATTAAACCTTTTTATAACTTAATCATTTTAAATTTATTGTGACTAGAAAAATAAAATCTTTTGATAGATTGAATTTCTTATATTCTTAATTTTTTTTATTGCATAACCAAGAATTTTGTTAAGTAAGTAATAATTCATCAATCTAATATAACCGATTTCTTATTTATAAATATAAGAATTTCATACATGTTGCAAAAAAGAATGGTCATCTTTTGTTGTTTATGCTACATTCATTTCAAATAGTAAAAAAACCTTTAAGTGGCATTTTAATCCATAAAATTTAAGCATATAATTTAATTTTCAATAAAAGAAGAAATAAAAGACTAAATTTTGAACCAAGTATGAATATTATGATTAAAATGTCATACATGTTAGACTTACAAATATGCAAATTAATTTTCAATCTCTACTAAATGACATATTTTAGGAGTTTTTAGATGGTTTTGTTATTTATTTCCAAACAACATTCAAAACTATTCTAAGAACACAAAAGAGTATAAACTTCATGTTTGTTATACATTACAAAAACTTAGAGAAGTAATACTATATGCCAAGATAGAAAAGTTTGTATTTTATACATCTTAATTTGATTTGTTAGAATATACATTCTAAACAATCAATGGATTAAAAGAATCTTCTAGAAAATAACAACATTCTTAAAATAATTTTTTTATTACAAGAAGGTCTTTGTTGTGGATCATGTAATTAATCTTGGCTACTAAAAAGGTTTTTAAATGAAAATCTACTCCCATTTGTCACAATATTGCATCTAAATCAAAGTCCAATGCTTTTGCTTCTATAAAAAAATACCTTATAAAATCAACACCATAAAAGAATAGAATTGCAATAAAATTTCTTGAATAGATTGCAACAATCAATGAATAGATTGCAAGAATGTCAAGTATTTTTTTGTCAATACATACTTTAAATCATTGAAAATTCTATTAGAATATTTATTTATTAAGATTTATATTTATTATTACTTACTGACCAAAAATAACAATAAGGTTTGTCAAATGCCATTTTCAAATATTTTTGTCTTCATCCAAATAAAAAAAAATAAACTTTTGATTAACAACAAATAATTCTTTTGAAGCAAGAGTAATTTTATCTCTATACAATAAAATCAATATTATTTTTTGATTTAACAATTTTTGATTAAATTCAATCAAGTATATTTTTAAATGTATTCATGCATGATATTAAGAATAATTCTTTTAAATATCTTAATACTCTTAATTGAATTCAAGACCAAATCTTTATTTTTTTTGAGAAATATTTATATATTTTAAAAGGTGAAGCACAATTATATTCTCTTCATATTCAATATAATTTCTTGATTACAAGAAGAGACTTGATATTATCTTCAACCATCTATCTTCAAATTGATGAATAAATAGAATGATTAATTAAAATTTTGGAGAAATTTTTGAGATGTACCATCAATTATCATTAAGATTGATTTTTTATTTTTTAAAATTGATAGAAATTGCTTATAATACAACGGTATATTTTTCAACTTAATAAACACCTTTAAGGGATTTAAATGCATATTTACTTTGTGAGAGCTTTGTAAAATTTATATTATTTTAAGTAGCTGTATTTCATATTGAATAGTAAAGAAATTATATTCTAGTAAATTATGTGAGTTTTATAGTAGATTTATGGCTGAATCTTTGTAGATTTGTAAACATATTTGTTCTAAATGTAAGTTGTGAATTTGAATTTATTTGAATAATAAGAAAAAAATAATGAAATTCAAGTGAATCTTAATTTTAATAATTGAGTTTTGAAGGTCACTAAGGATTTTTAGAGTTTAAGCAAAACTCTAATTAGATTGGAAATTTTATTTTGTGTACTGCTAGTTGATTAAATTTTTATATTTCTTCAAATTTTGATAAAAATTCCAATAATTCAAGAAAGGGATATTTAAGCTAGAATGTTTCTATTAAGGTTAGAAAAAAAAGATGACCAACACTAAAAAAAAATTTAAGTCATTTCTTTCAATATTTTGGTTATATTTTTTAAAAAATTGTATCTTTGTTTTTAATTAATAAACTAAGATATGTTAGAAGTTTGAATTAAGATCAATAATTAATATAAAATCTATTGAGGTTTTAAATTAGTTGTGGTATTTATTTAAATATTGATTAAGATTTTTTAGGATTTCCTAAAGATTTCTTTAAGATTTTGTGTAATTTTTTTTTAAGATTTCTTTAAGATTTTTTTAAATATCTTTTGAAATTTTTCTTTAAGACTATTTGTGATTTTTTTAGAAATTAATTAGAATTTATTAAAAATTAAACATGGTGTGATAAATTTATTTAGATTATTTTAAAAAATTAAAGTATTTCTAAAAACCTTGTACTTTTTTTATTTTTTTGGTTTTAATCCAACTTTAAGATAAAATCAAATTCTTTTGTAGCTCAATGTCCAATAAATTTTGAAGTTAATTTTTACATAATATGATATTGCTCCTTGTGAAACTTTTTTCTAGAATGAAGAATAGTAATATTATCAAATTATGGACACACCTATAATGATAAAGATCAAAGGAGTTAAATAGAAGTAAATAGATTTGATAATATTTTGTGATAAAGCTTCCTAGAAGCTTCACATATGCAGATTTGGCTTTCTAAGTGTTTGTAGGTAATTGATAGGTTAAAAATTTGGCCAATAAATTAGCCATATATGAGTTGTATATATTGACCACTTACTTTACAAGTTGATTATAAGTTATATAAGTTGGTCATATAGATATACATGTTAAAAGCTCATCTTGTAAATTACACACATGTCAAATAATTTATAAAACTTTGCCAAATAATCCCTTGGTTATATAGTTTATATAAAGGCAAGATTAAACCTTCTTCATTCTTGCCTTATTTACTCTTATTGATACCTTTCTTATACTTTTTGTATAGTTCAATAAATTTTCTAGTCTCTTTGTGTTTGACAATAGCCATTCTAATTTCTACCTTACATCTATCTTTGATTTGTCTACTTTCTCTCTTTGAATATCATAAGAGTTATATTGTTTCTTTAAAGATTTATAGTTATTCATGTCTTGGACACCAATTATTGTTACTTTATCCTACTTGAATACCGATAATTTTAACCAACCAATTGAGCTAAAATTCAAGTTAAAAATTTAGAATAGAAATTTATATAAACCTATAAAATTTCACCTATAGATCTACTATAAAATTAATAAAATTTTCTAAAATATAAATTATATTTTATATTTCAAAAACAAAGTCATTTAAATCTAACCTTAACTTTGTATAGTTCTTACAAAGATAATATAAATTCAAATTGCCTAAAACCAACATACAAAAAATCCTTCTAAATATTTTATTCTAATTTTGTTCTTTTATCAATCATAAAAAACCAAGTGTTTACTATTAACACATGGTTTTAAGGCTTGGAATTTGGTTTTGATCTTGGTTCATAATTTTTCATTTTTAGATATTATCTTAATTTTATTTAATAATTTTTATAATAAACTATCTTTTAATTTCATCCAAAAATAACTATGATAGTTTTATAACTAATATACCTTGTCTTTTCTTATTTATGGATCTACAAATTAGATAGAAGTTCTTTTAAAAAAAAATCAATACTAAAATTCTCTTATATTTATAATTTCTAAAATAATTTACTACTATATTTTTAATAAAAGACTTATAAATTATTGGTCTTCATATACTCTATCACCTTATAGTCATATTACAATAAATTACAAATCTACCAACTATAATATGGTTGGCCTTTTATATAAAGTTTCCTTGCATCAAATTGCATCAAATAAGTTAGTTTATAGCACCAAATTAAGGTATTCTTCTAAAAGAGTGTAGGTTCAAATTACATTATAATATTTGAACCTACACTCTTTTAGATGAATACCTTAATTTGGTGCTATAAACCAACTTAGCTATGTAGACAAGTTCTTTGTTGATATCTATAGTCTTCATACATATCTTATAATCCTCCACTTCCATGGTTCTTTGTTAAAATACACAATTACTGCCTTGTATCTTCACAATTGACAATACACCAACCTTTGACCTATCTATGGTTGGAGTCCTATTATTTTCTATTGTCTCCCAACAATCCACCTTCGTCCACTCTTTGTTTGAATTTTTTCTTATTCTTTATTTAATTTATGAAATTTCACGTTTTTTTTATTAGTTATGTAAGATGCAAGGTTATAATTTTATATCCTAGAAACAACCTTTGTTTCTAGAAAATATTATCAATTAAGCAAGGAATATTATTTAAGAGGTATAAATTTTGTAAGATATATATATATATATATATATATATATATATATATATGTATGTATATTAGCTTCTAATAAATAAAATTTTATATTTTTCAACTCTAAATATTTAATTTTTTATATTTATCTTTCATTAGCTTTTATTGTATCTTTTGCTAATGCTATTGCTTAGGTTTTATAATTATCATACAACATTAATCCTATACTAGTTATTTGTACATAAAACTAAGAACCAATCAATATATATATATATATATATATATATATATAATAAACTTATTATATAATATATAACATAATTTTAATTTTTTAATATCATAATATTATTATTGTAGGATACAATTGTTTAAGATATTAACATAATACTATGTCATTTTATAGCATAGCTTAACTTGGTGTAATTATTATCTAAATATATAGTATATACTATATATTTATTTTTAGAATTTAAATATTTTTTTTAAATAGTAGTAGAAAAATAAGAATACCTCCTAGACAACATCACTTATTGCCATTGAAACTTATAATACCACCATGCAAACAATACCATGTTAGTATTGCATAAGAATATAAGAATAAAAAAAATTGGGTCTTAATGTTTTCCACACTATTGTGCAACTTTTTGATTATCTATTATATTCTTTACTTGTTATCATTAAAAAATCACTTTTTTACAACTCTCTTGAATTTTTAATTATGATTGTTTCATAATCACTTTCTTGAAGTAAAACTTATAACCTCAAGGTTATAAGTTTATGTCAAATCACTTTCTTGAAGTTTTCATTTTTAAACGATTTGAAAATAAATAAATAAATACAATTATAAAGGAAAAATATAAAGAAATGGAAAAATAAAAATAAAAATAACTTGATATTGTAAAAGAGTTGCTTATATACCAACAGAGTTTCTTATACATTTTACTTCATTTGTTTTTCTTTATTCTAATATATTACAAATAATAAAAAACAAAAACAAAAACAAAACAAAAAAACAAGTCCATTTAGAAAAGGAAAATCAAAACTCCAGACTTAGTCACATCTTTTTACTTTGCAAACCACAATCATTTTCAAAAACCCATAAATTCTTGCTACACTTTTTATACAAGACTTTTATCTGTTTCCACACTTTTGTTTATTGGTTTGTTTTTATAGGCTCTAGTAGATGCAAAGAATACTTTCCAACATCACTCTCAAGAAAAGACTTACCAAACAATTCAAGAAAGATTGAATCACCTCATATATTGGCAAAATCACTATATCACTATAAACCAAACAAAAATCAATGGACACTCTTGGCAATTACACCTAAACAAACACTTTGAAAACCCACATCACCAATCTCCATCCAAGGCAACGAAAGCGCATTCATTCAAAGGGATTTGTTCATCTCCATCGCCTTTTTGCTTCCCAGTCTTTACTGTCGGCGTCGTCTTCGTTGCCAGATTTCTGGTGGAAGCCTGATTGACGCTGCCGGATTTTACGGTTTCGGATGCATACAACTACGAATGCTACACAGAGTGCAAAACCATGAGAACCCACAGTTCAATTTTTACGCTAGGGTTTCTCCGGCGCTTCAAACGATTACATGTTTCATGTGAGGAATTGAATTTAGGGTTGTGGAGACTGTCTGATGGTTCATAGAAATTTTCACGCAGTGTATGTGTTATTGTTGTTGTTGTTGCAGTCTTCGACATTAGTGAATGACTAAAGAGGACGCAGAGAAAGGGGGAATTTGTCGCATGAGTGAGTTGGATTGGAAGGACGCTGTAATTTCAATCCGTTTCTATGACCAGCTGTGAATTTTTCAGTATTTGTTGATGGGAATTGCTTCTCGGTAGCAGAGTTGCTGAATCGTTGTGAGGATGCTCTGGATGGGGTTTAATTGAGGTTTGATTTTATTTTTATTTTTATTTTTAAAAAATTAATTAATAATGTATAATGGTTTTGTGAAGTGTGCCCACTTAGATCTTCAGTTGTGTCCAGTGAGGTTTAGAGATATTCTGGAGCAGTTGGAAGTGGTGAAATTGGGTTTCAGGATAGTTAAGAGAAACTAATAGCGCTTGAACTTATGCTCGGGCTATATAAATGTATCTGCTGGGGTCGAGCAAGAGGCCGAAACCGGACAGGGGCAACGTGGGGCGCGAGGTGTATGCATGGATGGCGAGAAGGATCGTGGGAACTCGAGGATTCTTACGGAGTGTTGAGCTTCGCGTAAATCGTCGACAACTGGTATGGGGAAGTCTCACATTCCTGGCTTTGCTGAATGTTGTGTTCCTCCTTTCATCTAAGTCTCCTTTCAGCGCCTACTCCGCATTTCCGAATGGGAGTAATGCTCCACAAGTCAAGTCGTGCTCTCGTCCAACTAAACCATTCATCGATGCTCACCAATACTGCACTGGAGAATGCAACACGGAATGCTTTTCCAGGGTAGATAATATATGCTTCGCCACTGACAAGGTCAGGATCTGCGGGGGCTCTAGACGATCAGATTTGCCCAAGTTTATCCGGTTCTTTGGAGAGAAGCGCACTGTCCCGGTAGAGTGGGGCTCTGGGTGCAATGAGGGTTGGCACTGGATATCGGGGCTTAGTCTCGTCGCCGATCAACGTTTTCTACCTGCAGGGAAACCCAATCCACACCACGAGGCCGAGAAGCTTATTCCAGCGGTACTGCTCAAGCAATTCATCAACCAATCTGCCTCTCTACAGTGGTTTGCCTCCAAGGCAGATGTCTCAGTTTGGGGAATTGGCTTTTTAGAAGCATTTGGTCTTCAAAACAAGGTTAGGTTTCATGAGCTCCCCATGCATAAAGATGACTCCATATGCTTCAAAGATGCCGTGCTCTTCTCCCCTCCTACACATTCAAGGTATGTACCTAACAAGGAGACAAACGCTCTGCTGCGAACTGAAGTGCTGAGGTATTGTGGAATTGAAGAGAAAAATTCCTCGTGGCCAATCAGTAGAGCGGTGGTGTTGGACCGAGCCTCGGGATCTCGCAAGCTTGATAACAAGCTCGCTGCTGGCAAGTTGATGGAGGAGGTTCTAGGAGTACCTGTGGAGCACAGATCCGGTGGAATTGGCAGTTTTTGTGACCAGGTGCGAAGTGTGGCAGAGGACGATTTTTTCCTGGTTCCTCATGGTTCCCAGAATGTGAACTTCCTCTTTGCAAGACCAGGGGCCGTCGTTATCGAGGTCTTTCCTTATTTATATTATACGGATGCTCTCCGAAACTTCACTTATGCGGCAGCTATTGATGTGTACACGTTGCTGGGAGTAAGACATCCTGAAAGTACGTTGATGCCCTTCTTCTCTATGCTGGGGTGGGCTGGTTGTTTCAACTTTCCTAGACACGTGTGCAAGAATTATGCGCGCAGTCAGCCCGTGCAGATAGACCTCATTCAGCTTGAGGGACTTCTACGAGTTGTGCAGAAGCAGAGGTCTTCATTACGTGCTGAGCTTGGATGGTGAGCTGCAGAATTAGGCTAGAAGAGTTTTTTTAATCGTTTTCTGTAACTATCTTTTTCTGTACAATACAATGGCTTGGCACGGTTATGATCTCTATTATTGTTTTGTGTGTGTGTATTGTGAATGTAACATATATGTCACAGATTGGATATTTTACTTCTCTTTGTGGTAGATGATTAGCATCCTCTACTGGTCGTTTTAAAACTGTTTGTTATTTGATGGAATGTGCGGATTTACGTCACATCGTAGTTAACAATGTAGTTACTCTAATATTTGATGTTATGTGCATCTCGAACACATGAACCAAAATATGCATGCTTCAGTGAAAGCAAATTAGTGGAAATGCGTTTTCTTTATTATTATAAAATGAATTATCAAGGGCATTGGTTCAAATAATGATACAAGTCTTTGCAAGTCACTCAACTTCCAAGGGACAACTTTGATCTGATCCCGAATTATGATAATTCTCGTATCCTGAATTATGATAACGCTGTTTGCTGAATAACTGATGATCCAGCTTAGAAATTATCTCTGTAACCTATGAAGCTGAATCATGCACAACTTCTTGTGCAAGGCTTAGATCTCGAATTGATCCGTGTACAAATGTTTGCAAAGTCATCACTCGAGAATGATATCATCTTGTAAGAAACCTGGACCTATTTCAAAGGTGAATGTTTGCCATACAAAAGCTTCACTGGAGAAAACCCTTTCAGATTGTGTAATTTCATGAGTTCGCGGTTGACGCTGATGTAGGTGAAAGCAGTCCAACGTCGGTCATTACGAATTTTCCCGAGTTAAGCATTCTCATGGTCAAAACAACCAAGTGCATCCTCACAAGCCATAGAGATGCCAGCGTTCCACGCAGCATTCAATACCTGTATCAGTGATTGCAAATAACCGAGATTTCAATTGCTTCATCCTATTCATGCAACATCAGCTTCAGAGGAGTTGACAGAAATTAAAAACAAATACAGCCCATGTATCGAAAATTTGCATAAAAAGTGCTGAGGCAAATATCATCTTAAGCATCTTAGAAATTTACCTACCTAACAAGTCATTCGGGATCAATCAAAGCTTCAGGGAGGCCGTTAGTGTGTGCCCGGGTACGAAGCTCAATACAGGTGAATTGAAGGTTGCATCGTGCTTGGTCAGAATTATCACACTAGCAGTGCAACCGTCGAGGTTAGTGGTATTATAGAATCCGCCGCAAGGCTTGATGATTAATACCACCAAAGAACTTTAGATGCCTGCATGCAGACCAATGCTCAAAGATGAGCTCAAAGGGAATGTCGAAACAGAATTAATCGGGCGTAGTGTGTGAACAGCCATGTTTTCAACCGTTTTGAGAGAATTTCTATGACGGTTCCAAGAATATACATGTCTAAGGTGAAGCAAAATCCGACTCGGAACCTAATCCACTTCCCAAGTGCTGTGTTAATAAACAAGGATACCAGATGTAAATGCAGCGATTTTCACACCCTCTTAGGCAAGATTTGCGAATGTCAAGTATCGGTCTCAGACTCAGGGGTGCAAAGAAGTGCATCTTGATATAATATCTCCTAAGATTTAAAAATGACAAATAAAATAAAATAAATCCGTTGAATTGAATACATTTATTTGACGTACAAACTGGTCGCTCTTCGGCCATTCTCCGTTTACCCCTGGATTCAGATTCCTCACCACCACCATCCTGCGCTCGATAGCATTTACGTCCTGTGCAACAACTCTCTGACACTTTTTGCACCGGCATGTTACAGAACAATCCGTCTTACTCTTAAGGCCACTTGAAGGTATGGGTCATCTGATAGTAAGCAGAGCCAGGATCTGGGGCGTAGCTTGAGCTTTCGTCACTTATTCTTTCGCAAAAACCCCCTGCAAAAACACGGTTGATCTTAATGTAGATGCTCCGCAATCAAATGCATATTTGCATCATTCTCCCCTCCTGCTTGTACAAACACTCCACAAGCACATCGCATTTCGCTGCATTCTAAACTGGTTGCATATTGCAATAGAACGACAGACCTAACAAACTGTTAGAACATCCATCTGTACGTTTCATCCACGTAGACATTCATCGAAGAGGGTAAACGAGATCCTAGATTCAAGGCTCAGTGTCCGGCTTAGATTACGATATCGTTTGTATCTATACCAGTGACTTTCACAGGTCTTGTGTGTAAGTGTGCACCAATTTGAGCATTGTTATTTTATCTTGTTTTTTTCACTATTCTATTTCTCTCACAAACCCCCAAAAAACACAGGAGTAGCAGGCACAGCGAGACGATGAAGGAAGACCCTCCTGACCAGAAACTTGTGAAAATGAGAAGCATGACGGTCTTGGTCTCATGGATTCATCACTCACAATGCAGGAGTGAAGCTCATCACAAAAGGATTAGACTTAATTCGAACATGTCATTACAAGTTTTACAGCAGGTAAATCTTATCAAATTAATGTTTAGTAATAATATTTAGTTGTCCACAATCGTTCCCAAACGAGTCACAACTCACCGTTACTGATGGCCAGTTTTCGTCCAACGTGGAAGGGCGGAAAGATTTTTCGTCTAACATTCCGCCATCAGAATCCCGGGGGGTCAATTCTCGTGGGCATCAAACAGTTCCGCAAAGATTCTCGTAGTTTAGCAACTGATGCAATTGTTTTTGGGCTCTCATACGATTGTGACACATCTCTTCTTCGCCGACCTTGTGAGCGGGGGCGCTTGTTGCTAACTGTTATTCCAGTTGTCTCTCCTCCTTGCATTCCGGGGCTTGTGAACCCAACAGATTGTCAAGCATCATGTGAGCTCTGGTTTTCTTTTGCAAAATTTTCGATCCTTAGGCGTTTGCTGACGTTTTAATGTGGAGTTTGCCTTCTCTTTTTGTCATGGTGTTTCCTGAAGGCTCCGATCCGCTGATTGTGGTTTTTTAGAAATGTTTAGATGGCTTGGGTGATGACATTTTGTCGGGGTCGTGTTTATGGGATCAGGGTTCAGAGTTAGGTGCATTCTTGCTTGGTCGTTGAGGTGAGGAGCTTAAGAATCTTTTTGCTCACGAGTTTTCGGTTGTTGATTGTCGTCGCGGCATTTTAGACTCTTGTTCTGGTTTTCTTTAACACTCTGTCGGTTGCATTGTTGTGCAATCTTCAGTGGTTTTACGGAATGTAGGTGCAAATCACTAAGTGGGTTCTGCAGGGTTAAAAACATTATAGAGCTGGCAAGCAATAGCTGCAGTGTTTAACTTCTTATGCCCGACGGCTCTCTTTCTGCTTGCCTTTTTCTCACGATTATGGGCTTTTGCGAAGATGCTAATCTAAATAGGTCGTGTGTTATTGAGCATATTGGACTCTGAGATGGGACAACGAGTTTCACTGTGTGATTATGTCCTGTCGATTTAGGAGGACCAACTTCTTACTATTTTTGATGACCTGATTATGCGAGTTTGTGAGCGTTACAACAGGGGTTGTGAACACGAGGAAGAGGCTTCAGTTGAGGAGGAGGTGGTCGAGGCTATGGATCCAAAGCCCGAGATTGAGGACTCGTGTAAGCCTAGATGTGTGAAGCAACTTATATCTTATGAGGTATGGGATTTGATTCACATGTCTGTTGGCTGGAAAAGAAATTGTCCTTGTCTCTGTGCTTGTAGCATTGTAATTGGTCGCCATCAGGGGCCTACTTCCTGGTGGACAAATCAAGTAGTGGTAGTCGTGTTTTAGGAGGAGGAATTCAGGAGCAATAAGGTGAATCCTCATGGAATTGCACTGATGACGAGCAATCGACGATCGTCAGTATGTTAGTGTATTGATGGATATGCTGTATGACAGGCATGCGTGAAGCGCATTGAGGAGGATGAGAATGGTCAAAAGCATTGCACTGGCCAGTATTTCGACTATTGGGGCTGCATTGATCAATGTGTAAGTGGTTCTACCATTTCCATCTTCATTTTGTACAGTGTCTGTACAATGCATAAGTCTCTTTCACATGATTTAAGCTTTAAGACATTGAATGAAGCAAGTGCCGGATGCCGTTTTCGGGATTCCAACATACTGGGATGGATTGCTGAACTCAACCAGGGTTTGAATTGGTGCACGTATTACCTGGAACTATTATGGGGCTGTCACTAAGTGAATGGATTTTCGATTCTGGGTTTAAGTAAATGTGATCTAAACAAGAGCCACAATTAATTGTTGGTTTGTATGTGGGTACTGTCAGGCCGCACCAAAGCTCTTCCGCAAGATAGTATGAGAATGGCTCATTAGTGTCATAGTTTCTGTGTAAATCTGCTGAAGAGATGCTGTAGACAACCCATTTGTGATCAGGCTTATTGCACATTATGAACGCACACACATTTACAGATCTACAGTGCTCACTTGCTCATACTGTGGAGGTGTTGGACTAAACATCTTCCTTCTTTCTAAATGTTTTTCTGTTCTTGCCGGAAGAACAGGACAAACTTAATATATTGCTGGAATTATAGCCCTAAACAAGTTCTGTTTACTATGCTTTCAAGCGACGTTCTCGGATGACTGGTCATGACACAGCATAGTTTTGTCTGGTGTAATGTCACTATCAAAAAATGTAGTTTACTCACAATTCAAACGCATATTCCAAGACTGTTAAAGAGTTGTCACAGATAAATCGACTTCTGTACTTGGCACCACACGTCGGAGGATGTATGTATGCATGTGGTGTTCGAAAATCTTTAGTAATTGACCTCAGTTGATACTTTGTCCCGACGTATGCTATATCAGTTGATTTGCAAACAAATCTGGATCTGGAATACACGTTCTTGACAGCTCTTTCAGAATAATTCAACTGTAAGAGATAAAAACTAATTGAGAGCGTTCCCTTCCGAAGAAAAAAAAAAAGCAGGACCAGGTCTCTTTTCCCAGCCAAAGAAAGACGTCTAACAAA
This sequence comes from Physcomitrium patens, assembly GCF_059467195.1. Lineage (NCBI taxonomy): Eukaryota > Viridiplantae > Streptophyta > Bryopsida > Funariales > Funariaceae > Physcomitrium > Physcomitrium patens. The sequence goes on from NC_143428.1 coordinate 13,973,895, forward strand.
AAGTTCTCAGTAATGCCTGCTGGCTGTGGGGTTTGAACCCACGCATGCCTACGCATAGGCGATCTTAAGTCGCCCCCCTTAGACCACTCGGGCAAGCCAGCTCGAACAACCCCCTCCATGATTTTCAAATTTGCTATCTCTCTATTTATCCTTCTCTTGATCATTCCACTCTCACGCATCCTCACATACCTGGATCCTCCTTTTCTGGCTTCTCGACATGAGCAGGACACTGTTCCTTTTGCAAAGCATCTTCAAACCAATCTGCACTCCATCCTAACCACACGCCTTTCCAACCAATTTCGGTCAAACGCCCAACATGCTCTGCAGGCAATCGCCAGAACCAAAACCGTAACCCTCACTTCGCCACGAATCTGCCAGCATGTAAGCATATGTGTATACACAAACCCGAACATAAATCATGTCAAACATTTCCAACCCATATTCACCATATTTTCGTACCGTTCAAGAAGTTCTGAGACAAGACTCGGCGCTAATCTAGCAGCATAACCACAGACTATTACTGCACCAGTAAGAAGGCAAATCCCGCATTGCTTTTGCATGCCCACGGATACGGAAATGTCAAAATTACCTACATATTATAATAACAAAGTAGAGTATTCAAGGATGCCATTGAACACCACGAGAAAGACAAGCTGCTAAATAACGTTTGGTTTAAGTAAGGTAACCCGTCGCAGCAGAAAAATTCCTCAACAATTGAAAAAAGACCAAACTCTCTTGTACACCTCTTCTACCTGCAAGCACGTAGACAAATCAGATGTCTAAGCCAACCACAAAGAACCACTCACAACTACAACATCAAGAGACGACTGTAGATTGTAAAAAAATAGACTTAGAGGCAATTTTGTAATCCAGAAAGCACTGCTGACTGCCCCATACTTGAAAATGATTGTCCTTTGCGAGAATTTCATAGCAACCATGACCCAATTGAGCGTCTCACTTGGAGCAAAAACCTTGCCCAAATTCCTCTCCTCCACCATGGACCCCATGGCCTAACCGACAGGTATCCGACCCAGAATGAATTACAGTTTCGCGCTCAATCGCTCCCACTCCCAATCTACCAAACCAACCTTCTAGCTCCCAACCCCAACAAGACATCCGAAACTCCGCCTATCCACTTTGTACCAAACATTCCAGGCATCGGCAAAACCAGAAATCGACAGCGGCGGAGAACACAAGACGATCCGAAAATGGCTCTTTCGCCCGTCTTTCACCGTAATCGCCTCTCAGCCACGTAAAACGCCAATTCTTCGGTACCTCACGAGTGTGTGCTCCAGGCCAGGGTCGGGTCTTACAATCCCAGCGGTCAAATTTTGCGAGAAGCGCCGATCAATCGGGAAACGGTGATTAGAAGGATGCAGCGGCCATTGAAGAGACTGGCTTCGAAACTTCTTCCCGCTTTTTCCAGCTAATACGCCAGGTTAGCTCACCCTCTCCAGTGAAGCTTGTGGACTGGACGAGCAGGAACTGACACCATTGGTGCCACGTGGAGATTCCCGCGAACTTTTCCCGCCATCCTGGTGTCACTGTTCCCCTGTGTGAATGTAGAGGACTTTGATTTCGATTTGGCAAGGTATGCTAAATTTAGGGGGGTGAAGGATGCTACCATCAACTATAAAGCTAAATGGACCTATTTTCTTGTGAAGAATGTACATAATTGAAAGAGTCTCTATATGAAGAGCCCTATTTTGAAGATCTATGGTCCAAAAGTTTTATATCTCTATTTATTTTTAACAAAAATTAAGACACACACACACATATACATATATATATATATATATATATATATATCTAATGCATAGATTATGTAGAAAGTATATACATAGCTAAGCAACTTATATACTAATACTTTTGTTAAGTAGATATATCAACTAAGAAACACTCAACCTAAGAAAAACATTTGTTAGTTTTTACTCTGTCATGCACACTTACACCATTTTGTAGTATTTTGGAATTCCAACTTGCAGATAGATTAGATCTATAAGGAAAAATGTGCCAATATTACAGAGAATTAATAAATTTTTATAAATAATATTCTAAAAATAGAATAGCCTTTAGGATATCATGTACAATTCCCAAAAAAAATTCGAAAAAAATTCAAAAGCAACATGAAGGGCCATGAGATTAGATTCTTGTACAACATCATGTAAAATTATTGTACTACATCATCTTGTAAAATCATTATACAACATCTTCTAAAATTATTGTAAAACTCTATTGTAATATCTTTTATACTTTATACTTTTTTGCAAAAAAAATCAATATAGGATTTAAAAATCTTATAGCTTTTACTATTGCTGTGTTAGATATTGGGGCATCTATTTTATTTTTATTTTTTGATAAAAAATTATTGAATAGTACATGATATTATAGCATCAAAAGTCAAACTGGTGTATTTAGATAACGTTTATTCTTTGGGATGTTTATTTCTTATAATAATCTGTTAATAAAAATAAATATAAAAGCCATAAAAGTTTTAGTAGTCTTAAATATTGAAAAATCTATAATTGATCTTGTTATTTTAGACTTATTGTGGTTGAAAAATATAATCATCAAATTGATTGGATATTTTCTAGTTTTAAATTTCTTTATGGCTTACCTTAAAAAAACATCAAAACAAAAGTGCATATTTTCATTTGAAAAAATAAGCCTCCTTTTATTGGAATGAGAGTATTTTTTAAATTTACAAAAGAAAAAAACTATTTCATTATTTATAAAACATCAAATCCTCATTTAAATAAAAAATGCAAATAGATTTGAATAAGATATAAGAAAATATTGAATTGTATTTAAAAAAAAGAAGTAGTAATCTATTATTAAAATAACAATCATTTGATTGCACAATTAATCTTTAAGAAAGGACTCAACTATCATTTAAACTAATTTAGAACTTGTTGTAGAATAAGTTAACTACCCTAAAACATTATGTTGATGAACATCTTGAAAAAACTTTTATTTTACTTTGAATTGTTTTTACAAGTATGCCAATTTATATTTTATACATATATATATATATATATATATATATATATAACATAATTAAATAAATCTTAGAAATATTATTAGATTATTTGAGTACTAAAAAACTGATCGTCAAAAATTGTTATATTTTGATGTTGTTATCGGAGCTTATTGATCAACTTAGTAAAACCAAGATTTGCACTAAAATAGATCAACAATGTTTTGTCAAACTGCAACACAAACATGTATCCCTCTGTTGAACAAACCCTAATAATTAAACGAATATTCCTCTTCCACACAAAAATGCCTCATTTTTTTATCCAAAGACTATGAAAACTTTACCGGTACAATTGTGGCACCGTCTGCACCCAAATCAGCATCCATCGATGGGTGTCAAATGCTCTTTGAATCAACCTTTTTTTACGTCATCCGAGTGTATATTCTTCGAAAGTTTCTTGCACGGATTGCTGTTTTCCCTTTGAAGCAAACAACTGTTTGGAAAAGGTAGAGACATTGGTCACAGCTTTTCCTTATTGCACTGTATTAATAGCAATGCTGATCGGATAGCTAGCCAACCATTTGTCTCTTCCAAATGTAAGAAACTCATGTTGTGCAACAAATATTTATATATATATATATATATATATATATTGTTGTTTAAACCTGTGCAAAGCGAGTATTCTCGCTCAGCTTAAGCACATTCATACATGGAGCCACTTACCCTCACAGGGGAACTCTGGTTTGATGTTTCATGCGGAGACTCTGTAATTACATCCTTCATCTATTGTGTTAGATATTCACCATATGATACCCACAGCGCTCAGCAGGTCACACGATCCAAACAATATTGGCAACGCATCAAAATGTGTTTCGCAACACTTGCTCGGCTGTGTAGAACCACTAACATGCAGATTCATCGTCCGCACTTCAATCTTTATTTGCAGCAACAATAATACATTCAAGTTCTTTTTTGTTTGGATTCTGTTGAAAGCGGCAAGTGCAAGGATTCATGCAGGTTCCTCTTTGGTGGTTCGGTCTCTCATATGCTTCATTTCTCGCCCCAGGTAGCAACCTGAGTCTACTTCATGAACATCTGCATAGCGCTACCGTAGAAAACGCCATTAATCATGATATCTATCAACGCATGGCGCAGATTCCGTTCAGAACAGAGAGTCTGCATTGACGTCGTGCTTTACTAGAGTTTAGAGTTTTGGGACAAAAGGTTTCCCAACGCATCTGCCTCTATCCGTCAAGTTACTAGAAATCGCTTTTCGCAAACTTTCAAAATCTGCTAGATAATTTGGGTAGAAATGAAAAATAGAGTCATGAAGTCTTCTTTTTCCACTTTCCAATTCACAGCGTTGGGAAAAGCATCGCTGTTGGATAGAGATCATTGATTCAATAAGTACAAACGTTCGAAGCCATCTACAGCAACACGTGAAACCATCGTGTAAACTTCATTCGCCAACAGGGCAATGACCTGAAGTTTTCATTTCGACGAAACAACTGAGAAAACAAGCTGATACAATAGGACACCATACTTTCCCTCATCAGGACGTAACACTTTGATGTACAAATGCAAACAGGGGGAAGAGTCAAAGACGGAAGCGGAGGATGATGGGTCGTCAATGGCGGCGAATCTCTCCAGCACAACTCACCCGTGTCTTGGTTGTGTTCGGGGGAGTTCTGGATGCCACAGTGGAGAGAAGCAGGCAGTCTGAGGAACCTTTCAAATCCTACCTTAATCACATATGAAGAAGATTGGACAAAGAATTCGAAGACAGTTGCTGTACATGTACCCGTGTTGAGTGAAATGCGATAATTCTGAGAAGAAGCTTGTAATTTCAGCTAAGTCACGAGGTTTCTGGTCCTGGGCCATTGCAAATGCGATTTTGTATCGGTTTGAGAAGAGGGTTGCATTGAGAACCTAAGGAGAAGAGGTGGAGAGATTGTCGTCGAACCAAATGAGCTCTGCAGCATACATTTGGACGCGTGGTTTGGTGGAATAGAATTTTGAGGGTGTTGGCATTGTGAGAATCTGGGGGCAGTTGCGGGGGTTTGATGGGACCTAGCTATGGCGATTTGCGGGGTGTGGTTGGATCTGTCGCAACGCTTGCCTGTGCGCGCCCAAGGTCTGCTAATCCGACTCTCAACTCGCCTCGGGCACTCTTACTGACGTGCTCAGGTGGGTCTATGCATTCTCCTCTTTTTCTTCTGCAGATTACAGGGATTCTAAGTGAGGGGGAATTCAACTCCAGAACAGGTGAACTAGATGTTCTTGTTGCTTTTGTTGAGTTGAACATATTAAACCTGCTGGATCGACGCCCCGTCGGATAGAACCTACCAGGATATAGACATCAACTTCGTAACTACCTTGAACAATTAGACTATTAGGTACTTAATCCTGGTTATCGATCCAAACATAAATAGGATATCCACCGAACAAGGGTAACTTTTGCTATATAAAAACAACTCTCTGTGAATGGAACACTGTTCACTTGTTCTATCACCTGTAGTGGTGTCCTACCGTTCGGGGTTAATCTTTGTGTTCAGTGATTTTTACGCTTGCTGTGAATTGTAGAACGCTGTGGGTCATTGGTATTGTATGCTGACTTCTTTCCGTTTTGTGACCTAGCTCGATAAAGCACGAATCAACAGGTTTGACAGCAAAATTTCCTCACTCGGAACAGTTCCAATGAGGCGTCTAATCAGATTTCCGCCGTTTTAGAGCAAGTGCAGCATTGTCACATGCACGAATTATTTTTGTGACAAACATTGTTATGTCAAAGAAGGTAAAATCTTCGACGATTCTCTGCATAAATACGCGACGTTGAGAATGTTGAATCGAACGGGACTCATCCGAAGGACAGGATTGTGATTCTGCCATTTATTTTTATTTTTTTGAGTTTCTGTTAACTGGAAAACATTCTCCTCAACCCTGTAACGAGATTCTTTCTGGCGTGGGGTTTCGATTCTGGTCTACCCGAGATTTATTAAGTAAAAGTTTTTGACAACAGTGTGTGTGGAAAAACATTCTACTTTATCTTCGTTTTTTTATTTATCATTTCCCTTTTTCACAGTCGATACCTCTTGCTGCATCTTCTAAATTTGGTGGATTCGGAATAAATGAAAGGTATTCAAAAAAAAAAAAAAAAAAAAACTAAAACTAAAAACTAAAGAATGTTGTCATGTACATTCGCCTCTGGACAGATTTTTGTTTTCATTTTTATTCAGGTCTGCTGTCAAAGTTCCCCTCATCAAAGCGAACTTCAGCTGAACACCTTTTCTTTTCTTGTGTAGTAATATTAAGGATAATACCTCTACTAAAAACTTACAGTTGAAAATTTTATGTAGAGGTATTATCTTTAATATTATGAATCATTCTTATGTGTGTGTGTGTGCCTGAATGTATGTATGTATACATACATACATTCATACATACATACATACATTCATATGTATTTATATACATACATGTTCTAAAGATTTTATTCAAATGAAAATTATCATTTCAACATCAAATGTTGAATTTTTATTTTTAGAAACATTGCATTTAGTAAATTTGTTTTGAAATAAATCTGTTTTACTTGTAAAATTAAATCTTTAGAATAACCAACACAAAGAAAGTAATTATTATATACACATAATGTTTGTTCAATAATTTATGACTTCTTTTTATACAACCATTTGATTTTATAATTTGATTTTGTGACATTTTTCAAATAAAAAACCATGCACCAATGTTTTCAGGAAATTAATTCTTGAATTGCTTTGTACAGATATATTTTTTTAAAATTAATTATTTTTTGTTATGTAATTTTATTTAGTATTTAAGAATAAAAAATTTGGTACTTGCTTAAATATCATATATTAATATTACTAATGTGTTGACAAAAATAAAATAAAATAAAAATGTAATAACAAGAATTAAAAAATAATCTTTCTATGTACATCATTTTATACATCATTGAAACATACTACACACTTGTTTATTTATAATCAAATACATATATATATATATATATAGGAATGTTAAACAGACCCATGTTTTTCTTAAATAGACCCACCTTTGATGAAGAATATGGTAATCATGATGAATGTGGTTGGTATTTATTGATTGCAGATCCAACAGTGGATAAATGAATCTAGAGGACATTTTCACTTTTCACGATGATTAGGATGAGTGGATCAATTTAGTAAAAACTTGGGTCTATTTAACATTCCCCTGTATTTATAGCATATATTAGAAACTTTAAAAATTGATTGAATGCATGCTTTTTTTTTTTTTTGTATGAAGGCCTTTACAATTTTTCCAAGAAAAGATTGTGCAAGACACAACCAGTTGCAGAGGTAAATTAGCAAATGAAATAACAAAAAAAGTGGCGAAGTGAAGGTGGAGAGATTCCCATCCCCATCTCTCATCTCATCCAAGCGAATCGGAACCGCTAAAAAGCCAAAGTTAAAAGCACGATGCGACTAAAGAAACAAACTAAAAAGAAAAAGGCGCTTACATATACTTTTTCCCCCGTTTCTCTAAACCCCCTACGACCGAGGACGAATGAAATATTCTCCTTCCCCTAAAAGCGCCGATCGACACGTAGCGCCCTGACACGCGGCGCATTATCTATCCGGGAAAGACACGTCGCAGCCGTAGCCGAGAACGGGCCACGATTCTCCGCCGTCGAATGGAATCGACGGTGGGATTCGCATGTGCGGGTCATGAATCTACACCCGCCTGATCCCCATGTCACCCAGCCCGTAATTGTGACAAAGCCTTTGCTCTGTCAGTTTGAAATCTCAAAGCCTGGAACCTACCCCGCGGAACCTTTTTGAGCCGTAGGGCTCTTGTCCGTAGCTGTGAATGCTGCTTGTACCCTGCGTGCATTCGTTGATGAAGGATGGCGCTGTCGCGCCTCTCCCTTTTATTTGATTGTTTTATTATTTTATTATTTTCTGGTATCGAAAACATTCTGAATTCGAGCTGCGATGAGCACTTTTTTAGGGTAAAAAGGTAAGCTGACGAGTGGCTTTTGCTCCATCGGGTTGCTTTGTGCTGCGTCGTTCTGAGTTTCATGGCGGTGTTGAGGTTTGGTTGTACGGTAGCTGCTAGTTTAACGCTTGGCTTTGTTTGTTCACTCCTCCTGGGAATTGCAAGGTGTACTTCTCGTGGCTGGACCGTGTCGAGGCGGAATGTTGTTTTTTTTTTTTTTTTTTTTTTTTTTTTTTTTTTTTTGTTTTTTTGTATTTTTTTTTGTGGTAAGGTTGATTAGAAAATACGAGTCGCGCTGTGTTGACGTCTGTTTGAATGTGTTGACGTCTGTTTGAATGTGTTGTAGTAGGAGGGTGTGTGTGTGTGTTTGTTTGTTGACGTGTGCCGTCGTGCTAGGATTGAATCATGCGAGTGGCGAATAGCTTTCGTTTAGAGCGCGTCGGGTACTGATCGACGATTTTATGGATGTGTGTTTGCAGGTAGTTGTTCGTTGAGCTTCCTGCTTCGAAATCCTAGCACAACTGGTTTGACTGGTTGTGTGACATTCTGGTTTGAATTCGCTCATGCATGTGTGCTTCCACCGGTCCACTTTCTGTCACTTGAGGAGTCTGACCACATCTTCTTGAAGTTCTGCTCCGGAGAAAGGCGAAGAGATCTATTTTTCTGTTGAGTTGGTGAGTTGGAACTCTTGTTACTCGATTCTGCAAATCGCTTAGTGTTAGGCTCTCAGTTCTTTTCCTGGTCAGTGGGAGTGTAATTCAGATGCATCTGCCTGTGACGCACAGGTATAACTACACTGGGTGTACGTAGTGATACCTGATTTCAGTGAAGATTCAGCCCTCTGGGGTGTGTTCTGCATCTGAATTGCCGGAAATACCCTCCACCAGGCTGATCATCTGACTTCCGGCAAAGTATCTCTTCGATAGTTGCTTCGGGACTAAGCGTGCTGTTTGCGGAATTGCAGGGAGACTTTCAAGTTGTGTGGACTTGTTTTGCTCATTTCCTCCCCGTGCGGAGCTTCGCACCAATCCTTCGTCTCATGGCATCGCCTCGTGCAAATATCCACGTAGCGTCTTCTGATTGGTGTCTTTACGAGATTCCCTTAGTAATGGTCTAACATTCCACAAACAGCAGCAGAACTTGTGGCGCAGAGAATCCAAGTTACAAGCTAGTGGTTTACACGTTACGAAGGAGATTCTGTCCAGGCGATTCGTGACAAGAACAATCCGGCACTACTAGCTGCTACAATAAGGCTGGATTCGGCTGCTGAGGATCCGAGTGTGCAAGCATTGTTAACAAGTATAATGGCGACTCGTGATAAGTGCAACAGGACACCACTTGGAACTGTAGCAAAAGCAGAGCAAGACTCACCTGCGGAGGATCTAAGTGTGACAGGATTGCTAAGGGATGGAATGGAGTCGGTTCCTGCGAGGTTTATTCGGACAGAGTCGGAGCTGGCCAGCTTCTGTCCGCACAACTCCATGGCCCTGGAACCCATTCCTATGATCGACATTGAAGGTTTGCATGACTACCGGTGCCAGTTCACCATGGCCGCCATATCCAGTGCTTGCCGTCACTGGGGCTGCTTTCAGGCATGATAAACTCCTGAACTAATTCTGAGAAATCTTCCGAAATAAAGAAAAAAAGAAACACGAGAAAAAACACGAAAAAAAAAGCGAGAAAAAAAAAAAAAAAAAGAAAAAAAGAAAAAAGAAAAAGAAAAAGAAAAAGAGAGAGTGAGAGAAGTGTGCTATGTTTTGGAGTTGACAGTGTCAACCATGTGCAGTGTTTACGGTAACCTTTATAAGCTTTTGGTACGTTTTGTCTGCTCGGCATTTTGGTGTTTTATAGTATTGTCCGTCGAGACTGCTGCACAGACGTAACTCGAAGGAAATATTCTTATGCAGTCACGAAGTTGTCAGCCTGAATGTCACTGTTTCGTGGTCTCATAAAAGTTGCAATAATGTGTGCAGGTTGTGAATCACGACATACCTCAACCAGTACTAGACGCCGCGCTTAAAGCAGCCAGGGATTTTTTTGAAATGCCCTCAAAAGAGAAGCAATCGTATGAGAAGGAGACGTCGGAGTCAAACGGATCCGACAATGGCATCCAGTCCTTGGAATCGAAGGACAAGGTGGTGGACTGGGGCGATGTCATGTTCCATGAAGATTTGAAGAACTGGCCTGCCAATCCTCCAGATTACAAGTATGCTGCAACATCCAATGCGTCTTTTGCAAGACTTTTTGTATGTAGAAGTTCACATCGGGTCGTCGGTTTTGAAATCTGCAATGCCGATGTGTTGCTAATTGCACACAAATGTGTTGGATTCATGAAGGAATGCGATGCTCAGCTATGCTCGAGAGTCACAGAAGGTCATGGAAAAACTCCTGGACGTGGTATCGAAGGAGCTCCGGTTGGTGCCAACCTACTTCCGTGACCTGTTTGGAGATTTCGAACAGTCTCTTCGTGTGAATCACTATCCACCGTGTCCGCAGCCAGAGCTTGTCCTGGGATTAAGGCCTCATACAGATCCAGTAGTGTTTACGGCCCTTCTGGAAGACCAGACCCGAGGACTCCAGGTCAGGAATGGCGATAAATGGGTTACCGTGGATCCTGAACCTGATGCTCTTGTCATCTTCGTCGGTGAACAGCTTCAGGTTTGACGCTGGCCCTCCTTTGTAGTTAAGCTAATGTTTGCGAAGCTAGATTTTAAGACACCAGATGTCTGAACTTGACTGCTATTTTGTCAGGTTGCAAGCAACGGCCGGTATACAGCCGTTACTCACCGCGCCGTTGTAAACAAAACCACCGATCGAATTTCTATTGCGATGGGACTGGCGCCGAACTCGAAAGTGCTTGTGAGGCCTGCACCAGAGCTTTTAGAAAAATCGAGCCCTCCTCGATATGAAGCACGCACCTACGGAGAGTTTCGAGCGACTGTCTCTCACGGTGTCCGCTGGTAAACACATTGAAACTCATTGACGTATACGTCAAGCACCAGCCTTTCAAATTTGTAGAAGCTTTGACAGCCAGTGGGCGAAACACTTCCACAAGTATACACAAAAGCTTCTACGGATGGCCTTCAGCCTCCCCCATTAGTTGCGCACGTGCAATCAGATTTTCATATAGACGTCGACGTGCTTGTAACGCTTTGTAACTTCAAGCCTGACTAGATGTGACTTTGTGAGACTTGTTTTCTCTCTTGTGGCATGTTGGGCTGGAGGTGATTGCGTATATGATTCTCACAGTTCGCGAAAATGTTTTCGCGTCATGTTTCCCCTTCCTCATGCCCAATCTACGAAAAGAATAACAATGAATAATTCTCCAAGACGGATCAGTTTGGTGAAGATTGTGTCGATCTATGTCGTGTTTTAGTTGGTTTTGTGTGATAAAGCGTGGAAGATCTCAACGTACGCAATTCGAAGCATCGTTCGAATTTGATAGCCGCTGGCGTGATTGTTACCGATAATGATAAATCCAAGTTATACTCTCTTATAATTTATGATCTCTTACGTGGAAAAATGTTCTCTATGTACTGCAGTTGCATTACTTTGAACTAGTTCTGTGAGGAAGCGTAATCTTCCTTTAGTTCCATATTCTATCTAATAATCTGCGAACGCTCTTTGTCGTCGAATCCTTCACGTGCCAATGTCCTCTACACCTCTTGAAAAAGCTCTAGTATCTGATTGTGGAAATGGTCGCGTTGCGTGATGTCTTACTCTTGTTGGCCGCAATCGAAGGCTGTAATATTTACAAGCTCTTCATTACAGAACCGTGCCCCTTGACCCCGAACCACGAGGTGGTGGAACGGTAACTGGCTCATTGAGACGCGCTGGAAATGTGTCCCAAGAGAACTACTACTGGGTCTTTGTGGAACTCGGTCTTCCTGCAACTTATTCGCCAATTGTCTCATGTAACTCATGCTGACAACACGCAGATCGGTGCCGAACTGTTGGTATAGCTGGGCACACATTCACCAGCTCACTGCACTGCTGCAATCCACTGCCTCCATGCGATTTTTCCTGGTTCCCCAGCAAGATTCACTCAGCACTATGGTCCTCCTTCGCAGCCAACCTTCTGCAAGGTGATGTTAAACAGGACTACCCCATTCTCCCACATCCATCACGCACTCCCACCTCCTCCTTCCCTCTACCATCTTGTCCCTACATAACACTTCGCGAACATATTATTTACATGCCGAAGCACTGTTGCTGTGGGTAAGGTTGATCTATTTCCGCATCGAGTGACTAACAATCCTGTCGCACATGAAAACTCAGAACTCACTTGCAGGCTTTGCTGGAAGATTTTTCAGCTCCATCGTTTCTTCCTGTGAGGCACAGTCGCAATCTGAATCCATATTCACGTTGAAAAATGATCCTTTCGCCCACCTCGACTCTTTTGAAGTTGATCAGTAGTCTTAATTAGATTGTCATTGTTTGTTATTGTTCCGTCCTCCCAGTTCTGGACGAGATTACCTTGAATATATGTGTGTGTGTATATATATATATATATATATATCCCTCTCTCTGTGTGCTCCCAAGTGTTTGTGTGCATCTCCTTCGTGGTATGAGTGTCGTTGAATATTTCCGTAAGCATGTGCCCTGTGTTTTTGAGTTATGTTGATTTGGATAGCTATTGGTTACGATTTAGAATAGTTTTGTTCCAAACGAAGGCAAGCTTGTAGGGTTGTTGCCCTTTCATTCACGGAAGTGTATGATCACTTGCATTGTGAAATGCTGAAAATTGTGGATGATTTTATTCCAATTTGTAATTTTATGATTAAGTGATGTAGTACATATAAAAAGATAGAAAATGGAGTTACATAAGGATAAGTATGACTATTTTTGTATATAGATTTTAATATAAAAATGAATACTCTACATGATTTTAAAAAAGAAAAAGAAAAAGAGAGATAGTAATAATAACATTATACATGTATGTTGAAATTTGTATTAAAAAACTTAATAAATTAAGACAAATCTATGAAGAAGCTTTTTTTATATAAAAAAAGTAATTTTAGTAGGATATGATTCATAATAATATATACTAGAAATTTTGAAAGTAATAAACTCAATAGCCAAAAATATTGACAATCCATTCTTAAACTAAATTACAATTATTTTGATTTAAAATACTTGACAACAAAGTGTAACTAAATGTTATTTATAGTATAAGTAGCTCTACTAAACATTATGTACTAAATGTCAATCTATTCAATTTGTTGTATTTGAAATAAAAGATAAGGTAAATCAAACAACATATAATACTAAAAGACCTTGTAAAGACGTATTTAAGTTGTTTTTATAAATATGATAAATTTCAGAAGATAAACAAAAATAATTTGCCCATAATTCGAATTATTGTAAATAGAGATTTTATCTTCAAATTATCATCAAAGAAAGATATACAAAAGAAACAACTTACAATACCATATGTCATTAGAATTATTAATTTTAAAAAATATAATTATACAAAGTAAAATTTTAGAATAATTTTTTTTCTAATATCTACTATGATTAAAAAATAACTTAAATTCATAAATAAAAGAGAAGTATAAGCTAGTTTAAGCTTTCTATTTAATTTCACAAGCCATTTAACATTAAAAGACTACAATATACAAAAATATTTTACATAATCTTAGTACTAAAAATCTCATATTATAATCAATCTTAAATATCAATTATAAAACTTTTGTTATAGATAATAGAAGTAATACAATTTTTTTAAAAAATGTATATATATTACAAACTTGTACCTCACTATTGTCATTTTCCGTGTATCAATAATATCATCAATGTTTATTTATTTATTTAAAAAAAATTATTCAATCTTTTTAAAACATATCAATAAAATAAATCAGTATATTCGGTTGGATTATTACTGTTTTTCTTCTTCAATTCAAAATCTGCTACATATAATATTGATATTTTTTTAATATATTTTAAAGTTAAAATTTACTAAATATAGTTATATGTATTTGTATATATGTACATATACATGGTAGTAATGTAAATTCTTAAGTATCATTTTAAAAACTTAAATGATATATATTTTAAAAAAAATCATAAAAGTATTAATCATTAAATTTATTTTATTTATTGAGAGTAAAGAAGTAATAACTATCTATCCTAGTATTAAATATAAATATATTAATTTAAGCCATAATACTTAATTTAAAAATATATATGATACAATATATACTATCATATATGTATGAATAGAAATAATTAATAAAATAGACGTGAAAGACTAAATTATGTAACTTTAATTTTTTTTTAAAACTTAAAATTAAAGTAATAAAATTTTAAAAATAAAATCCTTTAAATTGGATTTTTAGATTTGAAAGATGTGTTGGTTTAGAATAATAGAATACACAACATAGAAGTTGAATTAAATTTGTGTGTATATATATATATATATTATTCATATTTAAAAGACTAAGTTGTGTTATAAATTGGGCATGAGTTTATATTATTTTAAAGGAATTGAAGCTATTATGTATGTTAGAATACCTTTTATAAACTAGTATTAAGTTTTTTTTTTTTTTTTTTTTTTTTTTTTTTTTTTTTTGTTTTTTGTAGAACATTATAATCTAGACTCATAGTTAAAAAATAGGTAGATTATCATAATTTTTATTTTATAAAATATCAAACTCAAAGTGACAAGAAAATTAATCCAAAACAAAATAATTACAACTTTTGTGTATTTAGATAACTAATTGAAAATTAATGAAATCTTAGTACACTTTGAAAAAGTTGCATTATATAAGTTATGATTACAAAAAGATAATGTGACATCATTAAATATTTAATTAACTCATAGAAAGAGATATAAAAATAAAAAATTAATCAAAAATAAAAAATAAAAAAATAAAACAATAACAAGGATATCAAATTTATTTACTAGAGATAATACATGTACATCTTTTTTTAAATGATTTTCTTAATTTTATTTTATAGATAGACATTAAAGATTTATATTAAATCAAAATAACTTCAATGGTAAAATATGCAAGTAGTAGCTTCAAACTCTTTGACTATGAAAATTTTAAAATCGTATAATTTAGAGGTGTATTTGAAAGTAATAAATACCTAGAAAAAAAATATATATAATATACATGTTTAAAAATTATAAAAAAGTACATCTTACTAAAATTTTATTGGATTAAAATATTCATAATTTCTATTTTTATTTACAAATAGTATAATCAATTTTTTTTAAATATAAAAATATATTTTAAAGTCCTTTTTAGAGTTCCTTTTAGAATCTAAAAATATAGTATTTATGAGCATTTCGAAAAACTTTGGAAGCAAATGGTTGTTAGAAGATTAGAAATATCATTAGCATCTTGACACATAAACTATGAGATTAATGAACGTGTAATTGGTTTGAGCAATGGTAATGTTTGTTTGTAGCCTTAGACATGTATAAAATCAAACCAAATTTACAAACAAGAAAACAATGAACTTTTATAGTCTAAAGAATTCATAGTTCTTAAAATTTTTCTACATAGTCTTTTTTCTAGCTAGTATATATATACATATATATATGTATAAATTTATTTTCCTTTCTTTCTCTTCCTCATCCTTATATACAATAGTATCTATTTTCTTAGAATTATGTTTGAATTTATGTCCTAAATGTTCTTAAACTTATTATGCAATAATCAACATTACAAATAAATATGATTAAAATTTTAAAAATGAAAACGAAAAATAGATAAATTAATAATTTATAAAATTTGAAAAAATAGTGTCAGTTCACAAACAAGTTTTTAAAGTGCCAATTTTAAGAAATGTTTTGGCACAATTGGTCATGGTTTACACCTAATTTTCATTCATAATTAATATATGAAAGCCATGTGTTTCTTTTTAAAAACTCATGTCATATTTAAGAGATGATTGTCATGTTGTACTTGCAAAGAAGCTCTATATCACCAGTTTATAAGAAAAGATTGTTTTCCTTAATGGAACATAACAGTATTAAACAAACTTTAAAACCTTATTGTAAAGAGTTAACAATACATGAAAAAAAATAGATTTCAGAAAACTAATAATATTTCATGTGTGCTATACTTTTATTTTTGCAAATGTGATTGATTAAACACTTCAACCATTTATGATAATTAAATTCATTAATAATTATCAATTTGATTGAGGTTACATCACTTGCTTTTGATGATATCATTGGTTTTTGTAAACCAATACATGATCTTCCTTGAAAATTATTATGATAGTGTGTATTCACAAAATTCAGTTCAAACATTTGTGGAATTCATTTAGCTTAAATTTGAAGCACAAAGCATCATTAGTTATCCAAAATTAATAATTTAAAAGTCAGGTGAAGATTTTTCTTTTTTGAAATATTAATAATTTCTGCCACAACTACTACTTCTATATTTATGCATCTTACAATGGTATCATTTGCATTTAATACAATGAAAATAAAAGTTGAAATTATTTGAATTATAGACCAATATTTCTCAAATTAGAAATCTTTGATTTGTGAGTATGGATTATAATAGCTATTAGTTAGAATAAAATTGATTTAAATCATTTTGAAAAACTAAAATTTTACACAATTTTTGTATTATAAATTACACTAAATCTGGAAAAAAATTTAAATGTTCTTTTAAAAAAGAGTTACATAATAATTAGGAATTTAGTTTTATTGTCAATTTAATAATCAATTTTTTATATTTTTTTAATAAGAAATAATTTTATCCACAATATGAGTGGATTTTTCTCCCCTCACTTAAATTTGATTTAATTAGATCATAACTTACATCATAGCCCAATACTAATTGATATGGAGATGCAAATCATCTATAAGATAGAGGAACCAAAATGAGGTAATAATCAAGATTAATCCAACAACACAACAAGTTAGTTACACTTTTTTATGATTTAATTTTTAGCATTTGTAGTTCATTTAGTTAAGTGCCTTCCAAGACTTATTCTATCAAACTTAAACTCTGAAAATTATGAATTAAAATAAAATAAAATAAATAAAATGAATACCATGCTAGAATGCTAGTCTAGGGCTTTCCAAGGGTAGTATTTATCATGTAAATCGGAGTTCTATATAGGAAGTTATCTATGGATGAAGTTTTTATGACAAAACTTCATCTAGAATTAGAAATTCAGTAATAAACAGCCTTAAATATTTAAGTTCAGCACTAACATGATGTTAAGATTTTTTTTTTTTTTTTTTTTTTTTTTTTAAGATAAAAGATGAAAGTTGGATAAAAAGCTAAAAGATTAAATTAATTTTTATTTTATTTTATTTATTTTATTTTATCCTTAAGGATAAGAATGGATGGAAAGATAAGAATTTAAGATTAATTTTCAAGTGAGGTAAAAGTTCCTTGAAATTATTAAATAACATTAATTAATGATAATAAGACGAATGAGTGATAATATAGCAATTTAGGTGCTAAGGGATGTGATTAGAGGGTGATTAGGGAAGGAAAACTTACTTAGAGTATGTCAAGTTGAAGGCAGCAGATCCCTTGTCGTTAACAAATTTGCTAATAATTCCACACAGCTCCTATGCACTTGAAATTTTTTGTGGTTGAGGTTGACTTAGATTTTCTTCTATCTACCAAATTTCATGGTGATTTGAGGTTTGACACCCGAGATGTGTATTTTCAAAGTAAGGCGACTTGAGCTGCCTAAGCAACAGACCCTCTTCTACTTAAAAATTCACTAAAAATCAGTTAATAGGTTAAATTTGACAATTATATTTTTTTCCTAAAACCACACTTAGTAGAGTTCCTTTTCCAAAAAAATTCAGAAAAATAATGTAAGTAAGTATTAAGATAAAGTTTTTCAAAGCTGGTTGTTCAACACTGCCGAGGCAGTAGACCCCTTTGCATTTAAAAATTCATTAAAAATTTGATATAGATTGGGAATTAGTTATTTAAGTTTTTTAGTAAACTAAAATTTAGAATGCGTTCATTTCAACAATCCACATCAAAGTTGAGTCAGAGGTTACAGAGTTATAGATTTTTAAGCCAATACTCCTACACTGCCAAGGCAGTAGACCCCTGCCACCTTGAAAACTCGCCAAAAATTTGTCACAACTTCAAATTAGGAGTGCCTTATGCCGTTAAAAAGCTAAGGGTGAGTAGAATTTGCTTACAAAGTTTCACAGAAAGAAAATAAAAAGAGATAGACTGAGCAAGTTAAAACTGAGGCCATACAAGTTTAAAGAAGAAAATTTGCGTTCACAAGATGGGAGAACATTTTGCCATGGCTTCGCCACAAGAAGATGGAGAGAGAGAGAGGGAGCTTAGTCACCCAAGCCCTCTTAACTAGGTGGGAGGAGGCCCAAAAGTGGCGGACACATCTCCACCATCAAAATCAAAAAATCCCTAACCAAAATCAAGGGTCCTTAATAACTCTCAACCCAAATCCGATTTCAAGGCTAGAAATGCCTAGAACTCAAAAACTAACACGTTTTTGGTGAAACTAACACCACCAATGTCTCTAAAACATATATTTACCCTTAGATGAACTATTCACAAGCCCAAATCTGAGTTCTAAATCATAAGAATCAATTAATTTGTTAATTTAGTTGTAAATTTCAACTACAATTCTAATTCTAATTAGCTTACTTGGAAATCAACAAGGGTTCTTGCCATCAAAGCCCTCATAATCACCATTCTTTAATTTAAACTCCCTTAAGCATGAACTCTTAGCAAATCCAAAACCTAATTATAAATTGGCCTTGAATTTGTGATATTTTCCAATTTTTTCTTTTTTTCAATTTCAAGTAGTGATTAAAATCACTATGAAAGGAAACTCCACCAAAAATTTAGCTTGACTCCATTTTTTTAAGATCATCATTAATTTAACAATTAGACTTTATATTTTTAATCCAATTAAATTACAAAATGAAATTTAAGCTTAAAAATCTTCAAAAATAATTAAGAAGATAGAAAAATTAGGTTTAAGGGACTTTCTAACCATAGTCAAATTAGAAATTAGCTTTTGGATTGAAAATTAAGATTATGGATTAATTTAAGATATAATTCCTAAGAATTAGAAGAAAAATTCTACTAAAATTGTAGTTTTATTAGTAAAAAAAGATTTAAAGTAATTAAAAAAAAAAGAAATCATAGACCTTCTAAATTTACTATTTTTTCTTTTGAGTTTTTAAAATAGTCAATCAATCTACTAATTAGAAGTATCCATCTAATTAACAACCTAAAGATATGATCAAGGTCATAATTAACTAAAAAAAACTAATTTGGATCTATTAATTAGTTATATTAGCATTAAAATTAGTAAAAATATGTTAAAAATTACAAAAAGAATTGTAACTAACTATTGAAGCTTTTAATTATGGTCACACACAACCTTAAATAATAGTTACAACAAAAAATATTTGCTTCAATCTAGCATCAATTTTGTGATTCTTCTTATTATAAAACCAAAACAAACAGAGTTCTCTTATTTTAGTTAAAATTTCCCTCTAAATAAGGCATAAATTTAGTATAAATCAATATAAATACTAGTGATATACACTCTTTTTTGTATGTTGAACTATATATATATATATATATATATATAGATAGATAGATATTGTAAACTTATTTGAAACTTTTATTTTATTTTATTTTATTTTAAATTTCAAATAATACATTATACCACACAATGATGAATATAAATTATCTTTAACATCGTGCTCAATCACATATTTTATTATAAATTCTATACCATTTTTTTGCTGTATGCAAGAAAACATTTATTCCAAATAAATTATATGCACTGTTTAATACCAAAAATTTGACATTTTCAACAACAAATCTAATCACTTTAAATATCTTATAACTCAAATCAAGATACACCAATTTTAGGCCAAACTATAGAAGCCACAACCCCATGTGTGTCTCCAAAAAAATAAAAAAAAACACCAAAAAAAGTAAAAAAAAAACAAAAAAAAAATAAAATAAACGAAAGGAAGAAAGAAAAAGAAGAAGTGTGACTATTCTATGATATGATATTATATTGCCACATAAGAATACCCAACTTTCCCCATTTTATAGAGTTCTTTTCAAGTCTCGTAAAAATACTCATAAATATATAGTACCTAAAAATACCCTAAAATATACCCTAAAAATATATAGCACCAATCGAAAACGTAAAAAGTAGCCAGTAAAAAGCAAAATATAGATGAAAAAGGAAACGCGAACAGTTCATCCATCCAGATGCTTCCGGCACCGACACACAGACAGAGAGAACGACGCCGCCGCAGCATCGCCATCGCCAGCTCTCACTTTTTCACGCACGCACGGCAACTGAGTCACCATCGCCACCGGAGGAGGAGAGAATCAGGCGATTGTTGCAGTTCCCAGGGGGAGATGCTGTGCTGTGAGTCTGTGACGAGAGCGGGCATTACATAGCTAACCAGCCAGCTACGGAGAACCGAGTGAAGCTACGAGAACCAATTCCAAGTGGGTGAAATAGTGTGGACTGTGTGGGATAGATATCCTTTAGGTGTGACCTAGCAGAGGATGATCTCCAGTGTCGTCGAAGTGATGAACCCGGGTTGGTGATTCACGTGGGTTTTTGACGCTTCGAGAATCGGTGGATGATTCGATTGCGAGTGGACTGAGTTGGGGTGTTTTGTGTGGCGGAGCCTGTATGTCGCTGAAGGAGAGGTTGTCACGAGCTTGGGATTGGTGAAGTGGTGGCGAGGGTTTGAGTTGTTGTGTGGAGAGTTTTGGGCGGGGATTTTAGGTTGTGGGACGGTATTGGTGGGAGGGTGGTGATTGTGATGGTGAGCGGGGAGTTGAAGATGGGGCACGCGGACAAGCGCAGCCGGGTGCGCGTTGGAGAATCAGATGCGCGACCATCGACTTGTGAAGCAGTGGTTCAGAATCATCACCCTGTGAGCAGCGCGTTCAGTAGTATGGCGTCCACGCCCGTTGTCATGGTGGATGACGAAGACGACGACGTTGTTGTGTCATCTCCGGCCGCTTTTGCTCATGTGCGTGACGAGGTTCTATCCGTGAGATTCCCTTGTTGTCGTTATACGCTTCGTGTGGCGAGATGATTGTCTCTATCTTGCGTTGGTTAGTCGCCACGGGAGTGCTATTCTCTCTCTCTCTCTCTCTCTCTCTCTCTCTCTCTCTCTCTCTCGCACACACCCACAGGCACAATTTCTCTCTCTATGTTTGCAGACTTGCAAATTCAAAAGTCAGGACAAATGCATATGTGTTGATTGCTGTCTGTGGACTTGATATGTGAAGTCAACCTGGCGTTGTTCAGCGAAGCTCACGTAAGCTTGAAGGCACTTACAGTTCTGCATTACGAATGTGAGCCTGATATAAACATCTTCTTCACATATGGGTTGTGTCTGAGACCAATGTCGCTGGTCACTTGGCTGCACAGTGCTAGCGAATTGAGCCTAATCTCCATTGGTTCATTGCCCTTTTTGAATGTCATCGATCTACAGGCTAAATTGAAAGCAAGTGTTAGAGTAACGCGATCAAGGGTGCCAGTGGAAGAGGATCCTTTGGAATTGCGTCTTGGCCTTGGAGGTAATTTTCTCCTAATCAATTGTGCTTGTCTTTGTCCTCCAGACGTTTTATAATGCTTGCATCGGAGTGTATACTCAGTCTTATATTTCTCTAACAATAACGGTCATATTGTGGCTGATTTGAATTTACGGTGCAGGGACGTTACAATATAGCACCCAAAGTGTGTGGCAGTCCAGTCCTACTCAGCAGCAGCCTCGTCCTGGTCGCCGTGGGCGACTAGTCAGGCAAACTATAGATCTCACAACTACGCCTTCTCCCGAGAGACAAGCTGCGGTAAATGAGGACTGTGTGCTTCTGTCTGAGCTTTGTAAGGTATTATAATATTTTTGGCTTAGTTGATACGGGTACTTGGGTCTGATGCTCTTTATCAATTTTATATGTACTTAAGCATTAAAAGATATGCACATGTTATCTACCTCGCAAGCAAACGGGAACTAAAATATCGTTTTGACCTTACAAACTTTTTTTGTGTTTTCAGAGTAGAAAACGAAAACTTACTCAGCTGGAATCATCCCAGGAGGTCCCTCCAATCTCGTCAGCTCTGGAGAAAGAAGAGGAGCATAAACTCAAGTGCCCTATCTGTATGGATACCATGAAGGAAGAAACATCCACCATGTGTGGTCATATTTTTTGTCGAGTTTGTATACAAGGTGCGATCAAGTCACAGAAGAAATGTCCTACGTGTCGGAAGAGACTGAAGATGAAAAACATACATCGGATATATATTTAGACTACACGTGGTACAGTACTCACCACACTTCACCAGAACGAACAGCTATTGCCACGGTTACCGTTGCACATTCTTTCAGGCAAGGTATGATTAGTGATCAAAACAAAACCAAGTCTTAGAAAGGTCCAAATTATTAGTTGCAATCGCAGAGAATGTCGACGCTCTCATTAAACGTTTCTTTCATAGAGATGCGCTGCGATGAGTTCGCCTGCATCAACCTCACTACAGCTGCCATTGAGAATGTCCAAGAATGGAATCACCCGTTACACATTGAACATTTGCCATGCATGCAAAATCCACGTTTTCCTGATTGTTTCTTTTGTTATCCTAATTTGTTCCCTTCTTCAAGCGGGGCAACCTTGGAAGAGTGAAATTCTTTTATAAAAAGAATTGTTATTTTCAGTTTGCTTCGAACCCTTCATGCGCTTGCTGACAGGAAGTAATCGATTATACTATTTCTCTTTTGCTTTCGCCAGTCATGGATTTTATCTCCGTGGCAATGAGGGTTGAAAAAATATGCTTACAGTTTCTCACAAATCTGGCAAGTGCCTGGACTATTAACAACGAATTTGTTTTGAATACAAGGGAATTGATTGGCATGTATGGGAAAATGCCAATATCTCAGAGTTTATCGACAGTGTTCTCACATAGTGTAGCCTTACAGTATAAGAAAGGTATGCGTTTCTAGAATATTTTTCGACTTAGTTTTGAAGTAGCCATTTGTGAAAGTCGAAAGGAGTGCTCACAAATGGTTTTCACTCTTCTTCATGAAGCTGGTCTGATAAATATATAAAAATCATTATTCTTCTATTAACCAGCCACTATTCATGACAATTTGTCATACAGAAGAAACTAAAAATTTCACACTTAGAAACAACATTCCTAAAATTAGAAGGCATTGTATTGACTAAACTCGTGGACATGAATAAAATTACTTAACTTATCCTGGGACATTTTCGGTCATTCTAAAATCCATTAGTTTAGTAGACAAGCATTAGATTGATGTTTAATTCATCAACTTCGGTGCTCTTGAAACAAGAGTACATATGTTTCAAATAAGCCAACCATAACATTAAAATGTGTTTTTTATGATGCTTGTAAAGTAGCTGTCAAAAATACAAACTATCTTAATCAATATTATTTCCTTTCTTAAAGACATGCTATCTTCTATTTCAATGACCAAAACAATTTTTAAGCTTATTCAAATCATTGCTCTTATTTCTACATTTGAAAAATTTATAAAAATTGTTAGAATACTGTTCAGAAGATGTAAATAAATATTTTAAAGGTTTTTAACCCTATCACAATGTTGTTTGCAACTTCAAGTCAAGCACTTTCAAAACGATGTTGAGGATATCTAGTTCAAACTTGCAAAACAATGTTGAGAATATATATATATATATATATATATATACATATATAGGATATTGCTAATATCATCACAATTAATATTCTGCCACCACATGTCACCTACACCCTTTGTCAATGTTAAATAAATAAATAAAAATTATATTTTTATGTATTCAGTATTTTAAAATGAAAATAGGTTTTCCTTGCACAGATTTTTGTAAAAACATAATTCTTATTAACTTATTAATTACATTTTATTGAAACTAAATCTGTGTTTTACATAATTTGAACAAAAATGAAAAAATCATTAAAAATGTTAACATCTTTTTTTTTTTTTTTTTTTTTTTTTTTATTGAAATAAAAAGTTCTAAATAAACATGTCAAATTGGTGGTGGGTCATGAAGGCAATAACAAAAACTATTAACATTAACAATATCTTCACACACACACACACACACATATATATATATATATATATATATTCACCAGATGCTCTTAACATGCCTCTCAAGTACTAACATTAGATCTCAATCTGAAGCAATTTTTTAACACATGAAGCTCCTTCAATGAGATGCCATGATGTAGACATAAACCTTCAACACTTTTGGAAAATTGAATTAAAAATATTCCACAACAAAAACTGCAAAGCTTATACTTTATTTATATATTTATTATTCATAATATTTTCCTTTTAAATTCTTTACTATACCATGACAGAAAGCTGTTATAACAGGATTGGCTACCATGTCCAACAGAACTTTTATTATAAAGTTTTCAAGCCAAAATACTCGCCTGACAATCTAAAATAGATTTTTCGGTTTGCTAAATACATAATTCCTGTGTACTATATAAAAAACCACAGTTTCACTCACATAACAATAATATTTCATGTCTACACCTCTTACATTTTTTTTTTTTTCCTTTTTTGTTTGTTTACATAGACATGGTTTTACAATTTCAGAAATGATAGTTGGTCTATTAATATATGAAAAAATATAACAGGAAGAAGAACATCATTAAATAATAAAAGAAAATAATAATTTGATTACATAAACGGCTCAACAAGTATATGTATATATATATATATATATATATTAATGCAGTTTGAAAATAATCCTTATACTATAAGTTGCATTTTTGTACTCTACAGATTTAATATTATAATACAAAAGAAAAAAGAAATAAGAAAAGTAAATTTTTTAGATGTTTAATTACATATATGTATTATCCTTTTATCATTGTGTTTCTAAAATGGTTAGTTCTCTAACTTATAATATCATTGGTCATGAATTTGCTCAGAGAATTAAAATTTTATTTTAGGAGTGTATTAGATTTGTGATATTAATATTTTATTTACATATTTAAAAAAAAACAAAGATCTGTGGTCTATTCAAAATTAGCTAAACTAACTACTATAATCATGATAAAAGTTTTAAAAAAGACAGTATATTTTTGACAGCCTCTTACTTACCATTTTGGTGGCTTGAAGGAAATTTGTTAGACATGGCACTTATGTTTTGTAAAAGATGATTTATCTTTACGTTCTTCTAATACTCTGTGCAAATAAAAAAATTAACTTCAACAAACAACACTAGATGAAGCAAAAGAGGTGTTGATCTCAATGACAAGCGATTAATAAATTTACTCTTCTGTGTTGTCAAACCAACAAACTGACACACTTTAAATCCAACCCACATACATCGAATGTAAGTTACATATTGTGAACAAAGAAAATGAACAAGTTAAAAAAGAGATAGTTAAGACGAACTAATGAAAACATGACAAAACCATAAAAATATTCTTCATAAATATCAAACATAAAAAAGCAAAGGCTAATTTAGTTAAATATTTATGAAAGATTTTATTTTACTCCAAGTAAAACGAAAAATTAAAAAAGTTGTACTAAGAACTTTATTTATCTTTGTATGAATGTTTTTCATCTTTTCAACATAAAAACTTTGAGTGACTCCTGTTCTAACTCAAAATTTTAATTCAACTTCTATAATTTTTATTTGTAAAGATTTATATTTCTGTTTTGTTGTACATAAAAAAATTCTTCTTTAATTTGAAAATATTTGAAAATATAAATTAGGTGAACTTTAGATAAATCTTATATTTATTATTCAATGCCCCTGATTTATCTTCTCGTGGTTTATATATATATATATATATGTATATATATACATATATGAATTCTTAGTTTCTTTACATTGTATTGCCTGTTGAAGAAGTTCTGATGTGGTTGTTGGTACAATGTTTAATTGTAGATTCCTATGTCCAACTTGAAGAACAATCTATTTTATTTCATAACAGCTTATTTAAGTAAAAATTAAAAATTAAAAAGATCTTATTAATTCATATTATTATAATTTCTATTGAAGTACATTTTGAAGAAAATACAAAAACAGAAATAAATATTATAATGAATCCAAAATAATTATTTTCAGTTTAATTTATCAGTTTTTTTTTTTTTTTTTTTTTTTTTTTTTTTCCAGCAATACAACTTGATATTCGACATACAACCTAATAGCTCTATATCGAAAAAAAGTTTCAAAGTAGAGCAAAATCAAAATATACCTTACAAAATTAGATACTGATACAGTTCCTACAACAAGAGCAAAAATAAATGCAAATATAATCAGACAACAATTTCCACCATAAAATTAGAACAAAACAACATGTTTGTTTCCCGTGCACTGTATATTGAACAAGAGATCAGTTTGATAGATTGTTCCAAATAAAACAGTACTTCATAATAAAAACAAAAGATTGACTGGTGTGCGTGGATGGTAAACCAATATTACATCTAATATTCCAACAACCGTAATCATTCAAAATATTGTTCAAGAACAAGTCACGTAATTTGAACTTCTACATTATTCAAGTAGCAGTTAAATTAATTTGAACTACTTTGTATCAGATAATAGAACAAAAAACCTACATCACGTAGTAGCTAGTACTTCCTTCCATAAAACCTATTTATTTATTTACATACATATTTATACACACACAATGTGAATACTTTGACCTTCAAATCCTTTAAGAGGAAAAAAACTGATTTTTTGAAGAACTTTATTGACGACATAACAAAAGGTGGTATGAGAACGATGATAAGAAAAACACATGAAGTTTTCAGCCAAAACTTCAAACAAAACTCTGATCTCTGTGGTAGTTTTGGAATATGGCTACAAGCACAATTGAATTCCAACTGTGCAAAGAATGGAGGAAAGGTGGGGGCTGGGGAGCACTGATCAATGGCTGCGCCACCGCCGGCGACGATCAAAATTTTGTTAATCCTCGAGCAGGATTCGAGCAGAGCCGAACTTGATCTGCTGATCGGATCCAACTTGCACGAGTGTGATCACTGCGTGCGACACTTGGGACAATCCTAATTGCACCAGTTTCTCCGTGAGGCCCAGCTTCCACGACCTGGTATATCCCTTCTTCTTCCTGTGATGAGCCTCGGGGATGTGTGCAAAAGTGCTGAAGAACTCCATGCAGTCGATGCTGGAACCGCTCGCCGATGGATGGAACAGGAACGCGTTAATTTTTGCGGTCTGGGTCCAGTCGATGGCGATGTTCTCGATCACTAGGATTTCCTGCCAACTGCCAGTAGGGTCCAGTCTACGCACACGGAACGTTAGTGGTTCGATGGAGAGAACGTTGCCGGAATTCTCCAATAAAGGGCTCGCTTTGACCAGAGCCGATACATCGCTATATTGCAGGCTTGAGCATTTCGCCGCTTCCATTGACGCCCCTGACATGTCCATGTCGTCAGAGCTCATGACTCCCATTCCAAAGGCTCTTGGATTCATCCAGGGGTTGGCCACTCTCTGATAACCATACCTGCAATTCCCAAACACATTGGTTCAGGAGAAGGTCCGGGTGGTAAACTTGACAGAATCTGGAGCTGGCTCAATGCTTGACCTCACATGACTAGTGTGTGTGTGTGTGTGTGTGTGTGTGTTACATACCTCAAGTTGCGCAGGCTCAAGACTTGGCGGACGGAGACAGAAACCAGCCTCTTGTTCTCGTCGTAGAAAATGAACTGTGACCTCAGGTAATCGGGATCAGTTAAGTCCCTACGCCGACCTCCCATGCCTTTCCAGACTTCCCATAGACGGTCAATGTTGGCGTGATGCGCATAGAACAACGGGTCCAATGCGGCGACGTTCAAGTTCCCCATATCATCGTATGGATTCTTGGCATATGGATTCCCTGTGAAAATATGCACGGTTCCATGCGGGGCTCCTTCTAACGTCCCACCGCCCATGCCTCCCATCCATCTGAATCTGTACGTGGATCCATGGAAGAGGCTCGGCGTGGTTGCACCGGACACCATTTGAGTGTACATGAGACGGTTGTTCTCAGTTAGAATAGACCTAGCCGACGACATCCTGACGCATCCTACACCAGAATTCAAGTCTATGAGGAAGGGTGGCAGAGCGCAACGATTTCGGTTCCTGTTGTACAGTGGGTTAGGTCTGCGGTTCCAGTAAGCCTCGCTCATGTACCTGGGCACTAAATTCCCCAGAGGAGCAATCGGTGACTGGTTGTCCCAATTCCAGAACGGCAGAGTGAAGGTCGGGTCCCCAATCAGGCTAGCGAGGATTCGCTCATGGAAGTAGAGGAACATGCGGTGCCAGGGGAAGAAGAACCAACCGTCGTGAATCTCTAGCGGGTAGGCGCTGTTGGGAAAGTAGAATGCCCCGCCGCAGTACGCGCAGTGCATTCTTGCTTGCGCGTATAGAGAGCGAGGGTCTGAGTTGGGGAGTGCTCTCATCAGCCCATACGCTCTATGATATTTTGCAATATACGCGGCGTCCACGAGCTGCGCCGCCCGTCGTGTCCTCCATGGAAGATTAGTCGGCAATTGGAACGGCACTGGTGGTTTCCGGTTAACCGGAGGGCAGCATCCATCCAGGCTTCGACAGTTCCTAAACTGCGGAGGAGGGAATGGCGCTCCCTCCACCTGAGGGCATAAAGCAAACAAAGCGGCCACTACTGCAAGTGCTACGTAGACAGAATTCATGTGTTTTCTGTGAGGACAGGGGTGCGTGTAGAATGCCATAGAAATGCCCCTAAAACCATGAACTACTCTCCTGCTGCGCACCCAGCTAGCTCCTATAACAAACTTCACCTCCAGA
This sequence comes from Physcomitrium patens, assembly GCF_059467195.1. Lineage (NCBI taxonomy): Eukaryota > Viridiplantae > Streptophyta > Bryopsida > Funariales > Funariaceae > Physcomitrium > Physcomitrium patens. The sequence goes on from NC_143428.1 coordinate 14,002,641, forward strand.
CTAGAGAGGCGGGGAAGCCCGCTGCACCAATGACCCACATTGACAGCACAATCCAATGAAGACTTCGTGAACTGAGCTCAACACACCAACCCATCCTACGAGTGTACCACCACCACTGCAGATTGCAAGCTGCAACCTCGAGCTCTCCCCGCACTCCCCGAGATGATACCGTTCATTCAAGAGAAAGCGATATCCAAGTGGTGCAGCAGTGCGAGAGGAGTTGTTGACGAGCCTACAGAGATCCTCACTCCCGAAGAAGTTGGAATCCAACTCTCGGCGTTTGCATATTTTCCGAAAGCAGCCAAGCAAAAGCTGGTGAGGGATGTTCGGCTACGAAATCGGCGACAGCATTTGGCCCTCAGAGACACGCGTGCGAAGATTCAATTTCTTTTTTTCCGTGCAAGGCGTTGAAGACATCACACCACCTGAGCATGACCCCATCCAGCTCGATTTAAAACCATCTCTGCCGTTCACGCACCACGATTCCATCGGAGCCTCATCCTTCACCGCGAGACCAGCAAATGACTTTCCCTGTCAGTTCACAAATCACAACCCAAGTCGTAGTGCCACTCTGCATCACTGGATCCTGTTTTTGCCTTCTCAGGAAAAAGACCTACATTACCTTTGGTCATTAATAGAAACTTGAGTGTTGCATTCGGAAAGCCTGCGAGAACGCTGCGTTGCAACGAGGTGCAATGGGCCACCGGCACCTGAAACGCGACCCTATTCTCGACATCACGAATCCTCACCAATCTTCTCACACTATTCTTAACTGCGCCCAATAATGCTCCATAACAACGCAGCCACATTCTCCTCAGAATCTTCATTCCTGCAGTGCGTGCATATGTTTCCAGTACACATGGGCAATGCGAGATGCTCACGCGGGAGTCGCAGTTATTCAAAAGGCATTCGAAAATAATAATACTGCTTTTCGTGAGCTCTGGACGCGAGCTGCGTGGTGCGAGTGATTCTATGTTGCATTTTTTGAGCATGAGGGGTCGATTCCTCGTGGCCGCCGTTGGCCTCTCCATGATACCTTTTAATGTAACATTCATATCCTGGTTTTCTTTTTTCTGTCTTTTGTGGTTGTTGATAAAGTAGTTTTTTACTTTTGTTGGTTCTTTACTTTTGGCTCTTGAGTTGGGATTGTTAGTTTCAGATTCCGTTTTTTGGAAGTAAATTGTGAGAGTTTTGAATTGATGTGATTGTTCATATTTTGTCATGTTTCTCGTTTTGTCTCCATGAAGGAAATAGTGATGGATGAAAACATTGGTCAAGTGGGTCGTTCTTAATGTTGAGTTGATTCATCATGGCGACATTTTTTCATAATTCCCATCACTTTTTTTTAAAAATAAATCATAAACTTCCAATACATTTTTATGGTTTTTTACATTTTATTACATTATTTTCTTTGTTTAATTGCATTAATCTTGGTGGTTTTGTCGTTTAAAAAAAATTAGAGTTACACATTTGTTTGAGAGTTGATCCAAACTAAAGCTGAAACTCATGCATGTAAGCCATTTTTTTATTATTTTTTTTTCAATTTTAAATATATTCATTAAAAAAATAAAAATAAATAAATAACGATTTCTCAAGGGTAAACTCACCCTTGTATTACAATACCTATACTCATCACAGACTGCTTATGACTTCCACTACGGTGTTCACAACCACGGCTATTGATATCAAATAGTGGCCTTCATTTTCAAAGTAAAGAGTTACATCACATGTTTTGCAATTTTCCTTGCACATTCAACAACCCTAACCCTAATGACTGGAAGAAAGGATGACACCACACTCAGCAGAGAAAGAGCACCAAATGACTATGGAACCCACTTGCCAATTAATCCATAAAAATCCACGTCACCAATGCTGCATTCTGAGCTGTGAATAACACCACTGGACTTTGCAGCTTGTGTGCTATTATGAGGTGATTGAATACATCTCCATTAGTCAAATAAAGATTGGCCAACTATGATGACTTTGTGACGGACCTGCTTTTTGTAACCAATAGACCTTTCCATTATGCTAAATGCATTATTGCAAATTCAGCAGTTTTAGGAATCAGAAGCTTGTAGTTTTGAGTAATTGAAAAGTTTGCACAATTTAATCTTAGAAATGGATGTATAGGATATAAAAGTATATGAATGTAAATAAATAAATTATATATATATATATATATATATATCTGTATATAGATATATAAATGATAAAGTAATCCAAATTTTTCTAAATCAATCCACATGTTGAAACATTATTGTATCCCTTTCAACCATGTCCTTAATCCAAACTGTTGCCCCTGTTACAGTTATTCTCAACTCCCCACCTCCATCTTTAGTAATGGATGGGAACAAGGAATG